>NC_137659.1:26712636-27095136 GCF_963422515.1 Blennius ocellaris | reverse complement strand
GTCGTTGTGTTTTTGAATTTGTTGTTGTGTTTAATGATTTTCTGTTGTGTTTTTGAATTTGCAGTTGTGTTTTTGAATTTGTTGTTGTGTTTAGTGATTTGCTGTTGTGTTTTTGAATTTGCAGTTGTGTTTTTGAATTTGTTGTTGTGTTTAGTGATTTGCTGTTGTGTTTTTGAATTTGCAGTTGTGTTTTTGAATTTGTTGTTGTATTTAATGATTTGCTGTTGTGTTTTTGAATTTGCAGTTGTGTTTTTCAATTTGTTGTTGTGTTTAGTAATTTGTTGTTGTGTTTTTGGATTTGCAGTTGTGTTTTTGAATTTGTTGTTGTGTTTAATGATTTGTTGTTGTGGTTTGCACTTCAGGGCCACCGTACTTCTTTTATGAATTGGCTCAGGAAAAGAGCCAATTCTTAAAAGATGGAATATTATTCCGTCGCACCGGAGGCGCCACCTGTCGCCTCCGGTGCGACAGGTGGCGCTATTCTGCCTGAACACCAGATATAAAACCGGAAATGAAAAGAGACGCTCTCGGGTCACCGGCTGCATAGACGTAGTAAGTAGGCTCAGAAACCGAGATTTAATATGTCACGTATTGTGGCCATTGATTCCCGTTGAAATACCGAGTGAAAGTCGTGTTTTTACTCCTGTTACGTCACAACTGAGGCGCAGATTTCATGGTTTTAGCAGCACTGAGTGATGCGGTTACACAGCCGCACTTCACATACCACGTCAGGCGGAAGAACAAGTAGGTCCCGTTAGACATCAACGAATGTATCATCTTTAGCGGAACATGATGTCAACATTATGTGAAATCCAAATTTCCAGTAAAGCTGTCGACCTTTTACCACCAGACGAGGCTATAGGAAGCGATACGTGTGCTGTCGGAATGCTGACTGGTTTCGTATCGATGCGCACGTCTCGTCCTCCGCCCACATTAGCAACTCCATACTGTCCCATAACCAGTAGCTTTAGCTTTTTGTCCTCAACAAATGGTTGCAATGGTTAAAACGGGTAACTGTCTCCATTGCAGGGTTGGAGGGTGTCCCGCTGCGATCAGCTGCTGCTGCAGTAACGTCCTGATGGTCAAACCAGTCCTGCTGTAAAGACCACGTCAGCGTACAAAGCTGCGAAATCTGCTGGAAACCAGGAATAATTCCTCTGGTCAGTAAGTCTCCTCAATGTATTTAAAATGCAAACTGCACACATGTTTTAAACCTGGTCAGTAAGTCTCCTCAATGTATTTAAAACGCAAACTGCACACATGTTTTAAACCTGGTCAGTAAGTCTCCTCAATGTATTTAAAATGCAAACTGCACACATGTTTTAAACCTGGTCAGTTAGTCTCCTCAATGTATTTAAAACGCAAACTGCACACATGTTTTAAACCTGGTCAGTAAGTCTCCTCAATGTATTTAAAATGCAAACTGCACACATGTTTTAAACCTGGTCAGTAAGTCTCCTCAATGTATTTAAAATGCAAACTGCACACATGTTTTAAACCTGGTCAGTAAGTCTCCTCAATGTATTTAAAACGCAAACTGCACACATGTTTTAAACCTGGTCAGTAAGTCTCCTCAATGTGTTTAAAACGCAAACTGCACACATGTTTTAAACCTGGTCTGTAAGTCTCCTCAATGTGTTTAAAACGCAAACTGCACACATGTTTTAAACCTGGTCTGTAAGTCTCCTCAATGTGTTTAAAACGCAAACTGCACACATGTTTTAAACCTGGTCAGTAAGTCTCCTCAATGTGTTTAAAACGCAAACTGCACACATGTTTTAAACCTGGTCAGTAAGTCTCCTCAATGTATTTAAAACGCAAACTGCACACATGTTTTAAACCTGGTCAGTAAGTCTCCTCAATGTATTTAAAACGCAAACTGCACACATGTTTTAAACCTGGTCAGTAAGTCTCCTCAATGTGTTTAAAATGCAAACTGCACACATGTTTTAAACCTGGTCAGTAAGTCTCCTCAAGATCTTTCAATTACACACTGCACTCATTTAAACCTGGTCAAAATCTCAAGGTCTTTTAGACACACTGTACACAATATTTTTATATTAATAAGGTTTAATTTTCGTCTTTGATAAGTTGATTCTTTTTATGTGCTGTTCCTATATCATAGTTTCTTTATATAATGATGGTCTGCAAAAAACAAAACAATATTGTAATATTGGCATCAGAAAAGCCGTGCAAAATATAACTTAATTGATCCAAATCATTCCCAATTATGTCTCATAATGACTAAAAGTTTAAGAGCATGAGGCAAGATTCCCTATTTGTGACCTTCCTTGTTGAGACAAGAAGGTCTCTGTCTTCAGCTTGGGGCCTTGAATGGGAGTCATATTGAAATAGTAGCTTAACTACAAGCGTAACTGTAACACTTGTTTTTGCTCCTGTTTTCACCACCTGAACTCAAAAGGTCTAAGTCTTTTTGTATGTACACAAAAGACCTGTTTCTCTCAAATATAGTTGTCTGCACACCGATATAGATTTAGAGTTCTTCTTTGCGGAGATAATCAATTCGGCTCAAAGGTGTGGCAGCTCACAATGCTGATAATCGTGCTGTCTACACAATTATTACACAGTTGTGACTTGGGCTGGCCACAATATAAAAGCCATTCTAAAATGTGTAGTTTTCTCTCAGCACGGTGCCATTGGCATACTGATGGCAGAAATGTTCATAAAAGCATGGATACGCACATCCGCATACACTTTTCTTTTGTAAATCACAGTCTACCTGAAAGGTTGTGCATATCCCCCCTCAAAACGCCCGCATTCTACCATAAATGGTCAATGCAAAGTGAGTCTCTACATCTCAATAAACCTGCAGATCGCTGGTATTTGATGCTAAATCGTGGCAGAAAAGACGAGGAAAAGGAATTTTACGACGAGTGAAATAGTCATGGGGGAGGTAGAGGCCAGGAAAATGATATTATTTGGTTGGTAGCAGTATTGGAATCACTAATTAAAGAAAAAATAAGTGATTGGCAGTGCGTCACAGAGTTCAGTGACTGTAGAGGTGAAGAAGAGTGATCTGGAAGTGGAGGCCAGAGAAGAGTGACATCATGGGGGTCAGAGGACTGACAGCAGACTGATAAAGTACAGCTTTATCTGTATGTTAAATGTATAAATTAAATATGTCAAGAGGGAATTGTGAAAAGGCTCAGTGGACTTGGTATTGTGTCCTCAGTGGATGGAGAGCTGGAAGCAGTGTGTGACGAGGAGATCATCCGTGCACCAGGGCCCTGTGCACTACCCGAGCACATGACTGTACCAGCGCATCCACAGTGTAGCATTACACACGGCTGTCACCACGTTCTTTCTATGATTTCTCAGCAGTGGAACTGCTTGTCACTTTTTCACATTCGATACCAATACTGCAGACTTGAGGATCGGCCAATTCCGATACCAATCTGATTCTTTGTGTCACTCTGAAATAGGTCTGGGCAAGAAACCGAACATTTGCCGATACCTACATTTATGAAAATGACCAATCTCATTTTGCCCATTTTGGTATATTCGGTGTTTAAAAAAAGAAGAAGAAAAGAAACGTTGGTTTTGAGTGTGTGGAGGTAGCATGTCCCTTAAGACTCACGTGAGACACGTGACTCCACACCATCCAAGTCTGTAACAAAAATGGAGAGGAGACGATGGAGGACAGTTCAGAAATTCTCTCCGCTGCTGCGGTGGCTGAAGTGAACGGCTTTATAAGCGATCGAAGCAACTCCTCTTTGATCGTCCATATTTAGAATCAGCGGGCAGAGTGATGCGAGCTGCGGGAATTCGCACCTTCATCGTGGGCAGAGCGCCGTGGGGCATTCTTCAGGCTGGACGTCGGAACCTGTAACTTCTTTCAGGAGAATTAGGTTAGATAGGCCTTTTTTCATATCGCTGTGGAGAAATCCTGTGTTTCCAGACGAAGTCACGGTCTAATCCGCTCTGTCCTCATTTCAAGTCATCTGTGCTCATCAGCTCTTCAATACATCTTAACTAAAAGTACTTCATTTGTATTTTCTTCATTTATTTTCAGACAGTATAGTTTTGTAGTCCTTTAAAATAGCAATAAATACAGTAGGTCCAGGGGAGTCATACTCTCAATATAACTGCCACATCAAGTGGCCAAACCTTTTTTTATTGCAGGGGGTGCAGTGGAGCAGTTATCGTCCATTTCTCGTTATGGAGGTGAACTGCTCAATATATCCTGGTATATATTTCAGGCCATGTCACCCAGCCCTACTCTGAAAGTTGTTAATACGTGGATGTAATTTGCTTGATACTGACATGTAAAAACATCACGCTCACGGTACAACTATTCTGGTCCCCTGAAGAAAGATGGAAAACATGTGACCACAACTGAAGTTATGCATAACTGCTTTGGCTTTATTAAAACTTAAAGCTCTTAGCAACATTTGTAAACACAACAGACCCATTCAAATGTTTGAATTAAAATAAAAGTGCAAATATTTACATGAAATTAAATAATTCCGGTGTATAAACAGAAAAGTCACATTATACCTCAATGACATTGCAAAGCTCCAGTAAATAACTTTATGAATGGCATAAAATAATGGCATCCCCACTAGAATAATGTAGGTAGATGCAAGTGACTCATGGCTTCTTAAGACACACAAGCAAAACAAAACGCTCTAGGCTCTACACCTGAGGCCTGGACTACGAAGCGTGATCAACATATCCAGGACCCTGTTACTACGAAGCGAGTTATCACCTCTCTGGTTCAACCCAGACCTACGTCCGCACAAAGACACACAGAAATCCTGCAGCACAGTTTACAGATTACTGAAGGAATGAGGATTCTCTGATAAAATGAAGAAGTAAAACACATCCAGCAGCTAAAAGCAACACTGCTGCTGCAGCCATAGTCGGAATGTTCCTGACTTGTTAATGGTGACTTCGTGAGATTATATGATATGAACAGATTTATGCGAAAAAAACATTTATCAGACATATTTTTACAGCTGTCAAAGTTAGTGGCTGAAAATAGGAAGTTTTTTTGAATGCTCCGAAAGGGTTAATTGATCAGCAGACAGCACGGCAGCGTGATCACTCACTTTCACTTTATTACAGCACAAATGTGTCCGGATGGACTTCCTCACTGCTTTTAGTTTCCATTTTCCATCCAGTTGTTTTGAGGCCCAGTTTCTCTTGCGTGAGTTTTTTGTAATGGGATATTAATTCATCAAGATGATGGGATGAGTAGATCTGGTTCCATAAATTCATGTTTCTTCAGTTCTGTGAGGTGAGATCATCAACCTCATCATCACAGATCAAGCTTTGTGGAGATAAACAGGCTTGGAACAAGTAAGCCCGACAAACGGCGCTCTGCCCACGCTGAAGGCAGCTTGTGTCACTCTGCACGCTGATCCTCAATACAGACAATTTGCTTCGATGGCTTCTAAAGCCGCTCACTTCAGCCACCGCAGCAGCCGCTACACCCTCTGAACCGTCCTCCATCGCCTTTCTCCATTTTTGTTACAGACTGGATGGGGTGGAGTTGCATCTCTTACGCAGTCTTAAATGGACATGCTATCTACACACGCTCAAAACCAACGTTTCACCGATAATATACTGACATGGGCAAAATGATGTCAGTAAATTTCGGTATCTGTACATTTTCGGTTTATTGCCCAGGCCTACAGTGTAACACATAAACATTGTGCTGTCATGGCTCACTGTATACCGCTGCAGTCTGCCTGTTTACAATTGTGTGGATCAATAAATCTGATATGCGAAGACATTAAATGTATGAGATGAATTTGGCTTGCCGTATTTTCCACACTGTGGAGTGTACCTGAATGTAAGCCGCACCTGCAAAACCAAACAAAAACAAACGCATATAAGCCGCACTTGACGATAAGCCACACGTGTCCACGTTGTAATGGGGCAAGAATTTCACTGCAGGAACACGGGGATTGCTCATATTTTCATCAATTCTTGCAAATCTGTCTTTCATAGCGCTGGAGCTGCACAACACACCGCTGTGTTCTGCATCTCCTGGGCCTGCTTTGAAGCCCAAGATAGACCGAGAGACAGATACATGGCCACCAAGCATTTGATCTCTGTTGATAAAGTATTCTATCAGTTGTTTGCTGATTGTGATTCTGAGGAAGAAGATTTCTCAGCCACGGAGTCCAGCACTCTAGTTTACGTGATGCACCTGAAGGCATCATCCACGACGGTCAGCTCTTGGAGCTCCGGGCCACGGGAAACAGCCTCAAGACAAGCTCACCAAGAGCAGAAATGTCACTTTTAAGGCACGTTTTGGGGAAGCAGAGGCACTAAAAACAGCATGTCTCTACCAGAAGTAGAATCTGGAGGCATGAAGCCCGTTAACCCGTAAAAATCCATCAATTAGCCACATCATGTTATAAGCCTCAGGGTTCAAACCATTGGAAAAAAGTTGTGGCTTATTGTCTGGAAAGTACAGTAAATTTTCCATCTCACCATCTGTGCCGCCACTTCCCCCCATGTCACATTGTCCCGCAAATTGTTTGGGATCACAAACTTTGCATGGGAAGTGGCGTACTCATCTCTCAGGACCCGTTTTGGTAGTAAGCAATCTTTATAAATGAGGCCCCAGGACCTCCTCATTCAGCATCTTCACCTCCAAGAGTGTATGAAACCAGCCACCCAGACACCTGCTGCAAACAATCGCTTTGCAGAACCAAAGAATTTATGCACAAACTGTCAGAAATCGTCTAAGGGAAGTTTCTCTACATGTTCGCTGTCATCACTGGGGTGTCCACCTGTCTGCAGGTCGTCCTCATCGGGGTGTCCACCTGTCTGCAGGTCGTCCTCATCGGGGTGTCCACCTGTCTGCAGGTCGTCCTCATCGGGGTCTGCCCCAAAACAAACACTGACCAGAGAGTAAGTAACGAAGAAACACGGCTCATTGATTGGTCCAGACCAACAGTAGAAGTCCTGCCACTAGGGATGCACCGATCCAGGTTTTTTCACTTCTGAATCCAATCCTGATACCTGAATTTGTATATCTGCCAATACCAATACTATTCCGATACCAGAAGTGTTTGCTTTAACCTGCTGGGCCTCAAGCATTTTGTTCCATTTTTCACTACAATTAAATTTTCCTTTATATCTCAAATATAAAATCCATAAGCCTTGCCTTGTTTGGTGTCATTTTGTTCAGGACAACCTCATAAATGCAGCTCTGAAGTATTGTTTTCAGTTTGGCATACTTTATTAACACAGTGGATCTAAAAACACAATAAAACTACAAATTCGGTTGTCGAAAAACGTTCTAGACATGCTCAACAAATCATTTATTTTACTTGTGAAGTAAATCTAAACTATAATTTAAAATTGATCAAAACAAGACTGAATATACGGTTCTATACAGATATTTACCGTGAAATAGAAGCACTGCCTCGGGCGTTTTTGTAAAACTATTTGCAAAAGGTCACACATATAATGTCAGGTGAAGACAAATGATTTGTGCCACTCAAAAAAACAGATTGTGTCCAACACAACACAGAGGGACACGTCACAGGCAGGACATTTCCATGAAGTGTTTTTCCTTTTCTTGTGTTCCTGCAGGCAATGTTTACATTTTAGCCTTTGGCTGTTGTGGTGGAGCTGGAATGATGAGGACAGGGTGGGGGACACGTCTCCTGGTCTGGGGGACACCTGTCCTGGTCTGGGGGACACCTCTCTCCTCTCTTCCAAAACAAAGCTCTGGTCTTCAATATTGCCATCAGAATCACTCTCAAACTCAGTGTCAGACTCGATGCTCTGCTCCTTCTTCAAAAAAAAAAAGTCGGAGCATCTGATTGACGTTCATAAGGCGTCATTGTTTTGATAGGGGGGGAAAAGAGTTCACTTGAAACCAAAAAACACTCTAATCTCACTCACTACACACTCACTACACACCAACTATACACTAACTTCATGGTCAAATCATGATAATAATCGCTTTTTCTCTGATATAAATCTCACCTCACTCTCGCTGTCTCCCTCTGTTTACTTTTTCACGGGTGAACTAAACAAAATGACACCTCCCACTATGGAAACTTTTGATTGGACATGGGCTCTTCTTCTCAACCAATGAGTGAAAGGTATACTGGCACATTACAAGTGTTGTTTTTTTTGCTGCTCCGTTACTTTCACTTTCACTCCTGACCGGTCTTCTGCACCTGACGCACTAAAATGTCGCGGAAAAACACGGACACAGTTTTCTTCATATCGCCACTTTTATTTGGGCGATCAACATCATTTTAAAACGATCTTGTAATTTTATATCGGCACTTTCGTCACGGATTGAAACACTGGACCAGATGACGCTGTGCTTGTGATGCTACTGCTTTTTAAAACGGTCATGTGATGAGGACGCACCAGTCCGTCCGCCGGCCTCAGAGGTTAATATCATAACTATCACTATTGTTTTTATATGAGCCCGTAATAAACTCCTTTTTAAAGTAAAGTATGAATGTATGCATGTATTCTCCCAAAAGGCAACTTGAGCTTAGTATAAGGACAGAAAAGGAAATGGTACAAACAATTTTTGTTCACTTTGGACAATGTGGAGGTCTGCGTGACGTCGTCATCTCATAATAAACTAGTTCTATCTTTAAAACCTCACAATCACTTTATTAATCCCTGGGGAAATTATTTAGCAACGCAGCACAAACTGCAGTGTTTCCAGTTCTAACGCAACACAAATGATTGGGACTATTTTCAGAGAGTTTAGCGTGGAGGACGACGCAGCTTCACGGAGGTGTGAGTTTCCTGCTGCCGCAGAGGAGCGAGCTGTTCGTTATTTTGATGCCACGGTCAGCGCTGTTGTCAGTGAGCTGGCATTTTAAAACGGTTGATGCTTTGTTGATGCTTTGTGGCGTTTTGAGTGTGAAATCTGACCAAACGGTGACATGTTGTCATGAAAAGTTGGATAGGACAGTGCTACTTCCCGAGCCTGCTCCCTGGCTGTAAACTGTGGAATGGAAATCTCCTCAGGTTGGATTGGAAATTTCTGATGCATGAATTGTGTTCATAGCGGAACCTGATACTGACACTGGATCAGATTGGCTGCATCCCTACCTGCCACTTTCGCCCATGGTGGCTGGGCCAGTTCTCTCCAGGCTAATGGATAGCCACAAGCAACTGGGATATGAAGTCTTGATCTCTCCCATCAAGTCTTTGCATCAGGTTCTGATACCAACAGAATTCGGTTGTGTGTGTTGAGGCTCTGTGGCTAACCGTGGCTAGCTATGTGTAGCATTACATGCTACGTGTACATGCTCATGGTTGTAATAAAGAAATTCAAGTTTAAAAGGATTTCATCATGGTTTACTTCATAATCCCCATTTCCACCACACAGAAAGTGCTGGAATGGGCAGGTATAGTCCGTTACGGTTCGGGTTTCCACCGCAGGAATTTGTGATTTTCCAGAAACAACCGCTGCAAAGGTGGTCGCTTTTCCGCCCCCCCTCCGTCGGGGTTCTCAGGACCATGGCATGGGTCTGAGTTTGAAGAGCCGTCTGCTGATTGGTCAGTGATTTATCACACGCCCTCAATATTTTAATATATCGGCTGGACGAATCCTCTGATGTTAACGTATTCAGCTTAGCACTGGTTGTTTTTTTCTTTTATTGTCTTTGCTGCTCAACTTTAATGTTGGTCATAAAAGAGCGGATGTGAGGCCGGGGGTGACCGGAACTTTCTGTTTGCAGCATAGTGTCAGTGTGCCGCATGCCGAGTCTTTGTATCATGTCTGAGGTTTCTGTTCAAATGCGATGCAGCGGCGGTCAGCGTTCTGTTTAACCGCGGTCAGCGCCGCTGCATCGCGTTTGAACAGAAAGCTGGGCGTCCCACTGCCCGTGGTCGGGCAGAAGGCGGACGCGATGCAAAGAGACGCTCGGAGCAGCCTGCTTGTCCGGCGTTTGAGCAGAAAGCTCAGGGCTCCTGTGTCCCGGTGCAGCATCCCAGCGCAGCTCTGTGCCGCGGCCAGCCGGGGCGCGCCTGGGTGTGGGGCAAGTCACCGGAGCGTTCGGCCAGCCGGGGCGCGCCTGGGTGTGGGGCAAGTCACCGGAGCGTTCGGCCAGCCGGGGCGCGCCTGGGTGTGGGGCAAGTCACCGGAGCGTTCGGACAGCCGGGGCGCGCCTGGGTGTGGGGCAAGTCACCGGAGCGTTCGGCCAGCCGGGCCGCGCTTGGGTGTGGGGCAAGTCACCGGAGCGTTCGGCCAGCCGGGGCGCGCCTGGGTGTGGGGCAAGTCACTGGAGCGTTCGGCCAGCCGGGGCGCGCTTGGGTGTGGGGCAAGTCACCGGAGCGTTCGGCCAGCCGGGGCGCGCCTGGGTGTGGGGCAAGTCACCGGAGCGTTCGGCCAGCCGGGGCGCGCTTGGGTGTGGGGCAAGTCACCGGAGCGTTCGGCCAGCCGGGGCGCGCTTGGGTGTGGGGCAAGTCACCGGAGCGTTCGGCCAGCCGGGGCGCGCCTGGGTGTGGGGCAAGTCACCGGAGCGTTCGGCCAGCCGGGGAGCGCCTGGGTGTGGGGCAAGTCACCGGAGCGTTCGGACAGCCGGGGAGCGCCTGGGTGTGGGGCAAGTCACCGGAGCGTTCGGACAGCCGGGGAGCGCCTGGGTGTGGGGCAAGTCACCGGAGCGTTCGGACAGCCGGGGCGCGCTTGGGTGTGGGGCAAGTCACCGGAGCGTTCGGACAGCCGGGGCGCGCCTGGGTGTGGGGCAAGTCACCGGAGCGTTCGGCCAGCCCTACTACAAGCCCCGCCTACTCTTTAAGAGCCTTTCTGCAGTGGAAACAGGTACCGGATTTGGCTCTGGTTATGCTTTGCCGTACCGCTCCGTTCCGTCCCTGCACTCTTTGTGCGGTGGAAATGGGGCTATAGATTGAGAATTGAACCTTCCACAATATTGATGTTGGAGGAGCAGCTCGTTGCTCTGCTTTCCCCACTCCAGGTGGTTAGCATGTTGGCTAGTGCTAGCTGACCGGCTGGGACTTGTGTCTGCCTTCAAAAGGTGAATTCTCCGTCTCTGGATGACAACACACGGCCCACCTTTCTATGTACACACTGGTACACTTCAGTACTCGCAAAGTTGATCATCGCTGCTCCGTGAGCCGCTAATAAAGGACGAAGAGGTGGTGCCAAAGTAAATCTCAGGTCTGATTTCCAGAGCCAGTCACAGTTAAGGAACATGCAGAATCATGAGAATAAATATGCAACAGTACCTACCTCTTCCGATAAAGTTAATGTTGTGCTTTTCAATTTGTGTTTAGTGATTTGTTGTTGTGTTTAGTAATTTGTTATGTTTAGTGATTTGTTGTTGCGTTTACTGATTTGTTGTTGTGGTTTGTACTTCAGGGCCACCCCATCAGAGGGGCCGATGGCGCAAAATGGCAGCCTTGCTTCCGTCAGTCTGCCCCAGGGCAGCTGTGGCTACCGACGTAGTTTACCACCATCCAGTATGGAATGAATGAATAATGCACTGCAAAGCATGTTAGTGTCAAGAAAAGTGCTATATAAAACCAATGCACTATTATTATTATTAATGTAATACCACTGCGGCTATCCAACGTGTACAGCCCTATGCCACATGTCATATGGCGTAGGGCTGCTCATTTAATCACATTTTTATCGTGATTATGATTTTGGCTCCAGACGATCTCAAAATGTATATATAATTTTATATATAATCAAGGAAAATCATTTGTGATACATTTCCTGTGCAGCCTCCACTGTCAGACAGGAAATGACAACACATTTAACCCAAATACGCAGGCGTGAGCTACATGGTAGTAAGTTGCTACTTTAAAATTTCCAGAAAAGTTATGACTATGGTTTCTTACATGTGTTGACATACCTGCCGTAAACTAACATATATTGATGATGCAAATAACGGCGTGTTACACCAATGGTTTAGGTTACGTGTCATTTTAAAGCTAAGTGATTCCAACGGTGGCTATCAATAAAGCATTGTAGGTTTAACTTTTGTCAGTTCAAAACATAAAGTAACTTTGTATATCCAATGGATGAAACAGTTTGTAAAGAGTGCAGCAAATGATAAACCCTCCATGCAGTAGCTAATGCATTGCAATGAAGTAGAAAATGTGTTTTTCTCAGCTTGTAAACTTTTTAGAGAAGTGTGGTTCTCACAGGACAGCCAAAGTATCAACATATAATGTAAAGCAACATTATTCATTACTGTAGTTTGTTATCTAAAGTTATTTCTTGTTTTCAAAGGCTTGAGTGCAGTACAACAGTTTATATTTTACTACTACATTACAAGATATTTATATATATTCAACAGGAGTTTTGTTTTTTTGGACATGTTCAATAAACACTGCTCCAAATTCAAAGACATAATTGTGATTTCAGTATTGCCCAAAATAATCACGAATAGGATTTTTTTCCAGAATGGAGCAGCCCCAATATGGCGCTAACTGGGGGTGTAACGGTACACAAACATCTGGGTTCGGTACGTACCTCGGTACAGAAGTCATGGGTTGGTACAGTTTGGTACTCAGTTAAGGGGAAAATGAAAAAAAACGTTTTACTTGCCCAGACAAATTTGGACTTGCCCGAAGTTTAATGGGAATTCATAACTATGGTAATGTATGAATTCGACCAACATAACTTTAATAATCAAGATATCTCAATGAAACTTTCAGGGAAGCCGTATCTCTTTATACTCTTCAATCTTAAGGAATAATAATATATACTGTATTTTATGTTTGTTCTTCACAGCAAAGAGCCCAGAGTTAAATGAACTCCCCCAGAGTTAAATGAACTCCCACAGAGTTAAATGAACTCCCACAGAGTTAAATGAACTCCCCCAGAGTTAAATGAACTCCCACAGAGTTAAATGAACTCCCCCAGAGTTAAATGAACTCCCCCAGAGTTGAATGAACTCCCACAGAGTTAAATGAACTCCCCCAGAGTTAAATGAACTCCCCCAGAGTTAAATGAACTCCCCCAGAGTTGAATGAACTCCCACAGAGTTAAATGAACTCCCCCAGAGTTAAATGAACTCCCACAGAGTTGAATGAACTCCCACAGAGTTAAATGAACTCCCCCAGAGTTAAATGAACTCCCCCAGAGTTGAATGAACTCCCACAGAGTTAAATGAACTCCCCCAGAGTTAAATGAACTCCCCCAGAGTTGAATGAACTCCCACAGAGTTGAATGAACTCCCCCAGAGTTGAATGAACTCCCCCAGAGTTGAATGAACTCCCACAGAGTTAAATGAACTCCCCCAGAGTTGAATGAACTCCCACAGAGTTGAATGAACTCCCACAGTGTTTATGTGAGGCCGACCTCTGGGCTTTTTGCTGTGTTGGTCTGAACATTTTTTTTATACTCTAAAGATTGGCACTGTCACACTCTACTACTACACACTGTTGTTTGGTCTGGAATCCATGTTCTCCTTCAAGCAGCATCTCCCCAAACAGAACAGGCTGCATGAACAATGGCAAGTTAATAAAACATCATGGGGGGGGGGGGGGGGGGGGCGGCGACCTGAGGGCTGCAAGCCTCAGGTAGGAAAAGCCCTATCATTGGTCAGGCCTGACCCAAACTGCCTCGCAACCAACTGCCCCCCCACTTCTCAAACTGGTCTCCTAGCAGGGACCAGGTCTTTGCAGCACCGGGAGACCAAGAGAGCACAAAGTGGACCACAAGAACCAAACCACAGTTCAGCCTGCTGGCCAGCAGAACACACTGTTTGGACTATCCTTTTTCTCTTTTCCCTTTTTCTTTTTGTGGATCCTGGGGGCCAGACGCAAAGCCACATCTCCGCCAGCCCACTGGATCTCTGTGTGGAGAACAGAGTCTCGCCAGAACTTTCCTCCCTCTCTCTCGCTCTCTCTCGTTCCCCTTCATTACCCCCTCATGTGTGCGCCGCCGCATGTGTTCACTGATTGAGATAAGCTCTCCACATAGCCACATTTAGCATCCGAACCGCTAACTTGTGCCGCCATGACACCTCCGTATCGTCACCGGAGTTTGACTGCATGTCTCAACATCCAGTTAAACTCTGGCGTTACAGTAATGATTCTCCCCGGTGAGACCACTTGTTCCGAGCGTCCCCCGGGCATGCGCGCAACAGCCATCTTGTTTACCTGGTCGAGCATCCCCAGAAAGAGCGAGTCAAACACCTCTAGTGGCTGCGTGGGCCATCGCAATCTCTCTTTACGCCCACCTGGTGGTTGCAACGAGTCATTGCGCTCTCCCTCCGCATGCCGCCAGTGGTCATCACCGTCACCACCGCGAACCAGACGCCTGCCTCCCTCTGCTGTCCGTTCGAGATCATTACACCCACTCACACTGACCCTCCAAGGTCCGCCGCCACCTGGTGGACACTCGTGGTCATTACATCCCCACTCAGACACACACACACACACACACACACACACACACACACACACACACCCTCTTTCTTTGTACATAGTGTTGCTGTTTAGTAGATTGGATCTCCGTGTTAGATGATGTTGTTACTTGATTGTGTTGATTTCTGAGATGATTTCAGAGTTATTTATAAATTAATGCATTTTTGTGAATAAACGCCTGTTAGCTGAATTGATCGATTCCTGGTAATTATTGTGTATTTATTGTTGACAATTCACTGGTTTGTAACAGTCTGAGCTTGAATCTCACACCTTCCCTTTTATTTAAGATTGTTATATTTTGCACAGGAATATTAACTTTACTTAAATAACCCTTTTTACAAATAACACTATTTTGGTATTGGATATTTCCAGTTTAGCTGGTGGTGCCCCAATTTCATTATTATTTGATAAATATCCAATTTATTCAAATTTATATATTTTTTATTAATAAATTTTTTATAATTCATTAACTTTTAAGTAATTACTCAATTACTCTAGGAGTTGTTAATGAGTCAATGACCTTTACTCCCATTAATTAAATTTTTTATAAATTACTTCCAGTCATCTATTACGTTCAGTCATTTTAATGCTAATAACCATAAATCCCAACACTGCCTGTCCCTGTTCCTTCTTTTCTTCCTGCTCGATCAACTTTATTTCACCCATAAAAAGTTATGAAACTTCGACGTTAGAAAGTCGAAATAATCAAAAATACGTCATTTTATTTTAAGTTGTTTTTATGTGTTGAATTCGAGTGAGTTCTTAATACATTCCAGTGACGATCTGAATGTTGACGGAAGTGAACAATTTAAAATTGCAGACGATGAGTTCCCCCGACTACGTAATTCGACGGATTCCTGAGGAATTTCGCAACGCTATCCAATCAGAATGCATGTTTTCCAGCGCGTCACTGACCAGAACGGGGAACACGAATCGGAAATAAAATAGCAGCCGCGATTGCCCACGGTCGTCACGTACTATCATCAGCAATCACGTGATCGCTCTCTCGGGGCGAGAAATGGCCGCGCCCGGTGATGGCGTGATCCATTTACGCTATCACGAGCCTGTTCAGGCAAGTTGGGAGGATAATTCAGTTGCCTGAGCAAAGCACTGCTAGCCCCCGGACATTCGGGAAAGCCATAATGTCGAGCCCTGGTCTTAAAATATTTGTACTGCGGTACACCTCTGGACCTGACCGAACGGTACGAGTACCAGTACGTACATTGTTACACCCTTAGCGGTAACTCACAATCACACACCCATCTCAGTAGAAGCCACGCCCCTATGCCAGAACAGGTTCAAACATTTGAAAAATCCAATCTGAAAGTGAAAAAGTATTTGGGATTTGAATGTGAAAAAAATAAGATCCTAATCTGAAAACATTAATCCTGCAACTGACAAAACGCCTATATTTTAAAATATATATATTTAAGAGTGAAAAGTGAAAATAAAGGATTTTATCAAAAGAATTCCAGAGCTGAATCCAAATTATATGTAAGGTGAAAAAACTTTTCGTACACTTATGTTTATTTTGAATACAGTATTTTTAATTTTTCAAAATTGAAGACCAAACCTTGAACATACAGTTTTACAATATGTTTTTTCAATCACGTTTTCAAATGAACAAACCTTTTGGCCTCCATATATTTGGACATATTTTACGCGCAAAACAAAGCAACATTGAAACGTGCAATGTTTGCAAAGCCATTGTACAGCCAGACGTCACCCTTTTTAAACTCCAGCTCGTCATGGAGAACAGCACTGACAGCGGCATCAAAACGATGACAAGCTTGTTCCTCCACGCTGTAGCCGGCGATTCACACCCCCGTGAAGTTCTGTCTTACTCCACGCTAAACTCTGAAAATAGTCCCAATTGTTTGTGCTGCGTTGCTGAAGAATTTCTGCAGCGATTAAAGTGATTCTGAGGTTGTAAAGATATAACAAGTTTATTATATGATGATGTCATGCAGACTGCCCACATTGTCCAAAATGAAAAAATAAAAGGTTGTACCGTTTCCTTTTCTGACCTTATGCTAACCTTAAGTTGTCTTGACAGAATACATGCATACATTCTTACATGTCATACTTGCCTGGAGAGAGGAGTTTACTACAGCCTCATCAAATCAACAATATTGATAATATTAACATAGATCTGATATTGGAATAGCATCGGTATTGGCAGGTATCCAAGTTCAGGTATTGGGGTCGGTGCATCCCTTGACCAGATGTCAAGCGCTTTTCTTGCTACTTCTTCCTCACTACTCCTCGTCTGCCTCCCAAGTTATTCATTTTCTCACCTGATATGAGATTAGACACGGATCAGAGCTGAAGGGAGAGTTCACAGATGCTCAAATGAAGCAGACCTTCCCAGAAATTTGCTGAAGAGAAAACTCTGGATCCAACAGAGAGCTGTGAACGCACACGTGCAATGATTCCTGCTGTCTATTCAGCATCTTGATCTGCATCCTGTGAGGTGGATGAATGATCTCAGCAAAGGAAAAGTTCTGACGAACACAGATTGAGACAAGTCCGTGAACAGTATTCGAGAGATAAGCCTTTTGTGTACATAGAAAAAGTGTCACATCAGCTCATGAAAAATGGAAGCAAAAAAGGTGTTGTTTGTATTTGTATTCAGTGTATGCCCGCCGTCTGTCCCACAGCAGCAGTCACTGGCTCCAGTTATCAAGCGTTAATGTAGACTGAATGGAAAACTCTATTATTTACAATTCTTTGAGGGTCAGAGTTACCTGTTCACCGTCGTGTGACAGTACAGATCACTCATCGCTCACTGACCAACACACAGCAGTGTATTCATTTTCATTTTAACGACAATATAAGACTTCATTGTAACACATATTTTCACTGTTCATACTGCATGAATGCTCAGACGGAAGAACTTGTGTTGCATGTTATGAGAAAATATTCTTTTTTTCCCCCTCTAGATGTCCAATAGCAACATGTATGTCTGGAAGAATAGACTCTGTTTGAGCCAGAGGGAACCAGAATCTTTAGAGGTTACAGAAGAACTGGAACAACCACAGATTCTGCAAATTAAAGAGGAACCAGAGGACCCAGAGTTTCCACAGGTTATAGAGGTGACAGAAGAACCAGAGCTTTTGTTTGTGAAAGAGGAACCCGAGGATCCAGAGCTTCCCTGGGTCCTTGAGGAAGGAGAGATTCCACAGGTCTTGGTGGAACAGGAGGAAGTGGAGCTTCCTCAGATAAAAGAGGAACCGGAGGACCCAGAGCTGCTTCAGGTCATAGTGGAACAGGAGGAACTGGAGCTTCCACTGGTTATAGAGGAGCCGGAAGAATCATGCACCAGTCCAGGAGCAGAGCAGCTTGTAATCAACCCAGATGTTAACATGTTCAGGTGGTCTTATGAGGAAACCTACCGCAATGAGAAGCTTCTCTCTAAAAGCTGTGTACCCTCTGAGAGACGAGAGCAGACAGGAACCGACGATGATGAGGGCTCGAATAGTAATGAAAAGTTTAATCCAAATAATAGTCGCATGACAAATGTAGACACCAGCACCATCTCAACGACTCTGTTTAATACTGACAAAACTAAAAAGCCTGTCAAATGTACTATATGTGAAGAAGTTTTCAGGGACAGGTACCACATGAAGAAGCATCGCAGAGTCCACACAAATGAGAATTGTTGTGAAATATGTGGGAAAAGTTTCAGTCACAGCAGCGCTCTAACCAAACACATGAGGATTCACACGGGTGAGAAGCCATACTCTTGTGAAATATGTGGCAAAAGTTTCAGTCAGAGTAGTAATTTGACTGGCCACATGAGAATTCACACAGGTGAGAAGCCGTATTCTTGCGAAACTTGTGGGAAACGTTTCAGTCACAGTTGGAATTTAAACGACCACATGAGAACTCATACAGGTGATAAACCATATTCCTGTGAAACCTGCGGAAAAAAGTTTAGTCAAAGTTGTAATTTAACGAAGCACATGAGAATTCACACGGATGAGAGGCCGTATTCTTGTGAAACGTGTGGTAAGAGTTTCTGTCAGAGTAGTGCCTTGACGAAGCATGTGAGGATTCACACAAATGAGAGGCCGTTTGCTTGTCAGACATGCGGGAAAAGTTTCAGTCACAGTTGGAATTTGACGAACCACATGAGAACTCACACAGGTGAGAAGCCATATATATGTAGGACCTGTGGGAAAGGCTTCAGTCACAGCGGGGATCTGACCAGGCACGGGAGGGTTCACAATAAAGAAGTGGTGGTTTGGAAGAATCTGTGGAACCAAGCTTGGAGTAACGTGTGTGAGGAGAAATCAGTGCAGCCAAGCTTGGAGTAAGAAGAGTTGTTTGATTCAGAGCGAATGCTTGCAAGGGATTTCATTTATGTGAACAGCAACACAGGGATGCCTTAAATCGTTTCGCATTAGTTTTTGGTCAAATGAGATGCAACTCAAATTTTTCTCTGTTTATTGTTTTTCATTATTTTAGATTGTTTTATTATTTAAGTTTTACTGCATATACATTTTGCAAATTAAAATTCACGTAAACGATGTTCCCGAATTTAGTTTTCACAAGTAATATATTTTTTTATAATTATTCTAGTATTTTTTTAATATATAGTAAAACATTGAACCATTGATCTATATTATTTCATGCCTTATTTTTGTTTATTACATTTTACATTTTTTTTATTTTACATTTTTTTCTCATTTAGATTTAAAGAAAAAATATAAAAGAAACTGGTAATGGTTAATTTTGTGATGATTAGATTGACTGTTTGCAAACTTGGGCATTAGAATAAATATATTTGGAACATGCACAATTTAAAGATATAACTTGTAAAAATATATTAAGTCATGTTTTACAATATATGTCTTGGTAAACCTTCAAAGGAATTCAATAACACAAATGGAATACTCAATTCCAGAAAGGTGAGGATGTTTTAAAGCATCTAGGCGTGTGAAATGTTCAAATTTAATCAAACTCAATCTAAAAATATAAACTCATACGTTCCACTGACATTGGGGGAAAATGCTTAAAAATGAGAGAATGGAACTCTAAGAAATACAAATCAAGATGAAGCGAAGTAACAATTCAAGAATAATGTGTGATAACATAAACTTGGATACAATTTGAATCCGACGGTCAGAAGATTGAAGAAGTTTGGCCAAACCTCAATACCACCATTAAGGAGTTCTGCAATCTTCTGACAGCAGTGCTTTAAAATCCTGGACTCAAGAACCCCTCGACAAACGCATTACCTGTGAATTTAAACTGGTCCCACCACAGTATGTGGCGAGGTGGGAGAGTACGGTACGGCAAAGCACATCCAGACCCAACTCTGTCATGCGGTCCAAATCATGGCCAATTTTCAGCCGAACTCTGCATTTTTCCAAGATTCGACTTTCGAGTGAACGTTCAAAAGTCGCGTCTTGCGTACTCTTAAGTTCGTTTGACACATGAGTCTGAGCATTCAGAGCTCAGTGACGACAGGCAGCCTTCCTAATCCAGCTGCCCGCATCTTCTCAACGTTGTAGATCAGAAAGCTGCCAGCCTCAATCAGCAGCATACCTGCTGTCATGAATCCAAATATGTAGAGGTCTTCCATGCCCTCGATGGAAAGAACGGCCAAACACAGGGACCTCCAAGTACCCCAGGAAACGAGCGTGTATCCGGCAGCAAACATCCCATCGGGACATGCGGGCTCTCCCTTGCCCGAGCATCGCGTCGTAAATATTTGGCCGATCGTATTGAGAGACCAGCTGATCAATTTCATGGTTCCGGTTTTGGGCCAGGTGGGAATGTAAAGAGAGGCTCTTGTTAGATTCTGACACGAGACAGTACAAGATAGGAAGCAGCAAGCAGGGGAGAGGAGAGAAAAGCACACACAAACTCCTGGATTAATGATGAATGAGCTAAAACTGCTCATTGATATAGCAAATCAAACTCTCAAAAAGCTTGTACAAACCCCATATCTTGTGTGCAACAGAAGAGAACGTTTTTGTCAGTTGTACCAACACTATCTAAATATGAGCAGAGTTGTCTTCTTCTTTAAGGTTGCAGCTCCAGACGAATTTTGTTTGGTTTAAAGTGATAAACGCATCCCTTCAGGTCAAAGGTTACACACCTGCTCTGGGTCAAGTCAAGAACTGTTCTGTGGACTGATGAATCACAATGTGTAAAATTGAACATCTGTAATGGCGTGAGTGCATGTTTAGTCGTAGAAATGAGATGGAGGGAGAGAGCGCATCTAAAAAGACAATGCGTGAACTAATCCTCATTTGAAAGTACAGCGTGTTGCTTCTGCTCCAGTCTGAGGGGTCCAGCGTTCTTCTTCCTGGACTGTCTGCTGTCATTGGACTGATGACTCTTGTGATGACTGCAGACCCGGAAGTCTTGTTCTGTCATTTCATCTGTTTCTCTGTCATTGTAAATAAAATCATTCTGAAATCTTCAACTTCTCCATGTATACCAAAGTACACAATTTAGAAAGTCCTTGAGTACCAGCAGAGGAATCCATCATGTATTTTCACTTTAGTGAAACAATGTACAAAGTCGGGCTGTAAGATATCAGTTATTATGACTTGTGATAAATAAACATATGCTTAAGAAATACCAGTGCTCTTTCTCTTCTTGGACCCAGTTTTAGCAGTTTGTTTTTTCTTTTTGATAAACAGCTGTTTCAACAGTCTGTTGATTGTGTTTCAGTGATTTTTCATTGGTTTTCATGCTCCTGATTTCTGTCGTCACCACATTTGATGTAATGTTGAAATAATGAAATGAAACCGGTGCCCACAGGTGGGTGCTGCTCAAGGTGGCAATTCTACCGGGGAGGAACCAATCACCGTACACGTGACATGGATAATTACAAGGCTTCTGTGACTGCGCCGCTCAGTGTAATCTTGTAAAGCCCGATTCACACGGCAGCATAGTTAGGTCCATTTTGGCCCAGATTCTCTCCTTGAGGACGCTCAGATCATCACAAGATAATCTTATCAGATATTGTGTGGTGTGTTAAGACTGCTCTCGTCTGTTCAGAAGGATGTCAGGACCGTTCCAATCTCGATTCGGGGATGTGGATTGTTTTGGCCCGGGTTCTCACCATGTGTGGTGTCCGCAGAGGGGACAAGGAGCACAAGCCTGCTGAATGTGACGTGTAGCCAATCAGAAAGCGAGGCGAGGAAACGCCGGACCGGTAGCACGCAGGGAATCCAAGAATCAAAACAGCTGTCATGACGAACCAACACTTCTTTTTAAAACGTGTTTTTTCTAGATAAAAACACACCACAAACGATCGCCATTGCATCCTGTTCGTCCACCAGGTTTGTTGACTCTGGAATCACGTTTGAACTCGAGAGGTTTTGTGAGATTTCTCATCTGATCTGGGGATGTTCGCGAGTGAACTCGGTTCATGTGTGGTGTGTTGATGTTGCTGAGTGGCTGCACATAGAACACTACAACCAAAACTGTTAAACCTGGGATTATCTATCGCCATGTGTGGTCTCTTAAATTTGGGAAATCTGCTGACAATTTTATAATCCTGCCATGTGAACCGGGCTTAAGTAAAAGTTTTGGTCCAACAGCAGGGGCAACAGGTCATTAGGGGCAGGTTGGGCTGAGCCCCCCCTTGTTACATCAGAAAGGACAGCATGCATAATATGCTATTAATTCTTTCACATTATCTATATTTTCTTGCCTGTGACTAAAATGTCCTCCTAAATTGCACAGGATTAGTGTGTGAGGATTTTATTTCCTGGTCATTGGTCTCCTCTTGCTGCTTCAGGCTGTGCTTTCTCCTGATCCACACCTATGGTGTATGAGTGTAGCTCGCCCCTCTCTCACCATGCAGTGTGTATTGCGTGCAGTAATGTGTAAGTGTTCACGTTCAGGCTGTGGCTCCGTTCATTCAGATCACATGATTTTGATGGGGCTTGAAGCCCGAAGCCCCACTAACAATGTCATTTCGAAGCTCAGAGCTGATTGGCTGTCGCTGATTGAGGCACTGCTTCACAGAACTGGAAAAAGTCGTCACAAATACCAGCTTGTTAGCAGCTAAAGCTAACAAACAGTTAAGAATCAAAATATCTGTTGGGATCTCACAAGACCACAGAAAGTTTGTTCATTTCTAGGGAAAGACAATTTTTATTTGTCATGATACAGTCATGACATGAATTCTGACCCAGGAATGTGATTGACCATCACACCCAGTGTGTGGGGGGGGGGGGGACCTTTTGTCACAGCAGACCCTCCCCCACTTTCTGCTGAAAAGACACTTCCCCCATGCACTCAGCCAGTTACTGATTGGTTGAAGCTCTCAGGATTCGACACCTTTGAATCCACACACTTGCAACAAAAGCCTACAAAAAACGGTTTTGCAGTAATTCGTCTCCTGTGAACACCCAGGAAGAGCTGCTTCCCAGCAAGCTCAGCTCACCCAGCGTTAGCATACAGCTAACACCAGAGGCCTGCAACCAGGGGCCTTCACTCCTCAACTCCTCTGCTGACCCGACCACGAGGGTCAGACCTTCCCAGGACCCAGAGACCAGCACCCAGAGTCTGATCTCCCATCAACCAGGAAAACCAACCAGTTCCTCCAGGACGGACCAGGGAAACGACGCCTCACAGAACTTCTTTGTGTTTTCCTGAACCAGCAGGAAAACCATCACAGACCTGAGCGACCAGCTCCTCAGTCTGGACAAAGGAACAACCAGGAGCTGCAAAGAAGGACTCCTGAAACATCAACTTCATCTTCTTCTCCTCAGCCTGCAGAACCAGCAACCACAGTTAGCAGGAGGTGCTAACTACAGGAGAAGACACCAGCTTCCCTCCAGCAGGACAACAACCGAACTCCTTCAAGGAAGTGGGAACAACAACTGGGCTTTACCTGAGATTAGTTAAACCTGATGCTATGATAGAACTGTTTAACTTTATGAAGATGTGTTGATTCTGTTACAGTGATTGAGTTCTATTGATGATGATATTAGGAGCAGTTATCAACCTGTAAACCAACGTTAGCTCTGCCACAGACACAGGGTCTGCATGCTAATCTTTGCTTTACTAACTAGTTAACTCACAATCCTACACATATCACATCAAAGACAACATCACACAGTAACTGAACACCATCTGACGACTCCTGACGTTTTACAAAACAAGTCTCATTCACATCAAGTCATTCTAGAAATGGTCCTTTAGCAGAGACACACAGGAAGCAGACACTAAAGACTAGCTTCCATGTTCCATTGTTCTCCAGCACATGGTGGAGACTCAGGACAGACTTCCTGCTCTCTGATAACCTCCATCTGAATGTAGTTTCTTGTGATCAGCCATCTTGTTTTGTAGTTCCATCACACATCACACACACACTCTCCCCCTCTCTCTCTCTCTCCACACACACACACACCCAGCTGTATATAGGTAGTTAGAATCTGTGTTTAATTGTTTTCATTGTAAATAAATATAATGTTTGGAATCATACTTGCTGTGTTATTAATGAGCACAAAGGTGAATGAAATGTCGACTCTTCTGTGTCAAGAACTCCAAAATCCTTCAAGCTTTACTTTTAATTCTGGTAATTGTAATTGTAAAATTAAAAGGGATGTACATATTTATTTACATGCCTTTTACAGGGGGAAGTAAAACATGGATAAACACAAATGTGAAATTGTTGCATTTTATAATACTCAAATTCTTCAATGATTTACAATACTAATTTCCTGCATATACATTTTTTGAGTAATTAATTTCTTTTTCATTGTGAGAATTTTGGGTCCTCTATATTTGTATGCCCCCAATTAGTGAAGTCAATAGCGAATAGACTCTAAAAACGTTTTTTATATTGTTACCACTAGTCAGTGGAAAACTACATAGGAATGAGGTCATATCAACAAACAACAATGATTAATTGGGAGGGTTCAAATAGCTACTGTTCTGATGCACAGAAAGCCTGAAGTACAGCTTCAGACCCTCCGAATCAGGCACTGCAGGCATTTGTGTGCAAAGCAAACATGAAGGGATCTATCGTGCTAAGAGGAATCTTCCACAGGAATTGAAGACAGCAATTCGGTCACTGTAGGAAGGGATGTAATTGGCCAGAGTTGCATCGTCCATGAGTACGATGACATCTTGGTCGATCTGCACAGAGGAGGAAATTAAATATGAGATAATACTTTTTTTTCAATGTGAACATGCATAAATGTGGAAGTGATTGCTTAGTTGTTGTTTGTTTAAGTGAAGTGGTAAGAATTATTTGTACATAGCATGTAGTGGACAGCCTATCACAAACAGAGTTTGTGTGTACAACAACACATGTACAGTATTTACGCAATCTACTTTTCTAAAACTTGCAGTGACATTAACACAGTTGTGTGAGACGGGACGCCACAGACAGCACTGACCCAATGAAAAGAACCACTGGCTGGTGGAGACCAGTGTCACTGACTTTATATGTTGCTGCTGAGGTTGGGGAGAAAAGCCTCTATTCAAAGAAAAATAGAAAAACAGACAGCCCCCCTCCCCTTAAAAAAAAAAACTAACTAAACACTATAAGTTGTAATACTATTGTTCTCCTAAATCAGGTGTAAAAATTGGAGCTGTCATAACTTTTTTATGACAGTAGGTGTCGCCCAACCAGGAAGTGAAACTCCACACAAACTTACTGTCACATTATTGATCAAATAAAATGACACTTTCAGCAATAATACACTGATAATAATGTGTGTCTCTTACTGCCCCACTGTTATTGAGAACTGTAATGCGACAAAGCCTCCTGCCCAGACACTAGAGGGCGCTATCACTGCCACAGGAGCATGTCAGTAACTCACTGTGACAAACTGACAAGCCGCGACAGACCCGGGGTTATTGTCCAGTCGCCCAAGATTTAATGCTTAAACGCTTATAGAACAAACATGCTATGAGCTAGTTCGCGTAAGCATTTTACATATCTGCAGTCATTTCCTTATTTACAAACACCACACACCAAACCAACACTTATCAGTTTCACTCACCTTCTGCTCCTCCATCAATGAAATGGCTTCGTCTGGAACCCGTCGACCAGCAGAAACTCCACTAAATCTGACATCCTTGGTCCACATCTGGCTCTTCTCCTGCAGGCCTTAAAGTCACTGGCAGCCCACTGAAGTTGGTTCCCTACAGGCTTCTGAGTTTAAAGTCACAATTCTGAGTTTAAAGTCACAATTCTGAGAAAAAAAAGCCAGAACTGATCCTAATCCTCTTCCGTACTCAAGAAACTATACATTCATAACTTTTGGGGGAAATTTCATAGTAGTAACTTACTACTATGTAGCATGCGCCTGTGTATTCCGGTTAAATTTGTCGTCACTTCCTGTCTGAGAATGGAGGAAGCCTGACAGTGGAGGAAGCCTGACAGTGGAGGTCCTGCAGTCAGACCCCTCTCAAAAGTAAAGTTAAAATGTAGTCAGGGTTGTGGCACAAAAAGTGCAGTGGGACGGCTTAAATCAATTGACGAAGCCATTTTGAATGTGTATAGGTATCTAATGTTATAAACAGGCAACTATACTCTTTTACAAAAAACTGTCCCTGTGATGAGGATTTAGTAGTACTCTCATAAACTACTCACAAAAAGTTTGGGATATTTGACTTTTGTGTGAAATGTATGGGGGGAAAATCACACTGCAGTGATATTATATTATGAAAGTAGGGCATTTAAGTAAAAGCGTACAGGGGGAT
Organism: Blennius ocellaris; assembly: GCF_963422515.1. Lineage (NCBI taxonomy): Eukaryota > Metazoa > Chordata > Actinopteri > Blenniiformes > Blenniidae > Blennius > Blennius ocellaris. Next base: position 27,069,078 of record NC_137659.1, on the reverse strand, counting down.
TTCTTCATTTCAAGCAATTTATTGAAAAAGTCATTAGGGTAAGCACAATAAAACATGTCCATAAACATCAATTCCAGCTTGCCAATGACGTCTCATGATGTTCACAAGTGGAGTCATTGTTTGGTGAGGCATTAGGAGCAGTTTCTGGGTACAGTTACCAGCCTCCACACAGCCACTCATCTCATCCCAGAGGAGTTCTATGGCTCCAGGTCTGGAGAAAATGCAGGTCACTTCATCTGCAGTACCTCAGTCCTCAGCAGCTGATCACTTACGATGATGCTACCTTCACAGTGACGTGCGGTGAGGTTCATGGCTGGTGAGGCACTGACTCCTCTGGAGTCAGATTTACAATTGTAACAACTGAAAGGAGCATCTTATTCCACTATTCATCCAAGAGCATGCAACTGGTAATGCTTCATATCCCATCAGCATTCCTTTTTCACTTACACCAACACAAACATAAACACAGGAACATATGTGTCCTACAAAGGAGGTTTTTTTTAAATGGATAGAGCACTCTTTTGTGTCCAAGCAATTCATATTTACTGTAAACAAATTAAAGTATAGAGATGTTTGCAGCACACATTTAATTTCGACCTTCAGTAAAAATGTCTGTTATTTTTCGAACTTCAAATTGTGGTGCTTTAATTCATTTTTATAAAGCTTGTCTATCAAAATGAGCCAGAAAGTGCCTGTCACTTCACACGCCCCCTTGAGGTGAGACAGAGTCCTGCCTGTCTCACTTGCTGACGTTTCTCTCCACTTTATTGTACCATCAGCAGGAACGATTTGCTCACACATACATTAAAGATTTTACACAGACTGTAGAGAATCATGCTGTATAACAATTATTTCTATAACGTTCATATTGACAACATGCTGAGGAACAGAAACGGGCAGCGTCATGTGACCCAGTTAGTGTTGGATCACAGTGAGACATGAGGCACAGCTCTCCACTGCCTCTCCCAGGGTTTCTGCCCTGGATTTGATAGCAAAATACTCAAATTCATTGATTTTTACTTAATAAAATGTCAAAAATGTGTAGAGCCATACTGAAAATGCATCTTTAACTGAAATCAGTGAAAAATATTTATCATAAAAAATCTATTATAAATATTTATATTTGTTTTATGGACTTTTTTTCTATTTGATCATGATGGCAGGTGAGGCACTGCCTCCCGTGACTGCACGTCACTGTGATGTTCATGGGATTCACCATGTCCTTCAGGTATGGGCTTGTCACTGTACTAGTCACAAAGTGAAGCGCAGTTCTGTATTGACTAGACCAGGCTCCGTCGCCGTATGCAGCGTGTGTGTGTGTGTGTGTGTGTGTGTGTGTGTGTGTGTGTGTGTGTGTGTGTGTGTGTGTGTGTGTGTGCGTGCGTGCAAGATAGATAGATAGCAGTGGCAGCTGGTCAATAGACAGTGCCGGGCGCCGGGACCCCCCCCCCCCCCCCCCCCCCCGATGACAGCAAGAGGAAGGTTTTTTGTATTTTTTTTAATATCTAAAATATATGAATAAACTGTAATACTGTCAAAATATGTTTATGCCAACAAACTAACATTGGGCCCTGAACTGTATTCACTTCATTTTCTACAGATAATGAAGAGCCCCACTGAAGAAATGTATCACCAGCCGCCACAGACAGACAGACAGACAGACAGACAGAAAGAGCTTCAGACTGGGAGGGAAAATGGAAATGGAAAATCGTCATTAGTCATGAAAATGTGTGCTTTGGAGTGGATAGGGCACCTGACTGTGGATGAATAGAAGTGAACCGAAGAAAAAGAGTTTTGTCCACACTCAGGCATATGGCGTCCTGGTGGTAACTTGTGCCAGTGTGCCTCCTGGACTGTAACCTTTGTGCAGCACAATGAGCAGGGACGGCGCAGACGGTGCGCACAGATGTGAGGTGCACGTGGTTTCTCCGAGCTAACCCTGGGGTGCGCCACTTCCTGTCACACTGGGATTTCTTCACTCCTGCACTGTTCCTGCAGAGCTCCATGCAGTCAGGGTGCAGAGCAAGAGCAGGACTTCAGATTTAGCATCTCTCCAACCTGCTGAATGTCTCAGGAGTTGAAGCTCCTCCTCATGCTTTTGGTGCTCCTCTCTGGGCTTCTCACTTTTTTCTAACCTGCGCTGGAGGAGGTGGGTTGCAGCACAAGGACGCAGCTTTTGGATGCTGCCCTGAGTTTGAATTGATTTGAGTAACCACTAAGAAGGGAGCGGAGAATCTTCAGACACCCAGAAGTTGGAGGTGCCGGAGCGCACATCTGGAGCTTTGGGACAGATGTCATAGCGATATTGTGACCTTACGACAGCCTCTCGACGGTCCAGACCACTAAAGCAAAATGAAAGGTATGGTCAATCATGTGTGATTGTTTGGCTGCTTGCAAGCGGCAGCGTTCCTCAGGCTTTGTCTTTGTCACTGCTCAGTGCCCGGTCTGGAACCTGAGGAATGTGGGCTTGATTCTCACATCTGGTTCCAGTTAAGACAAACTGTTTGGAATTGTTTTGCATCTGTCCTCAGTTGCACATCAAACAATCTCTGCTATGGAGGTTTTACCTGTTCTACTGCTGCAACTGACCATTTTTCTGTCTTTGGATGGTAATTTTGATTAATATTATTAGGATTATTATTAACAATGAATATATTTGTTTAACATTTTGGGTGGGGGGGTTATCAGATTTTTTTGTTTTTGCTAACAAAGCTGACTTCAGAACATGACCTAACTTGCATATATTTATCATCTTATCATTAATTCCACTGAGTACAGAGTCACTTTGATTTGAACGGTTCCCTCTGTTGTCCGACAGGGGGTGCTGCAGCATTCTTAGCAGTTCTGCATCTCAGTGAGAGTTTAGTCACTTTGTTGTGGTTTCAATAAACTCCTTTGCTGTTTTTAAACTTCCCAAATGTGATTAATGTGCTCTTTATTGAAGGATCCTGATCAGTCCAGCTTTGAGAAATCCAGCAGAGGAAGCCCTGAGTCACGCTCAGTCACACTCAATGAAAAGCTTTGTTGTGGTAGAGCTCCACCCACATGATGCCGCACCATAAATCCTGCCACTTGGGGCCTTTGGCTCACCAGAACATTAAGTAGAAAGTAGTGGTAACTGTAAAAATCATATTAACAAGCAGCTTAAAGCTCACAATTTAAAAAGAAATGTTAGCACAGACTTATTAGATGCATTTATCTAAAGTCTCTAGATTCTAATATAATCTAACAGACTTTTCTCTACAACTGTTGTGGCCCTCCAAGCATTTGTATTGTGTATAGTTAAAATCTTAAAGCAGTAATGCACTTCGTGTTGACAAGTGGCTACATGTTTAACATTGAGTTGATACAAAATTCTCTGTTAGCATTTTGCACAAAGATGTGCACTTATCCCACAGGTTTTAAACTGAAATGTTGCATCCACCAGGTCAAATAACAAGCTCATCTATTTCATCATCACATCCATGAGCTGCTGCTGTTTCTAGCTTCTTTCCAAACTGATGCTCTGCTACTGTTGTAGCTGGGAAGAACGGGAATTGTTTTGAACTACACACACTTCAGTAAAGGAAAAAAAAGGTTCCTGTGAGCCGTAAGAACACAACAAGGTGGTGTGTAGACTATAACCTCCAGCACGTTCTCCAGCTCTGTTTTTTCACTCCACTCAGCTCTTTCAACACTCGAGCTCCCTCAAACGCTCTTCCTCTTGACTCTCTAATCTACACTAAAGACCAGGGCTACTCAATTCCAGGCTTTGAGGGCCGGTATACTGCATGTTTCAGGTCTCTCTCAGTTGAAACACACCTTAATATAATGAGGGTCTCATTATTGAACTTTTTTACAAGCTTGATGATGACATCACCATTAGATTTAATTTGCGCAAGCTGGGAGACATCCAAAATGTGCAGGACACTGGCCCTCGAGGCCCGGGATTGAGGACCCCTGCTCTCGACCCTCTACACCGGGGCATCCAAACGGTGGCCAGCTGTTTATTTTGATTGACCCGCAGCAGATTCTAATAATATACTGGAATATGGCTCAAACATGAAACTTAGTTTGGCTGCTCTGTTTTAGGCAGCAAGCCATCCAGCTGTCATTTGTTTGGTCATTTGTCAAAAAAGATAGTTTATGCTGAAGGTCCAGGTTCGATGGGGCCAACAGAACCACATCATTTGCAAAAAGCAGAGACCAGATCCTGTGGTCCCCAAACTGGACCCCCTCCGGCCCCCGGCTGTGCCTAGAAATTCTGTCCATGTAAGTAATGTACAGAACCGGTAACAAAGGACACCCCTGCCGGAGGCCAACGTGCACTGGGAACAGGTCCGACTTACTGCCGGCAATGTGAACCAGACTCCTGCTCTGGAGATACAGAGACCGAACAGCCCTTAACAAAGGGCCCCGGACTCCGTACTCCCGGAGCACCCCCCACAGGACATCTCGGGGGACGCGGTCGAACGCCTTCTCCAGATCCACAAAACACATGTGGACTGGTTGGGCGAACTCCCACGAACCCTCAAGCACCTGGTGGAGGGTCTAGAGCTGGTCCAGTGTTCCACCATCAGGAGAACCTGGTGGAGAGTATAGAGCTGGTCCAGTGTTCCACCATCAGGAGAACCTGGTGGAGGGTATAGAGCTGGTCCAGTGTTCCACCATCAGGAGAACCTGGTGGAGGGTCTAGAGCTGGTCCAGTGTTCCACCATCAGGAGAACCAGGTGGAGGGTATAGAGCTGGTCCAGTGTTCCACCATCAGGAGCACCTGGTGGAGAGTATAGAGCTGGTCCAGTGTTCCACCATCAGGAGAACCTGGTGGAGAGTATAGAGCTGGTCCAGTGTTCCACCATCAGGAGAACCTGGTGGAGGGTATAGAGCTGGTCCAGTGTTCCACCATCAGGAGAACCTGGTGGAGGGTCTAGAGCTGGTCCAGTGTTCCACCATCAGGAGAACCAGGTGGAGGGTATAGAGCTGGTCCAGTGTTCCACCATCAGGAGAACCTGGTGGAGGGTATAGAGCTGGTCCAGTGTTCCACCATCAGGAGAACCTGGTGGAGGGTCTAGAGCTGGTCCAGTGTTCCACCATCAGGAGAACCAGGTGGAGGGTATAGAGCTGGTCCAGTGTTCCACCATCAGGAGAACCTGGTGGAGGGTATAGAGCTGGTCCAGTGTTCCACCATCAGGAGAACCTGGTGGAGGGTATAGAGCTGGTCCAGTGTTCCACGACCAGGATGAAAACCGCATTGTTCCTCTTGAATCCGAGGTTGGACTAACGGCCGGACCCTCCTCTCCAGTACCCTGGAATAGACTTTCCCGGGGAGGCTGAGGAGTGTGATCCCTCTGTAGTTGGAACACACCCTCCGATCCCCCTTCTTGAAAAGAGGGACCGCCACCCCGGTCTGCCAGTCCAGAGGTACTGTCCCCGCCCGCCACGCGATGTTGCAGAGACGAGTCAGCCACGACAGTCCCTGCACATCCAGAGACTTAAGGAACCTTGGGTTCATCTCGTCTACTCCCAGTGCTTTGCCACCATGCTGCTTAGCAACAACCTCGGTGAATTCAGCTTGGGAAATGGACGAGTCCACCTCTGAGAACCCACTGTCTGCTTCCTCAGTGGAAGACGTGGTGGTGGGATTGAGGAGGTCCTCGAAGTATTCCATTCACCGCCCAACGATATCCCCAGTTGAGGTCAACAGCTCCCCACTTCCACTGTAAACAGTGTTGGTGGAGAACTGCTTCCCCCTCCTGAGGTGACGGACAGTTTGCCCAAATTTCCTTGGCTCCCCCTTGAATTCTACCTTATCATGGTGGGGGAATTTGAGTACCTGAATGATCCTTGGAGCTATGTTTTCGGGGGGCTTTATGCCCCGCAGTATGGTCTCCCAAGGCAAACAGGTCCTGGGTGACGAATTAGACTAAAAGCAGTTCAATATACACTTATGGGCCCCTCCTCCTCTTCCTCCTGTGAGCCCACCACCCACAGAGGCTTCCATGGGGGTTGAGTGCAGCATGGATTGGGTGGAAGTTGATGGCAAGGGCCTCGATGACCCGATCCCCGGACACAGGAAAGTGTTTTGTCTGTACTCAAAACTTAATACTGTGCGCTCCCATTTGTGGCACAAATATAATTCCAGAGTTTCCATGTTTTTTTTCTTTGGAAAAATCTCCAAAGGCTTGTTGTTTTAAGCAGGTGCTTGGTTGTCAATGTGGCGAAGCAGTTTTGAGGGTTTCATGGCTTCGGTCAGCACATTTTACGCGGAATGGACTGGGAGCATGTCAATCACCTATTAAAGAGATAATGCTTGGTTCTTTGTGGTTGGCTAAAGTTTACTCCTGTTCATAGAAGCCCTGCAGCAATGTTTGCTTTAAGTAAGTTTGAGGGCGTGAAAAAAGTGTGAAGGAGTGAACTGAACTGCTAACAGAAGTGAACTGTTTTTCAAAATATATTTAAATGTATATTTTTTAAATTCTTTTTTTTTATTTCCTCGCGGCCCACTACCAAATGATCCATGGACCCTCCAATAAATCAATGGAATCGACATTAAACATGAACAATTCATTTGATTGATAACAGGATACAATACTGAAAACATTAGAGTCCAGGGCTCAACACTACTTTTCTGTTTGACAGCCACTGTACGTATGTTGTACATTTTTCCACTCTTGGGAAATTGGTCAAGTCATTGTCATTACCGTATTTTCCGCACTATAAGGCACCTAAATACCTCAAATTTTCTCAAAAGCTTCCAGTGCGCCTTATAACCCAGTGCACCTTATATATGGAAGAATTGCTCTCCTGGAGACTGCTCTTTGACAGCTGAACAACCAGAAGCTTTTATTTTGACAACTCTAACTCCACAACCAGAGCTTCAGAGTGGACGACACTCCAAACAACACCTTCATCACTCATGGTTGCACACCAACATTCTAACAAACCAAAATAAACTAGATGAAATAATTACTCCCTAAACTGGGGAACAAAAACACATAAACACAATCAACACAACACCAAGCCCAACAACAACCCACAATAACCTCCAACAACACAAAACATGAATTCCCATCATGCCTTGCATCCTGAGCTCCTCAGTGCAGCCGATAGAAACTCCCATAATTCATTGCAGCTGTTTGTGATGTTTTAAATGCAATTATTGGGGGTTATATTTGGTTTGTGGTGTCGGTAATAATTGTGTTGTGTTGTGTTTTTGTTGCTTAGTTCATGTAGTTTAGTTTATTACCGGTAGTTGTAAGTTGTCAACCAGCAGTGAAGAAGGTTTTGTGTGTAGTGTCCTCCTGGCATAGGCTGCAGGTAGGACTATCAAAATAAAGTGTGTGCACCTCTCTGGGTGTTAGAATCAGTGGAAAATGTAATCTAATGGCTTTGAGCTATAAATGTTGCTGACCACTGGTCTAGTCCATGTGCCTTATAATGTGGTGCACCTTATATATGATCAAAGTTGTAAATTATGTCAATCAATGGAGGTGCACCTTATAATCCGGTGCCTTATAGTGCGGAAAATACGGTACTTTATTTACTAATTAAAGAGTTTAAAGCAGTTCTCATTAGCAGATAGAATTTGCTGAGTTTACAGAAATGAGAACAGAAACAGACCTTGACATAACTATTTTTTTGTGGGAAAGCTTTTTAAAGCTTTTTTTTTAGATGCACAATCTTCAGATGATGTCTCCTTGTTCCCCAGGTGCAGTTTTACACATGAGCTTCTGGATTAAGTTCTTTATGTTTGTGTTTTCTTTCTCCAGACGACTTTGCAGATGAAGAGGAGGTACAGTCCTTTGGTTATAAGAGGTTTGGTGAGTATTGACTTCCTGCTGTTCCCACGTACTACTTTGTTACTCTGTTTACTGTTTTGCTTGGCTGAAGCCAATTGACAATTGGCTGAAGCCAATTGTCACTAATCCTTGAGCCAGATGGAAGCCACACCTCAGTTCCCAGAGCTTGTTTTTGGTTGGTACATCAGTTTCAGTCTGGGTTAGACCAGCAGGGAGGTGCTATGAGAAAAGCAACCACAATATCCTTGCTGTTCCTGACCAGCTCATGACTTTGCAGCACTGTCAGCATCAGTATACTATTGTTTCATCCAGCACAAAACTGCACAACAAAGGTTGGTCTACCAGCAAAAAGTTAGTCTGCCTTCTCAGTTCATTGTTCCTTTTTCTTGAGGCGCTGATTCCATTGGCAGGATGCTGGTAATTACCAGCGTGTGAGAAAATCTGCTTCTGAAACTCACTATATATTACATTTGCATTCAGAAAAACTGTGGTTATACCATTCCAGAGGAACATTTTACTGCTCAAAGCTTGCTCTTCTATAGCTGGGGAGACACATTTGAGAATCTCATCTTTGCCTCATTTTAGCTTCTATTTTGTCTAAAATGTTTCTCATTTGTTTCTCCTAAAATTCACTAGGTGAAATAGGTGAGACACTAATTCAAGGGAGTCATACTTGATACTTATGGGAGACACCTTGCTAATCTGAATTTAGTGTTTTTAATGGCTCCTTTATTTCTCCTTTGGAAAGAAAATGAGCAATACGTGACTGACACACGCACGCACACACACACACACACACACACACACACACACACACACACACACACACACACACACACACACACACACACACACACACACACACACACACACCAAACACTTCAATACTTCAGGTGACTTCAATCATGTGACCCTCTCCTTCCACCTGACTGGATCTATCATTTTAAACACTGATCATCCACTTCATAACATCGTGATGGGCCTCTTTCTGGACTGCAAGACGGCGAGATATAGAAGATCTTTGTACTCACAGCTATCAGGTTTTATAATTCTATAGCAAATAGCAGATGAGCTGACGGATGAAGGAATTTGTCTTTTGGAATGAATAAAGTAATATGAACAGATTCAACATGAATCTTTACTGAAATACAAAACAGCAGTACTCCATACTTACTTACAATGGCGATGACTAATTCAATGTAGCTGTACTAATGTTAGCAACAACAATACAGTTAACATTCAAAGACAGCAAAAGCTATTCTAACATTATTATCATTCTACAATCTGAACAGGCTTTTTTGAACATGCTCATTTCAACAAATTGTCAATATGCAACATCCAATACTTCACAGTGTTGTGGCCCTAATGCAGCATTTGTTTATAGAATGGAACTTTATTTATATAGCACCTTTCCCAGACATGAGTCACAATGTGCTTAACAATGCTTAAAAACAGAAAAGAAGAAAATACAAAAATAAAAAGTTAAACATAAGTAAAACAGAGATATGATTATTAAAGGTATAGAGTACATAGTTATACAAAAGAGCAAGAATGAGCTATGGGGTCAAAGGCCTGCCTGAATAAAAATGTTTTTAACTGCTTCATAAAGGAGCCACAGGAGTCGACACATCTCAGCTGGAGTGGAAGAGTTTCCACAGCTTTGGTGCTCGAGCTTGAAATGCTCAATCAGCACAGGTTTTGAGCTTGGTGTGTGGAACCGTAAGCAACATTTGTTGGCCAGAGCTAAGCGCTCTTTTTGGGGCACATGGGTGAAGGAGGTTGGAAATATAAAATTGTCTTTGGTCATGTAATGCTTTAAAAGTTAGCACTAGTTTTCATTTTAAAATGAACACGGAACGTGATTGGGAGCCAGTGGAGGGAGGAGAGGACGAGGGTCATGTGGGCTCTCTGGGTTGTTCCTGTTCAAAGATGTGCAGCGGCATTTTGGACGGTTTGAAGGCGGTTTAAAGATGACTGATTCAAACAGGTAAAAAGGGCATTACAATAGTCTAAATGAGAAGAGATAAAAGCATGCAAAATCCTCTCCAGCTCTACCTTAGATACCATTCCTTTTAGTTTGGCGATGTTACGCAGGTGGAAATAACAGGAACGTGTCAACGGGCTGACATGGCTGTCTAGTGACAAAGACTGTTCAAAAGACACACCCAGGTTATGGAGGCAGGGTTTTATATAATCATTTAATGCATTTAATGGAATTAATGCTGCAATCCATTTTTGGGGGGCAAGTATAAGAGCCTCGATTTTGCTTGAGTTTAGTTGAAGGTCGTCCAAGTTTTAATGGCCTGCAAACAGTCATTTAAAATGGAAAGTTTACTGATCTCTCTTGAACATTAAAAGAATGAAATAACTGAATGTCATCTGCATACAGATGGTAAGAAATCTCACTAAAACTGATAATTATCTGACCTAGAGACAATAAATACAATAAGAATAGTAATGGGCCCAGGACAGATCCCTGAGGTACACCACAGGACAGAGGGACTGTGTCAGACATGAAGTGTCCTACTGAAACAGACACCCTCCTTTGAGAGAGATAGGAGGAGAACCAGTACAATGCCGAACGTGAGATACCCACAAACTGCTTTAGCCTGTCCAGTAGAATATTGTGATCCAGAGTGTCAAAAGCAGAGCTGAGGTCCAGACGTACCAGTACGGAGTATTTCCCATCATCTGCTGCCATCAAAAGGTCATTAGTTACTTTAGTCAGAGCAGATTCTGTGGAGTGAAGTTTACGGAAGCTAGATTGGAACGGGTCATACATACCATGGGCCTCCAGAGCAGACGTAAGCTGTATGGCGACAACTTTTTCAAGTATTTTTGAGACAAAGGGCAGTTTGGAAACAGGCCTATAGTTCATATAAAGGGCGGACTCCAAATTAGTTTTTTTTCAGCGAAGGCATGCTTAAAAGTATGGGGACAGAGCCTGTTGATAGGGAGAGATTTATTACATCAACAATTGTGGGACCAACTGATTTAAAAACATAAAAAAACAAGGATGGAGGAAGAAAATCATAGGGGCCATATGAAGGCTTCATCTTGGTTGGGGCAGGGGGTATCTTGGCTCTGATTTCACTGACTTTAGTGACAAAATACTTCAAGAAATGATTGCACTCAGTGTGAGAGGAAACAGGCACTTGTGAAGTGGTAGGAGAGACTATCGCATGTATGGTGTAAAAGAAAACTTTTGAATTTCTTTTGTTCACAGAAACTAGGTTGGAGAAATGTGTTGTTCTTGCAATTTCATTGAGTTCCAGTAATAAATCCTTAAGATGCAGCCGGTGGACCTGTATTTCAGTGGATTTCCATAAACGCTCTGTCCTCCGACACTGATGCCGGAGACAGCGTTTAACTCATCTGACAGCGATTGACTCATTAATCCAAGGTGAGGGTTTTACTGAAGAATGTTTTTTAGGTTTGAGGGTATATATATATCGGCCTGCGGACGATGGCTTAGTGCACCGTGAGGAAAAGTCTCAATTAAATTCATCAAAAAACGCTGAGGTTCACGCATACAAGTTTCCAAATAACACATTTTCAAGTAGGAATACTTTGATCAATAGAATGTGATCGTTTTCATACCTTTTGGTCTCAAATCCTGTTTCTTCCTCAGCTTCTCAGCTCTGTGCTCTCCAAGCTTCTGCTACAACCAGCATGCATTGCAGCTCTTAAAGGGGAAGCATCCAATTTTTTTTCAGCAAATCGTAATACTCATCCATAAAAGGGTGATCGTAATCAATGAATTGCACACATTTGAACCTTTTACACATATTTGCACATTTCAAGTACCTATTTAAATATTTAAAATTATTATGTACATATTATATTTAGATTGAATCCTCCATTTTTCAAATACCATTTACACAACAGATGACATCATTTAATGTGGGTTACATCAAGCATTGTTGGAAAACAAAAACATGTTTATGTTAAAACTGATTTTCTGGAGCTGCAGCTATTAGTTGATTAGTTGTTAGTATAATTAAATAAGAGGGAAAAAACTGATTCCAGCTTCTCAAAGGTTAAAATAGCCAGGCTTGCTTCCGGTTAGCATGTGAGTGAAGAGGACGTGTTGAGCTGGGCTCCCGAGCATTCTTTGATATTTCACTCATATTAGCACCACAGACTACTTGTGCTGGTATAATACGACCCCTGACCCCTGGTGATTATGGGCCGAACAAAGCAAGAGGAGAAAGGGCAGAATTCACCCGAGTGAGAGGCAACCACGATGTCGGGCTGTCATGGCGGCGATGATACACTACCACCGAACCTGGATAAGCTCCGCGCTGTGCTGCTATCGGACTTGATGTCGACCCTTACTACAACTATGAAAATGGTGGTGTCTGAAGCTCTGGAGCCAATTTCTGCTGCCTTAGAGGACGTTAAGCCGACTACCGACTCGCTCAACCTGAAGATGACCGGCATGGAGACCGCCATTTCAGACCACAGTGACCGGATCCCCGCCCTCGAAGACATATGGGCTCGTTTGCAATCTGAGAATACACAGCTGTTGGCTAAGACCGAGGATTTGGAGTCACGGTCACGTCGCAACAACCTACGCATGATTGGAATCCCGGAAAAGGCAGAAGGGACAGACCCGGTTAAGTTTATGGCCACCTTCCTTACTGAGGTCCTGGGCGCCCACGTCTTTTCCTCCCCCCCGGTCCTTGACAGAGCGCACCGCATCGGCCCGGTGGATAGAGGGAGTACCAGACCCAGAGTATTCATTGTCCGTTTCCACTACTTCAGCGATAAGGAGCGCGTTCTGAGATGAGAGAGGGACGTACAGCAGCTCAGGTACTGTGGACATAATGTTTACTTCTTCCCCGACATGACCGCCAATATCGCTAAAAAGAGAGCGTCTTTTGCCCACGTGAAGCGCTGCCTCTACGAGAAGCAAGTCAAATTCTCCCTCCTGTTCCCTGCCCGTCTACGTGTGGAGTACCGCGGGGAGAAGAGGTTTGTTGAATGCCCAAAAAAAGCCCAGGAATTTTACAAATCCCACTTTTCTAACGGCTGGGGATTTTCAACTACTGAACTTGTTTCATTCTGTTCCCTTCACGGTCCGTGTCGCACCTAAATCGGTCCCCCTGGGAACACACATGGACCCTTGACACAGAACTCTCTCATATTGTCAGGTAAAAACAGCCTTTAGCCCATATTGGCCGCTACTATAGTCGCGCGCGCGTGTGTGTGTGTGTGTGTGTGTGTGTGTGTGTGTGTGTGTGTGTGTGTGTGTGTGTGTGTGTGTGTGTGTGTGTCTCTGTGTGTGAGAGATAAAAAGAGAGAATATGCTAACTTCAGGCTTTTTTTTTTCCCTCTCTTTTTCTTGTTCATTGTGTGCGGACTATGGCTATTCACCCCTTCCCACTGGCTGGATATACCAGGCTAGCAGTGCTTAAATATGTGACTTTTTTCAATGAAGGTGTTCATTTGAGTTTTGTAAACACCCAAGGTGCTCTGTTTGAAAGCTTGGGGCCTCTCTGCATGTAGAGAGGAAGACGTTTTGTTTTTGTTTTTCTCTTTTCTCGCTGTTGTGATGCAACGGAAGCTTCAAGCTGTATTCAACCTGCCGTCTTCATCGTTTGGGGATGAGGACATTGGGTTTGGGGGGTGGGGGGTGGGGGGGTGGGTTATCCTTGGTGTTCTATTTTGTTTACATCTATATGCAATACATGTGTGTACTTGTAATTTCTCTATGCTGGGTCCATTCATATCACTGTATTCTCTTGTAGGACACTGTCTACCAATGTGTCCTCATAATGTCTAATAACTTAATAAATCCTATTAGGTTTACTTCATGGAATGTCAAAGGCATGGGACATCCGATTAAAAGATCCAAAGTTTTGTCACACCTTAAACATTTAAATACGGACATAGCTTTTATGCAAGAGACTCATATGCGCATCAATGACCATCACAGACTGCGCAAATCTTGGGTGAGCCAGGTCTTCCACTCTACCTTTAATTCAAAGGCTAGGGGTGTGGCTATATTGGTCCATAAGAGAACGCAATTTACTCCCACTAGTACAATCTCAGACCCGAATGGGAGGTATTTGATTGTAACAGGTACCATACAGCAGAACCCTGTCTTACTGGTTAACGTATATGCTCCTAATTTTGATGATGCCAACTTTGCAAACAATTTACTTAGCAGGATCCCAGCGCTAAATACACATGGATTCATTTTTGGTGGTGATTTGAACTGCGTTATTTACCCCGTATTAGACCGCTCCAGCCCCAGAATAGCTCATCCCTCTTCCATGTCAAAGGAATTTGCAGATTTTATGCTACAAAATGGATGTGTTGACCCCTGGAGGTTTCGTAATCCACATGCAAAAGAATTTTCCTTTTTTTTGCCAGTACATCGCTCCTACTCTCGAATTGATAATTTTTTTGTAGATGCTAGTCTTCTTCCTAATGTGGTATCTGCTGAATATTTGGCGATAGTTATAAGCGATCACTCTCCTTTGGTTCTTGAAATGTTATTGACCTCCCATCCAAGACCCCGTCCTCTGTGGAGACTAGATTCTCTGCTTCTCTCTAACCAGGGCTTCTGCGATTATATTTTCTCCTCTATTGACGACTTTGTTTCTATTAACAAAAATGATTCTACCTCTACACTCTACTGTGGGAATCACTAAAGGCATACCTGAGAGGTCAAATTATAGCTTACTCTGCCAATTTAACTAAACTGTATAAAGCTAATCAGGCACGACTCACAGACCTAATCCTCAACCTAGATCGTCAATATGCCAGTAACCCCAGTCCTGAACTATATAAGGAGCGCATAAGTCTGCAAGCAGAATTCGATTTACTTTCCACGGGGCAGGCAGAGCGCATGCTTTTACAATCATGTAGCAATTACAATGGGCATGGCGATAAGGGTGGTCGTCTGCTCGCCCATCAGCTAAAGCGCCAAGCTGCCTCGCGTGTCATTACTCAAATTAAAGACCCACTTGGGGCTCTCTTGTCTGCCCCCTCTGATATCAATGCAACATTCAAAACATTTTATTCTGATACCAGTCAGACCCCCAAACAAACAACACCATCATGGAACGATTTTTTCAGGGTCTTAATGTACCCACTATTGACCCCACAATTGGACATAACCTAGATTCACCATTACGGCTACAGGAAATAATTGATGCGATAAGTTCAATGCAAGGTAACAAAGCCCCCGGCCCTGATGGCTACCCTACAGAGTTCTTCAAGAAATGTAGTTGTAAACTAGCCCCACTTCTCCTAGATGTATATAGTGAGTCAATCGAACGGGGAAAATTACCACCTACCCTGACCCAGGCGTCAATCTCTCTTTTACTTAAGAAGGATAAGGATCCTACTTGTTGCGGGTCCTACAGGCCTTTATCTCTTCTTAATGTTGATGTTAAGGTTCTAGCGAAGGTGCTTGCAACCCGTCTCGAGGCAGTCTTGCCAGACATCGTTTCGGGGGAGCAGACAGGATTCATTAAAGGGCGTCATTCTTTTTTCAATATACGAACATTAATGAACATAATTTATTCGATCCCAAATTCCAAACATCCTGAAGTCGTAATATCGTTAGATGCCGAAAAGGCCTTTGATCGAGTAGAATGGCTGTATTTATTTACTGTTCTTAGAAAATTTGGTTTTGGTGATCGCTTCAGCTCATGGATCCGTCTCTTACACACTGATCCCCAGGCAAGTGTTTGCACTGGGGATACTAGATCTGATTATTTTCCACTATCACGCGGGACCCGACAGGGCTGCCCATTAAGTCCATGCCCTAGCGATTGAGCCCCTATCTATAGCCTTGCGCTCTTCCCCCTTACTGGAGGGAATTCATCGTGTGTCAATATATGCAGATGACCTCTTGCTCTATGTTTCGAATCCTGCCACAGTTATTCCGTTTGTTATCTCTATTCTTAATGAATTTGGTTCCTTTTCCAGGTATAAACTCAACCTCCAGAAAAGTGAGTGTTTCCCTCTTAACATCCCCCCCCCCTCGAACCTCCAGCAGTTGAACTTGCCATTTATTATAAGCCACTTGGGGTTTAAATATTTAGGGGTCCATATCACTCCGTCCATCTCGGGACTTTTGGCTGCGAATTTTACTCCCCAACTCAATCAGACTAAATCTGATTTTCAGAGATGGGGTAACCTCCCTCTGACGCTGACAGGCAGAATAAATGCAGTGAAGATGACCATTTTACCCCGATCTCTTTACTTATTCCAATCCATTCCGATATTCTTACCGAAATCCTTCTTTCAATCATTGAATAAGCTTATTACATCATTCATTTGGGCAGGAAAACACCCCAGAATTAGTAGGAAAACACTAGAAATTAGTCAATTTGGAGGGGGCCTTGCCCTACCAAACTTTATGTTCTACTACTGGTCAGCTAATATTCAAAAACTGCTGTATTGGTTCCATGCAGTTAATACCTCCTGGGGGTCTATTGAGTCAAACTCTTGTTTGTCATCATCTCTTCCTGCGCTGCTGTGTTCCTCTCTTCCAACTGTCCCGTCCAAGCACACCAAAAACCCGATTGTATTGGCTTCTCCGCCATTTTAAATTCTTATCCTCATCTGTACTTTCTCCCATCGTTGGTAACCACCTATTTCCCCCGGCTTTAGATGCGTCATTCTTTCTCTGGAAAGCAAAAGGCATTAATTGTTTCCTGGATTTATATGAAAAAGGAGTTTTTTCCAGCTTTACAGCCTTAACTAAAAAAATTGGCCTGCCGCACTCGCATTTCTTTCGCTACCTACAACTAAGACACTTCATTCGCACTTCTCCACCACCCACTTTGCCCTGGGAGGAATCATTGAAATTAAGTCCCAATCAGAAAGCTCTGATATCCCGGGTATATAGCGATCTCATGTCGCTCAGTAACAAACCTGTACTCAAAGCTAGGGTTGCATGGGAAAAGGAATTAAATGTCGTTTTCACTGATGACTGGTGGGCTAAGGCAATCGATAGAATGAGCTCTACGTCATCTTGTGCTCGCCTCGGGCTCATACAGTTTAAGGTCTTCCATAGGACCCACTTTTCTAAAGCTAAATTGTCAGAAATATACCCTGACGTAAACGATAGGTGTGATCGCTGTGGCTGTGCCCCTGCTCATCACGGTCATATGTTTTTTTTCTGTCCAAAATTAAATAACTTTTGGAGTTTTATATTCAAAACACTGTCCGACGTCCTGCAGCTTAACCTCTTGCCATGTCATTCAATAGACATTTTTGGGGTCCCCTTGGTGCATTCTGCCTCCTCAAGACCGCAAGCAGATGTTATTGCATTCTCATCTCTCTTAGCTCGGAGAAGAATACTTTTTGAATGGAAATCTCCCAAGCCTCCCCTCTCATCTTCTTGGTTGAGGGATGTTATGTTCTTCATCAAACTTGAAAAGATTAAATACACTCTGAGAGGTTCCTTAAACGATTTTGTCACTAGGTGGCGTCCCTTTAGCTCTCACTTTGATAAGCTAAAGTTACTTCCCGATGCCGAAGTAACAACTCTGTCCGTTTGACATCCATGCTTCTCCTTTCAAGATTTGTATTAATGTCTACATGTAATGTATTGGGCCAAACCAGCTCAAACCAGCATGGATACAGGCGGCAGTAGCCAGGAGTGAAAGTAAAAAAAGGTGCTCTTAGTAGAGCTGATAAGTGGAAAAATACTTCAGTTTGTGATACAAACATGAAAATTGGCACAAGTGCTCACTATAACCCACTCTTTTGAAAAGTTTGGGTGTCCAAATCCAATTTCAAGATGGCCACCATTTTTCAAGATGGCCCCCAATTGCACCGATTTCAGACCATTTTAGACACTTTCAGTGCCCATTTTTTTATGATATGTGGTCGATGATGTTGACACTGACATTAAAAACTAACTAAATAATAAATAATAAAATAAAGAAAAAATAAAGAAAAAGCTCCAGAAGCTACTTACACCTCACATTTGCAGCTGCATAAAGCTGTACATGCCACCCAAGCCTGTAGCATTTGCATCTGCCGTGGCAGCCAGACTTGCAGCCACATTTAGTGAGTTGTTCACAACTCTTTGCAATGGGAGAGATTGCTGTCCAGAAGACTTTCCATTCCTCACCAACCTTTTCCCAACCCCAGTCAGCAGGACTCTCTGGTTCTGGCTGGCGCAGAATTGCCTGAGCCCTCACGCCTGGCTGATATGCTGAGCGTTTGGTGTGTTGGAGCAAAGCTGCTCTGGTTGGAGGGGTGGCTTCATAAGGTCTCTGCTTTCTGGCAAATAGGTCAAGTCGGGCCTCATCTACACTGTCTAGAGTGCTTGACCTGTCATACATGAGTACCACAAACCTCTCCAGAATCTTCATGTCACCATCCTCGATGGTTGCTGGGTACTTGCTCACTTTAGAAAAGACTGAGGTGGCTTCAGGAAATATGTTCCATGTTTGCCAGGCTGTTTTCTTTCCTTTGTTTCTAAAGGCTGAGACAACATCACAACCTGTAAATGCATGGAAGAATAGCATGCCTTTAGCCTTCTCTGCACCAACACTGTTGTACAGGTTGTGAATACCTATCCACCGAAGGCTCTGACCTTGGCCAAATGCGAGCCACAGCTTCTCCAGACCTATGGCTTGCAGAATTGGGAACATACTTAGGCTAATTACAAGGACATCTGTGTCATTGGCTTTGACCATGATAGATTTGCTCCCCTGTGATGCAGCATATCTGGCATGGACAAAGATCTGCCTCCTCGTGAGAACAGTTGTTAAGTTCAAGCAGACTCACTTTGTGATTGCTGATCGCTTTGGTTCCTTTGGTCACAATAACCAAGTTTGGCACAGACATCTCAGCAATCTTGTCTGCCAGGAAGTCAAACAGCTCTGACTTGTTGCTGTTGTGTCAGAGGAACTTGTGCCAGTTCGAAGGAATGGAGTTATTTTCCATCACCTTGCGTCTTCCACCTAGTCCTCTATTGGACCTGGTTCCTGGCTTTAGACTTGATACATTATACACATCAAAGACACAGATACACATCAAAGACCAATTTCCTTGAACAATGGCACGTTGATTGCAATCATTACATACCCATCATGTTCTGGATTATGGTGTACTGTGGCTGAGGGAGAAGTTAGACCTTCATTTTTCTTGTCTTCCTGGCAAAGACAACATTTGTTCCAGTCAGTCTTCCTCCTGCTTGTGATTGTACTTGCCATTATGAGTTCTTAAATAAGGCCGAGGGGTTATCCTTTTACCACCTTAGTCTGATACGCACATTAATGTATGGGATACAACTCGATTCGGTCACCCTACACCTAGCCCGATCATTCATCCAGTGCCATTTAAGTCCCATGTGATCTGTACACCATCCGGGTAAGTACATGAAAAAGCCATGTATAGCCCCACTTACCCTTGGCTCGGCTCTCCCGCGCTGGCACACCCTGTCAATTCTAACAAATCTACCAATTACTTCCTAAGAGCTAATTGATATGGGGCTATTAGACAGCATTTGGGACACTAAACTAAACTAAACTACACTACAACTAGTCCTAGTCTACCATTTTGGAGTTAGTAAAGCTAGGTACAGCATTAGTAAAGCAGGATTAGCTGACACTGAACCCCATGCTGAGTTACACAGCAGTGAAGTCACCAGTGTGCCCTGGTTGTGCACTGACATTCACTCTTTTAAACTAAAACTAACTAAAGCACCACCACCTAAATTGAACTTAGACATGCAAAACTGAACTTAGGCATGCAGATTTATTGTAAAAATATTTGTAGTGTTGGTGTGGTGTGATAAAAGAGCATTTTTCTATGCCAAACATATTTTTGGACAATATAATTTCATGATTTTAGCTGCCATATTGGATGCCATCTTTGTTTCTACATGCCATATGACCTCTTTAACAGAAATACATCAGACTTGTGCATATACCTGTATACTCTACTTAAGGTATATGAAACAAAAGAAATGTGATAAAAAGATTACCAAAAGCAAAAACACTCGTCGCTAAAACCTTGACTGGCGGCCATCTTGAAAAAATAGCCGCCATTTTAAAATTTTGAGGGGACACCCAGGGTTTTTTTTTAGTTAGGGTATGGAGAAGGCATGTACCAAATTTCATAATTGTATCACTAAGTGAAGTATGCTAGTGAACAAATGAACTTATCAGCTCCACTATCTGTAAAAAATGCAGTCAGGTCAGCGACGTCATGAAAAGTAATGATGGTGATGGCTTAGTTCACTCGCGACTCAGTACATTAAATAAATTAGTTGATTATTTTAGAGAGAATAAAAAAATGAATAATAAAGTCAGCAATCTCCCGGCTTGTAGTTGGATGATAAGTTCAGGGACCTGATGAATAATCAGACAAACTCATATTACAATTTTTTTCATCCAATTTACAGTAACCCTTTAGCTTTCACTACTTTCAAGTTACAACCCATTGAAATATTAATACAGTGGAAACCCAGGGTTACGAACGCATCGGCTGATGAATTTTTCGGAGACAAAAAAGTTGAGAAACTCTGAGAATTATATGAGAGCTTGTTGAGATCTCTTGCTCTGGAGTAAAAACTGAGATACAGGAGGAGAAATGAACCTTAGTCTCACTTTGGTCTCACACAGATCTCAACGTTGTCTAGGAGAAGTAAATGAAACATGTTTGAGATCTCTTTTCAAATTGTCTTTACCTTTGGGATGTATTTTGAAGAAAGAAGTGGTCTGTTAGGTTTTACCTCTGTTGCCCAGATGTTTTTTACTTTTTGAGTTTTGGTGGCTTTTATGACCTCATCACCACCAATGGTTGTAAGTTAGTGTTGCTGCCCTGAGGTACATAAAAGTAATGCTGATTGCTTAAAGATGTGTTTGCAACCACATCTATGCATCCAATAATATTTCACGTAATCCATCAAGGGCTGAGTAAGACTTTTTTGTCCCCTCTTTTTGAAAGCATGTGAAAGATAAATTCAGTGTTTGTAGTTTTGTTCTTGAATCTGTACTTTACATTTCTCTCGTCCTTTCATGCAGCATTTTTTAATCATTAATTGTTTTATTATTAATCATTTAGAACGTGACATCAAACATGTGTGATGTTTGATGTCACATATGTACACCAAGGTGCCTATGACATGTGGATGACATGTAGAGTGGAGAACTGGACTCACATTCTATTAATGTTTTAACATGAAGAGTATCAAACAATGTCAACACCCAGGTATTTATAAAAATCCACTGTCTCAATGTCCAAATCCTGGATGTTCACCGACGTGAAGGAGTGTGGTTTCTTGTCCGAATAGCATTTTCTGTGCTCCGGATGATCAGGTAATCAATAATGAGGAATATTTGCCTCGTGCTGCGCTGTCAGTGTGGGTGCGCTCAGTGGAAGTGGTAGTATTTGCCTGCTACTGCCAGTTTAGTGTAGCAGCAGGTTACATTTCAAGTAAAGTGTAGAAGGAATAAAGGGAGGGAGAGAGTACTGTGCCCTGAGGAACTCCTGTACTGCAGACTAGGTATGAGCGAGTACGCCACTATCTGTATACGTTCAACCAGTGGGCGGGGCCGAAACCGCATGCAGCCGTGGTTCAAGTACAACCTGGTTCGGCTTAAATCTGTACATTATTTTAAGTCTGAAATCAATATGATTGATCAGAAGTTGCTTTATTTATTGTTTATTTGTTTATTTACAGAACAGCCTCAGAATTGAGATTCAATATTTTATATATAAAATAGATATATATTATATACAGTATATAAAGCTTAATTTGTAATATATTTAATATTATATTTATTTTATGAACAGCCATATACAATAAACATATCAATATAGGCTACTTTGTGTGTTCAGCAATACGTGTGTATGTGTGTCAGTGGCCTGTAAGACTGTTTATTTTGTAATGATGTGTGTGAACCTGGTGATTGATGTAAACATCCAGTGGAGACAAACAGGAAATAATATGTCAGTCTTGTTCACTGTGTTCTTCTCAAAAGCACCACGTTCAGTACCAGCAAAGTTTTCCAACTGACTTTACATTACCACTCAGAGCAAGCAGACATTTAAAAAAAAAAAAAGAACGAGACCAGAGTGGAGGTAGTGTCCAACACGACACAAGCAAATGCACCGCGCACGTTATGAAACAAGCTCACCAAGTAACTTTAAATATCAAACAAACTGAAATAGTGGCGAGCTGAAGAAAACCTAAGGGGTGCTGTAGAGAGTAACGTGTGTGTGAGAGAGTGGAGCACATAGCTTTGGCTGCAGAGATATGTGTGTAGGGAGGGGCGGGCGCTATGTGTGACTGGCCAATCACAGAGCGTGAAGACAGTCAGTTACCAAATGAGGATTTTCCTTCAGAACAAGCACGGATATCGACGAGTTTTACTCATATCATGCTTGTTCTCGTCAAAAATGCTTTATCCGTAAGGCTCATCCCTACTGCAGACCACCTCATCCGTGATGCATCTGTGAAGCTTCACATACTGTGGTCTGTTGCTTACGATGGAGAGGCTGATCCTCTCCATCGTCTTCATCAGATGAGCCATTAAGGCTACGGGTCTGAAGTGGTTTGGCTCATTGGGGTGCATGTGGACTAGAACCAGACTGGCTTTCCACAGAGCCTGCCCTCTCGCCAGGCTGAAGATGTCCAGAAGCACCAGACAGTACTTGTCTGCTCATTCCCTCAGCAGTCAGGAGCTGATGACATCTGGAACTGTAGCCCTTCTCAACCTCCTGAGCTCTGTTCTTACTGCCTCAGGTGAAAAGGAGAGTTGGAGGATGAGGGGCAGTTTGATGTTGCCTGGGAGGAGGGGTTGGATAGACATGGAACTTGTCACCAGGTCAGGAGGCTGGTGAGAAGGAGGGGGGGGGGGGGGGGGACGGAATCAGATCTGTTAAAAAAACAAACAAACAAACCAAAAAAAATATAAAATCAAAAACAGGATTCAATTAATTTGCCATCTTCTGGTCCTTGGGTCCTTGTGCCCTTCCACTGGCTCCACTGGTCTAGTGTCAGTGTTCCGCCCCGCCAGACATCCTGCACTTTGCTATACTGCAGATGCTCCTCTTGCTTCTTCTTACAGCAGTCCTTTTCTCTCCTGACTTCCATGTTAAGTCCTTTTGCACCTTCCTCAGCTCCTCTCTGTCCCCTGGTCTGAAGACTGTCTTCTCGTCATTCAGCAGACCTTCAGATCAGGAGTCACCAATGGTTTGTTGCTGCAGAAGAACCTTCTTTGTGATGGTGTTCTCCATGGCCATGTAGAATTAAAATGCTAAATACATTGTCCAGTATAATCTTATCTAATATCTTGTCCAACACCGACCTCAATGGATTATTATTGAGGTGGTATTGTGGGTATTGTGCAATTTTGCAGCAGGTTTTCACTCTCCGGTCTATTTTCTGTTTTTGTTCTGTTAACCTCAGAGCAAGGATGCACTCACACTCGGTAACGTTTTGGATAACTTTTAGTAATGCTCATATTCAATACAACACATTCCACTGCAGCTCACCAGTACATGACAGTTCCGGGGTGAAACAATACACAACAGCACAACGGTTCCAGGGGATCGCTCCAACAGCAACTACAGTGACACAATCACTCAGTTTTAATTGAGTGATTCAAATCAACAAGAGAGAAGGGATTCAATCAAACAACAATAACACATTCTCATGAAAGTTGGACCAAAGTTAAAATTCCTCAGTTTGCTGGATTTTTAGAAAGTGCATCAACAT
Source organism: Blennius ocellaris (assembly GCF_963422515.1). NCBI lineage: Eukaryota > Metazoa > Chordata > Actinopteri > Blenniiformes > Blenniidae > Blennius > Blennius ocellaris. Next base: position 27,045,591 of record NC_137659.1, on the reverse strand, counting down.
GGTGCTTAAAGGACAGTTTGTTGTTCGCGGTGATGCCAAGGTATTTATGACTTTGTACCACCTCTACAACCTGGTTATTTAAGATTACATGAGAGAGAGTGCAAAAGGCTTTTTCATAAAATGTATTCACATTTCTTTTGTTTTTGGCACATTTATTGGACTGGACAATAACAACTCAATAACATGACAATTTTTTTAAATGTTTTTATTTTCCTTCTGAATTCTCCTCCAATCCTACTCATGTAGTGACAGAAAGTAAAACTTTTCTCTCCCTCATCTTCGGCCAGGACATAAAAAAGACCCTTGATACATTTTTTACATGTGCTTTGCACAAGAGCTCCATTATTCTAATGAGAGTGTACATAAACCTACAAAAATGCTGACACGGTTCCTGTGTGCACACTGGAAGTTTAGTCAGTGCAAACCTTTTCATTGAGAAAGGGAGTACGAGTGTGCGGTGGGCCTGCAGGGTCCAGGTCTGGGCTGTGCTATGTCAGCAATGTGCCAAAGACAAAGAGGCACATAGAGGCAGAGGGAAAGAAAGGAAAATACATGGAAAAATTAAAAATAGAAGTCAAAGGAAAAATATTGGACATTGTATTTTACAGCTATGTTGCTACTTATTTTATCTTAGTGTCTTTTTTGGGGTTTGAATCAAGTCGGCACATTTTTGTCCGTTTTATTTTGAGCTGAGGAGTCACATTCCTGGCCTGACTTATTTTGGGGAGTAAAGCAGCAAGTGGTTTTGATTTAAGGGGACTTTATTACCAGAGAAAAATGCCTGCCTGTTGCTTACAGCCCCCTCCAGGGCACAATCACATGCAGACCCTGTTCAGTTGTACTAATGAAAGATTGTTCACTCATGTTTCCAATAACAGGAAGGCAGTTGTTGGAGAAGCCAGGGAGAAGACAGGCCATGCAAAGCAGAATGAAGAAAAGTCGGTAGACACAATGTCAAATAAAAAAAAACCAAATAGTCTCTATGTGTCTGGCCTCTGGATGATGGGTCAATCCTGGACTGACCAATGATGATATGATGGGACCAGATCTCAGACAGAGCTGTAATGACATTGTGATGGGGGTAGATACAGGTCAGCCACAGGTCAGATAAACAGGATTCATTTAGGTCTCTTGGTTTTAAGGTTTGTTTTAACACAGCAGGAAATAACTGATGCCCTGTTTAAAGCTCAATGTCTCCAAGAGAGAACAGTAACCTAAAACTGCCTCCAGATTGCAAGGTTTCCCAAATGGCCCCTCCTCAAACTGAACAGAAAAAGCACAACTTCTAAATCTGTAGTCCTGCGCATAAACATTGTGTTGAGTCAGTACTTTCTCTGCTCGTGTGAGTAGCTGATCATTCACAATGGAGGCTTCAGAGAGTCTGTGCTTCTTAAGGCCCCTTCATGCTCTCCGCAAGGCTCGTCTGCAGACCATGCAAATGATCATATTTACACTCGGGGTTCACTTCCATGCGTGTTACACAACGTAATGTAACAATCCTGAAACTGTCTTGACTTCTACTGTACGGCATTCTACACCTTTCCTAAGGTTTATGTGCTTTTAATTTGTGATTGTTCAGACGGCGAGACAGAGGATCCCCTCACACAAGTGTCAAGTCGGCTCTGATGCGTGAGCAGTCGGCGCACACAGGACACGCGGTCACAAAATTTGAGCTGCGTGCACTCGGCTGCAGTGGGGCCGCAGCGGAGCCTGCGCAAAAGTGTGGATGACGATTTTTACATCACGTGTACTCTGCGCACACGCAGCTGCAAGGAGTATGAAGGGGCCTTTAAGTCTTCAGAATTTAGCAGCTCTTCTCTAACACAGAGAACATTCACCAATGTACAGCCATGGACACACCCTTTGACGGAAATGTCACCAAATTTGACATTGATATGATCAGTGACACCATTGTTTTGTCTGTGCTTGGTGTGCCGTCACCATAATGTTTCGCTGGGCTGCTGTTTCTGTACAGGTACATCAGCAAGGCCTGCTGTATGTACTGACCAAACTTCACTCCCTGTGAGAAGTTGAATCCCTTGCAATGCACAATTATGGGAAAACTGGATCGAATACGTAAAACCAATTTGATCAGAATTTATCTGACAGGCATATCTTGGAAAATCCCAGAGTTAAGGGGTCGGTACTTTTTAGTACTTTTTAGTCCTACATATATAATTTACAGTTGTTACCCAAATATTTTCCAACTGTTGTGAGATTAAACCAGCCTGAGCAGTGCTATCTAGACAGTAACATGATTTTCTAGATTATAAACCAACCAGAGCAACTCTATCTAGACAGTAACATGATTTTCTAGATTATAAACCAACCTGAGCAACTCTATCTAGACAGTTACATGATTTTCTAGATTAAACCAACCTGAGCAGCTCTATGAAGACAGTTACATGATTTTCTAGATTATAAACCAACCTGAGCAGCTCCATCTAGACAGTAACATTATTTTCTAGATAATAAACCAACCAGAGCAACTCTATCTAGACAGTAACATGATTTTCTAGATTATAAACCAACCTGGGCAGCTCTATCTAGACAGTAACATGATTTTCTAGATTATAAACCAACCTGAGCAGCTCTATCTAGACAGTAACATGATTTTCTAGATTATAAACCAACCAGAGCAACTCTATCTAGACAGTAACAGGATTTTCGAGATTATAAATCAACCTGAGCAACTCTATCTAGACAGTAACATGATTTTCTAGATTATAAACCAACCACAGCAACTCTATCTAGACAGTAACATGATTTTCTAGATTATAAACCAACCTGAGCAGCTCTATCTAGACAGTAACATGATTTTCTAGATTATAAATCAACCAGATCAACTCTATCTAGACAGTAACATGATTTTCTAGATTATAAATCAACCTGAGCAACTCTATCTAGATAGTAACATGATTTTCTAGATTATAAACCAACCAGAGCAACTCTATCTAGACAGTAACATGCTTTTCTAGATTATAAACCAACCTGAGCAGCTCTATCTAGACAGTAACATGATTTTCTAGATTATAAATCAACCTGAGCAATTCTATCTAGACAGTAACATGATTTTCTAGATTATAAATCAACCTGAGCAACTCTATCTAGACAGTTACATGATTTTCTAGATTAAACCAACCTGAGCAGCTCTATGTCGACAGGTTTTTAATCGTTGGTGATTTTAATATTCATGTGTGCTGTGAGTCTCGACCTCTGGTAAAAGAGTTCCTGAGTCTAATTGATTCTTTTAATCTCACTAAGTTGGTCACTGGTCCGACACATGAAAAGGGTCACATGTTGACCTGGTGTTGTCTCACGGGTTGTCTGTTGACATCATCGAATTATGTGACGCTTACTTCTCTCATCACCTTCCTGTTTTAGTCATTATTGTGACTGTCCCCTGCTCAACAGCCTCCACCAGTTCTCACCCATGCTCTGCCCACAGGATGAACCTGCAAACTGCCTCTCAGTTTTCAGATGCTTTTAAATCCTCAGAATTATTTACACTGGATGGTGATCTCAGTGCAGATGAGCTCACCTCGCTGTTTAACAGAACCACAGAGATCTTAGACTCTGTTGCACCGTTGAGGTTCAAACAAGGCCCTGGCTCAATGAAAACACTAGATCTCTCCGCCGTGCCCATCGACGTGCTGAGAGAAAGTGGAAAAAGGAGAAATTACAAGTCTCTTTTGACATTGTACAGGATGCACTGTCCAGATACCAGAAAGTGCTGAAAGGTGCCAAATCAAAATTCTTATCTGACCTTGTAGCCATCAACTACCAGAGACCCCAGGTTCTTTTTAATGTTTTTAATTTGCTAGTACATCATCGAGAATGCATGGGGTGAAGCCCAAGGAACGGCAATCAGCCGCTCGGACTGAGCCCCGGCCACCACATCTCCTGGGAGCCCGGACCGCGGAGTCACCTCCAGGGGGTGGAACCCCCCAGGCTGGGGCAGCGGCAGCCATGGCGGCAGCACCGGGGGACTCTGCGGAGCCGGGTTGAGCCGACTCAGCCCACAGCGGACAGGATTTCACCATGTGTCTCTGCTCACCACAGCTGAAACATTTCATACCAGCTGAGCTCGTGAAAACAATACGGTCAAAATCATTTACTCTCACAGGGAACCGGAGGTTGAGCTCCTCGTACCGGTTATTGAGTATCATAAAGACTTGTCTTCTGAAATATGTTGCGTGTTTCAGCAGCGGAGACTTAATTCCAGAGGCCATGTCTCTGTAGCAGGACACTACTGTCCCACATCTGGAAAGCTCCTTGGTTCAGAGCTCATCTGGCGCATAAGGAGGGACATTGGACAGGATGACAGCCGGCTGAGACAGCGGCTGTACCTGGACAAACCTGTCCGACACGGTGATTCCTGTCTCCACCACGGAGTTGTCCTTCTCCACCTGGTCCACAAAGACCACCACGGCGCGTTCATCCGGGCCGCCGCCTTCACACTGCTGCAGCCAACCTTCTCCCCCACAGCCAGAGCATCCTGCTCCACCTGCAGGGGAACGGTACAGAGATGCTGATCCCGTGTTTGCGGGTGAGCCTCCTCAGCTCAGACGACTGAATACAATATGTGTTCAGTTGTCACACAGAAAACAAATGTTTAACCATTATATTCCTTCAATATTTATCTAATTATCTATGTGTACACAAAGTATATTCTCTTGTGTGTAACTCTTAAAACTGTCGAAGTATTTGTGCAATGTTCAGCTGCTGTGAATACTGAATTGTCCCATGTTGCATTAATAAAGCCCAATTTGATCTTATTTCAAATACATTTATTTACTAGAATATACACTGAATATAATATGACTTGGATTTGGTTGAATATATTAATTACCCTGTTGTGTTAACTGTAAAAGGTATTCTGCAGGATTACTATATTTAAAATACAAGTCAGTTTACTAAATACTTATTCTAATGTTTATTTTATTGTTTTCCTTCGTTGATTCTCCAAGAGCAGAGGCAGCGAAAAAAAAGCATGGCAGAAATTATTGTGAAAGACCTGCTTTTTTTCTACACTTTCTTCATTGAATAAAAAAATAGACATTCCAATATATGGGAGAAATTTGATTTCTTACTGTTGTTTGAACAAACATTTTTATTATGATAAAGAATTTTCTGTATTTTTCTGTATAAACTTCAATTCTGTCCTAGGTTTTAACTAATCAATAAAGAAAAGGAAGTATCTTTAAAAAAATTTAACTCTATAAAGATTCATCAGTTTGATGATGCATTAACCTTGAATGATAAAAAGTATCGGTATCGGATCGGTAACGGCGATACTGGCCATGTATTTACTTGGTATCGGATCGATACCAAATCTTGGAGCATCGCACACCACTAATAGTGGTGTGCTTGTATGAAGGATTCAAAGGTAATAAACATGGAGCTGCCTTGACTTCCATAATGATTAGACAGACCGGTATTGTACGGTAATGTATAGTACTGTACGGTGCTGTGCTGTACTGACTGTGTCAATGAAAAGGCTTCTCAAATTCAGGACCAGGACATTTCTGGAGTTGTTGTCAGCGAGTGACTTCGAGTTGTTTCAACCTCATCAAACTTCTGCAGGGATATTCTGAGATCATTTTAATGATGCCTGCCGTTGGCTGTGCTCTTTCTTATGTTATAGATATTTGTACAGCTCTGCACTCATTGCAGATATTTTGGCTCAATCAATTGAGTAGCACAATGCTAGGGGTGTCTGTTTCGATGTTCAGTCAGCAGTCTCAGACAGGACGATGAATAGAAGTCTTGTGGCCAGGCCCGCCTTAATGTACCCATAGGCCCCGGGGCTTGAACAGAATTGTAGGCCCCCCCCTCAGCGCAAACCCTAACCCTGAATCGGATAAAAAACCCAACCCTGCAACTCCTACATGTGTCAAAAATAAATGTTAAATGGCATCTTGCAATGTGTATCAAAATCTCAATCTTTAATTAAAAAAAAAAAACAACAACTACAACTCAACTAAAACAGACTGTCTCTTGCAAACAACAGAAAACATGCTTCAAAAATATGGCAGAAATAATAAATATGAGCAAAGCTATACATCTTAAAAGGGTCTTTTTCTTGACTTTCTGGTTGAGAAGTCTTTAATTATGTCCGTAAAGTCCAAGTTACGAAGTATGTCATTTTCAATGAAAGATGGCTAAGTCTCTCTTGGTGCATCCCTGACCTCAGGCGAGATTTGACCAATGAAAGCTTGGAAAAGGACCGCTCCCCAGCAGCATTGGTCACAGGCAAAGTCAGGTATATGCGAAGGGCAATGTCCGTATTGGGAAACACTGTCTGAAGTTGTCGCTTTCTTATGGTTTTTAATAAATCTAAGGGCGAAGTGGTGCTGCTGCTGACTGACAGTGTTTTAACGAAGTGCTGAAAATGTGCCACTTCATTAATGAAGTCCTCAGATAGATCCATTTTGTATTTATTGTATAGATTTGTAGCTGCAGATTGAAGGTCTTCAGGAGAAATGGAATCCAAGTTGCATAAAAACCCAAATTTTCCACGTAGGCCATCATATGAGATATATCTTCGGTCCAGCTCTGACACTAGGCGGTCAATAATAGTTGTGTACACAAATGAGCGGAATCTTTGTTGTCCAGAAAGCTGAATATCTGGTTCCTGTGTCTCATCAGCTCTCCTCTTTCTTTTTCTTTGATGCCAAGTGTCTGCTTTGTACTCAGGGGACACAGTGGGGGACATAGTTTTTCCAGCTGACTCAAACCTTTCAAAGTGATCTCTCAATCCTGACACAGTCCCGTAAAGATTTAACTAAGTCAACTGCATTGCATAGGTCTAGGTTGACAGCCTGGAGAGAAGCACTCACATAATTAAAACGCTGTAAAATGGTGTTCCACACATTGCACAAAATTGCCATTTCCAGGTTGTCCATTTTTTTCTGCAATGCCCTAGCCTCATCTCTGGTGCTCATGTTGAGTGACTCATCATCTGCAATTTGTTCCAAGGACTTTTGAATGTTTGCATAGTTTTGGCACAGTGCTTTTGTGGCGTCTGCATGTGCAGACCATCTTGTATCAGACACTGATTTTAAACTGTCAATACGGTTGCTTTCACTGGGTTGCAATCCAGCCTTAATGGTCTGCCACCTGGAGGTACTTTTAGAAGCAAAATTAAACAGGGTTTGAACAAAACTAAAAAACCTCTCAGTTTCATCACAATAGTTCACAGTGTTCACACCCACAAGGTTGAGGGTGTGTGCTGCACAGGGTACCCACTCAGCAAGAGGGTAAACTTCCCTCATGTGTGCTTGCACCCCTTTGTAGGTTCCGGCCATGTTGCTTGCATTGTCATAGCATTGACCCCTGCAGTTGCTGATGTCAATCCCCATCTCCTCCAAAACAGTGATCACAGACTGAATGAGGCTTTCTCCAGTGTGACTTGTGATGGGTAAGAATTTTAAAAAGCGCTCCTCAATGCATCCCTCTGGTGACACATATCGTAATATAAATGTCAGTTGGTCGACATGTGAAATGTCTGGGGTAGAGTCAACACTGATGGAAAAATATTGAGCTAATTTGGCTTTGCCAATAATTTCACTGAGGACTTTCTCTCCCATTAATTTAATAAACTCCTCACATACATTCAATGATAAGTATGAGGGGGTTCCTCTTCCAGCATTTCCAAATTTATCAATGTGGGACTTTAAAAAGGGGTCGAATTGACCTAAAAGTTCCAGACACCCCAAGTAATTGCCATTGCTGACATCACCAAATCTGTGGCTACTCCCTCTGAAAGCCAGTCCCCGCTCTGATAAAAAGTTGACGACTGAGACGACTCTTTGAAGAACTTCAGTCCAATATTGGCATTCCTGGTTGAATTGCTTTTTCAAATCCGAATCCACCACTCCTTGCTCTACTGACTCGTTAATATAACATATCATTGCCATTCGATGAATCTGACTGTTTTCATGTTCGCTTCTTCTTACTTGCTTCCAATCAGAGAATCCAACACTGGAAAAGGCCGACTTGTCTCTGTTTTGCCCCCCAAAAAGTTTGCAGGCAAAGCAAAACACATTCCCACTTTGTGGAGAATAGCAGAGCCACTCTCTCTGTACATTCTCCCCATTGATGAGTTTGCGCATGAAATAGCTTTTGGAAAAAAAACGTTTCTGGCTTTTGAACTGGCGTTCTGAAGCAAACACATCAGCGTCCTTATTCTGGCAGCGTTCTGGTCCCATTTTGGCCCAATAGCCACGTACGTTTTCTGCCACACTGGCAGGCTCCCCCCATCGAACAGGGTCTGAGTGAAAGGGGTCCACAATGTTCGAGTCCTCTTCCACTCCTCCTCCTGCTGCGGGAGGAGTGTCTGCTTCAGCGGCGCCTTCCGTCTCTGCTCCTACCTGGTCCGCGCTCTCCTCCCCCGACTCGTCTGGGCGTAGCGGTGAAATGGCAGCTGCATAGCTAGTGGTTGAAGGCTGGGGTTGGCTATACGGGGAGGGCCGTGGCACCTCCTCTAGCAGCTCCTCCTCACCGGAATGAGAGCCAACAATCTCCTCTCCGCTCTCGCTGTCAGCTGCGCGGCCTGCGCCTCCCGTGTCAGGGTCACTGGCTGCAGCGGCTGCGGGTGCCAGTTCGCCGAGGCTTGTGGAGGTGCCTGCGTCCGCGGCGCTGGTTCCACCTCTGGTTTTTGATTTTAAAAAGCCCGTTAGCTTCGGCATATGGCTCATAAGTTCTTTATCACGACGCTCCTTCTCCTTTTGCGTCTTTCTTTTCTGTGCACCGCTCTCAAACTTTTTCTTCCCCGACATTTCTGTCTCTCGCTACGAGTCGCCATCAAGAAGTGTTATAAGTGAATAGATGCGTTACGTACATAAGTTACGTCTTTCTATGCGCTTGGATTGGTTAGAATTTGTCACAGCATCAATGTGATGCTATGACAAATTCTAGCTAATTGGTCAGTTGTATGTGATTGACAGGTAAAACAAACAAATTACAATATAATATGGAATTCGATTCTATCTGATTTGGCCCTCTGGGCCAGGTAGGGCGGGCCTACTCCAGGTACACATGTAGGAGCGCATCACTATCATCCGGTTCGTCATGCAGCAAAGTGAAGTGATTGACATGAAAATCGACAAATCATCTTTTCTTTTTCCTTTTTTCCTTAATTCTGATAGGCCCTTGACAATAGTAGGCCCCTGGGCTCCAGCCCCTGCTAGCCCGTTGGATAAGGCGGGCCTGCTTGTGGCCCTAAACACCAACACCAACCTCCCCGTTTCCTCTTTTTGGAAAAAACAGTTGAAAGCTGGAATGAAAAAATTGAATTTTTCTTTGCTTGGCTGTGAGTTGATGCAATCTGACTCTTGGAAGTCCTATCAGCGGGAGATGAATACTCATTGGTCCTTTGAGCCATCTGCTGAAATACAACAGGTGTGGGAGTCTTAGTGAGCTGTTGTGCCTTTGTTGCTCCAACTGTGCTTTGGCCTAAAACTAGAATGTCTGTTTTTTTTCTTGTTATTGCTCCAGTACAATTTGTTTGGGAGATACATAAAGTTGTCTGCATGTTTCACCAGTAAGCCTGCCACACTGTGTTTTTCCATATATTCAGCTCTCGAGTGATTTAAATGAGCATTTGCCTGGAAGAGTTTCAACCTGCTCAGTTGATATTAAGGAGAAAATCTCACAAAATCATGACAGCAGCAACGGCTGAACAATTGATTTCAGGCAGGATGGATCCACACTTTCGTGTTGTTTACACCAAATTCTGAATCCGTTTGTTTTACTCGTTTTTATAAACACTAAAATACAAATTGTATATCTGTACAGCAGGTCTGGCTGATTTCAGTGCAATCTGAAACAAAGTCACCTGACAGTGATGCTAATGCTACGTCACTAGCATGTCCACTACTCTCACTATAACTGTATAATTGATGTTGATTTTTTCTGGACGAAATATATAGGTTGATAGGTTTGAGAGGCTGTATCTGGCAGCAGAAATCACTGATTGATAATAACTGAACAACCCACTGGACCCTACTGAGCCAAGAGCAGACTTTAAAAAAAAAATCAGGACAGGTGTCGCCCCAATTAATATCAAAAACTTAAGATCCTCTAAACGTATTGACAATGGCTACTGATTACTACCATCAGCACCAGTACTGGTATTGGCAGGTTATTGACAGGTTAGTGAGCTAATAAAGGTCGTTGACAAAGTCCAGGTGTGTTTCAGCAAAAGTGAGCGGGTTTGTTTACCTTGATGTTTCTTCAGGTGAGACGTCGAGTTCCTGGACGTTCACAGCACTTTCACGGCTGGGAGGCGTCATTTGCATTTTACAGAGAGGTTTAGAGCCATCTCCGACTTTTAAACAAAATGATGTCGGAGTTTCCAGCCAGAAAATGCATTTATTTCCAAGTGAGCAGCCAGAAGGAGAGCAGCTAGCTGCAGAATCCATGGCAATGCTTCAGTCCCGACCAGGTAACAACAGTGTGTTGTGACCTGAAAGCTTCAGGAAGTGTCGCAATGCCCGTGGACGCGCATGTGACAGCTTTATTTCTAGTTTATTACATCTGTTTTTCTATTGTAAACCCGCTCAGTAATCCCAGTTTTTTTTTTAAATATACCTGTAACGAGATTACAATTTTTTTATGTACTGTAATGGATTACAGTAAAAAAAATCTTTGGATCCTAATTACGTAACGCCGTAACAAGTAATCCGTTACTACCCAACCCTACATATACACATAAATACATACTTACACACACACACACACACACACACACCATACAAGATAAACAAGATAAACCTTAACTCCTATAAGCACCTGACATGAGTCAAATCCCCTCTTCAAACTTATATCGTGTAAATATTGTATTTTTGTAGTGTATTTTATACTGGTGTACTGAATGTTTAGACATTGCTTCTGCTCCTCATTCAAACGGTTCCACAGTCTGACTCCACAGACTGAAACACAAACTTTTCCTGTGGTACAGGCACTGCAAGTTTTGAATAGGGATGAGCGAGTACACCACTATCTGTATCTGTATTTGTTCAACCATCTAAATGACCTGTATCCGTTTCTGTCCAGGGAAGTGGATGTGGTTCAAGTGAAACTGGGTCGGGCTTAAAGTCCTAGTGAAATGAAAATTCGACCTCCAAAACACTCTGGTGTCACTTCTAGGATCATTTTTATGCTAACTGGCTGAAGGTAAAATGTTAAAACACGGCAATCTGCGAGAAAATAGCCGATAAACGGCGCTATTTCCTCTGCTGGGCGGAGCTTCTGACAATAATAGAGTGACGTCACTGGTTGTGCACACGCCCAAGTTGTGTTTACATTATGGAGGATCAGAGTTTTGACCACGAAGAGGCTGAATTGAACCAGATTTCATCATCATGGTCATTTCAAACCCAGTGATTGATGAAGAAGACACAGAAGGTGGTTCTGCCATCGGTGACCCCGTCTGGAACATGTTTGAGGAAGCAGAAGACGCTTCGTCCTCCATTCGTCCTCGTCTCCTCGTCTCCTCGCCTCAGCAGCCGCCAGTTTTCACCTTTGAGGCTTTGAGGCTCCTGACTTTTGGCAGAACAACCGGCTTCGGGGATCATGTCCAAGCGCTTTTACGACTGTGCGGAATCACCGAAGATGAGTCCAGGTATTACTTGATCGTCTACTAGCCGCCCGAGCTAGCGGCTCCCGCTAGCCGCGTGAGCTAGCCGCTCCCGCTAGCCGTGTGAGTTAGCGGCTCCCGCCGCCCGTGCTCCTTTTCTCCTCCCTCGGTCTCTTCCAGGCTCAATCTTTCGTCAAGGCTCATAAAACGCCAACTATAACTTCAAAACACTGTAAAAACTTGGATATTTAAGAGGAAACAAGCCGATATAAACACAACAGATGGAGATCTGCACAACTCGTGACGTCACGCCCACGAAGAAGGATTCCCCCGACTTCCTCGGCTGGAGATTCAAAATTCAAATAACTTTGTTATGCGACAACAGTGGTGGGGCAGAGTCGGTGGAACCTTACAAGTAGTAGCCCAACTATCGTTTTTTGCAAAGTAGTGTTTTACATTTCACTAGGCCTTTAAATCAGTACATTATTTTCAGTCTGAAATTGATATGGATTGATCAGAAGTTGCTTTATTTATGGTTTATTTGAAAACTATTTATAGAACAGCCTCAGTATTGAGATTCAATGTTTTATACATGAAAAACTATATACTATATACAGTATATAAAGCTTAATTTGTAATATTTATAATATATTTATTTTATGAACAGACATATACAATAAACACATTAATATAGGCTATTTTGTGTGTTCAGCAATATGTGTGTGTTGGGCCTGGAATCCATGCTCTCCTTCAAGCAGTTCTCCCCCAAGAGAACCGGCTGCAAGAACAATGGGGAGGTAATGAAACAGCAGGGGGGGGGGGGACAGTGACCTGAGGGCCACAAGCCCCAGGTTGGAAAAGCCCTATTATTTGGTGGAACCCACACCGGACACAGCAGGTATCCAAAATGCAAATTTGGTCAAACTGCCTCGCAACCAACTGCCCCCCCACTTCTCAAACTGGTCTCCTAGCAGGGACCAGGTCTCTGCTTCTCAAACTGGTCTCCTAGCAGGGACCAGGTCTCTGCTTCTCAAACTGGTCTCCTAGCAGGGACCAGGTCTCTGCAGCACCGGGAGACCAAGAGAGCACAAAGTGGACCACAAGAACCAAACCACAGTTCAGCCTGCTGGCCAGCAGAACACACTGTTTGGACTATCCTTTTTCTCTTTTCCCTTTTTCTTTTTGTGGATCCTGGGGGCCAGACGCAAAGCCAAACCCCCCCACCCCCCCAGCCGCAATCCACTCCCACACAGCTGCAAACCTGAAGCCCCTTTGCAGCGAAACCAGGCCCTCCAGACGTCCAGCCCATGGTCAGCGCTGAACCACACAGCGCAACGGAACCATAAAAAACTTTTGTCAGGGCAGGGCTGCTAGATTAGCCTGAAGCTAACCTGCAATTGTGTTTCCTGTGCCGCTGATCAGCATCTGTTGTGAACGCGCGTTCACGAGCACCATCACAAGTTCAGGACTCTGGTTTTCCACCTCAGAACAGGAGATCCAGTGAGCCTCAGGCCCACTGGATCTTTGTGTGGAGAACCAAGTCATGGAACTGAGCCTCGCAGAACTTTCTTCCTCTTTTTCTCCTCTCTCTCTCTCTCTCTCTCTCTCGCTCGCTCCTTCCTTCATGAACCCCTCGTGCACGCACGCGACCTGCGCATATCCCGCCGCCGCATGTGTTAACTGATGGAGATAAGCTCTCTACATAGTCACATTTAGCATCCGAATCGCTGAATTAATACATTTTTGTTATTAAACGCCTGTTAGCTGAATTGATGGATTCCTGGTAATTATTGTGTATTTATTGTTGACAATTCACTGGTTTGTAACAGTCTGAGCTCAAATCTCACACCTTCCTTGTTATTTAAGATTGTTATATTTTGCACAGGAATATTAACTAACTTAAATAACCTTTTTACAAATGAGACTGATATTTTGGTATTAGCTACTTCCAGTTTAGCTGGTGGTGCCCCAATGTCATTATTATTTGATAAATATAAAATGTATTCAAATTGACAATTTTTCATTAATAAATATTTTTTTATAATTTATTAATTTTTGAGTAATTACTCAATTACTCTAGGAGTTGTTAATGAGTGAATGACATTTTGCTTCCATTAATAATTAAATATTTTCATAAATTACTTCCAGTGATTTATTGCTTTTAGTAATCTATTACTAACAGTAATTTAAACACTAATAACTAACTAAATCCCAACATATGTATGTGTGTAAGTGGTCTGTAAGAATAATGTTTCGGTTTGGGACGAGTGAGTACACCACTATCTGTATCCATATCTGTATTTGTTCAATTATCTAAATGATCTGTTTCCGTATCTGTACTGGGAGTGGGGGGGGGGGGGGGGGGGGGGACCCAAAGTGGGCGTGGTTCAATTGAAACTAGATGGGGCTTAAATCAATAGCATTATTTTAAGTCTGAAATTGATATAGATTGATCAGAAGTTGCTTTATTTATTGTTTATTTGAAAATTATTCACAGAACAGCCTCAGAATTGAGATTGAATGTTTTATATATAAAAAAATATATACTGTATGAAGTATGTAAAGCTTAATTTGGGACATTTATAATACATTAATTTTTATGAACAACCATATACAATAAACATATTTATATAGGCTACTTTGTGTGTATGTGTGTAAGTGGTCTGTAAGACTTTATTTTGTAATGATGTGTGAACCTGGTGATTGATGTAAACATCCAGTGGAGACAAACAGGAAAATAATGTCTGCCTTGTTCACTGTATCCTTCTCAAAAGCACCGTGTGCAGTACCAGCAAAGTTTTCCAACTGACTTTACATTACCAGCCAAACTAAGAGCAAGCAGACGGTAAAAAAAACAAAAAAAACTGACCGGAGTGGAAGCAGTGACCGACGTGACACGAGCCGTTTTCAGCTCTGTTTTGTCAAATGCAACCAAAATACAGGTGAGCTGAAGAAAACCTAAGGATTACTGAAGAGGGCAACGTGAGTTAGAGTCAAGCCAAGCACAGAGTTCAGTCACTCTGTGTGTGTGTGTGTGTGTGTGTGTGTGTGTGTGTGTGTGTGTGTGTGTGTGTGTGTGTGTGTGTGTGTGTGTGTGTGTGTGTGTGTGTGTGTGTGTGTGTGTGTGTGTGTGTGTGTGTGTGTGTGTGTGTGTGTTTGTGAGAGAGAGTGGAGCAGAGCTCTGGCTTGCCAGATGTGTGTGTGTAGGGAGGTTGGGGTTGTGTGTGACTGGCCAATCACAGAGCATGAAGACAGTCAATTACCAAATGAGGATTTTCCTTCAGGATGAGCATGGATATTGACAAGTTTTACTTGTATCATGCTCGTACTCATCAGAAATGCTTTATCCGTACTCATCCCTAGTTTTACAGTTGCGTTTTCTTCTTAAATCATGGCTCCCTTCTTCACCACTGAACAGTTTTAGAATATTTCCTGGTAGGAATTTATATTTGGCCTTTATATGTGCTGTTTGATATCCCACCAGATCTCTGATTTTGAATCATTGTAAGCTGTAATCACTGTAAGCATAAGGAGTTGGTGTGTTCCAGATACCCCACCTTGTGAATTATTCTTATTGTCCTTTTTTGGAGAATGAATAGTGAACGTAATGAATTGTAATTATTAGCTCAAATCTCTACACAGTAATTTAAGTATGGTAAGACTAATGAACAATAAATAATGTGGAGCAACTTGATCATTTAATAATACTTGCGACATGCAGGCCACAAATAAAAATGTGTGTGGTCGAATGTCAGACACAGACCACCGGTTGCCTCTGTCTGCAGCACTCAATGGTTTATTGGGTTTATTCTTTGGTTTATTTTTGACTGAAGACCCCAGCCGGTACAACTCCATGCTATTGTATAATCGTCTGTGTTTGTGGAGACTCAGCAGTCCATTCATTCTTCACAGAACTTAAACAATAATGTACTGTATTGCCCAGACTATTGAGGGCACTTGGAAACAAGCCCCAACATTTTAAAAGAAAAAAAGTACATAAATAGGCCACACTTTGACAATAAGCCGCACATGTCCATGTTGCAGTGACGATGTAGCGATGACGCAGTGACGATGCAGTGACGAGACGGCTCTGTTGTAAAGTGCCTCTAAAGACAACTCACCATCTTAGATGTCAATATTAATAATGGCTTGGATTTAAATAGTGCTTTTTTCAGGCTGACTCAAAGCATGTACAGAAACATTCTTCATTCACACCAGTCCCACCAGTGGTGGTAAGCTGCACTGGAGCCACAGCTGACAGAGGTTTGCACCACCACCACCATCATACATGCACCATTCATACTCATGCATATGAGGCAATGTGGGAAAAGTGCCTGGCCCAAGGACACAACGACAATGAATTAGATAGAGTGGGATTCGAACCGCCAACCACCGCGAGCCCCTGTCTCCGCATTTGCTTTTTCAGACTAACGTGGAAGTTAAGAGCTGCAAAAAAAACCCCAAAGGGATCGACAAAACTAGTACAACTAGTGTAAAGCAGAGTATGACAACAACAACAGATGATTCTACAGCCAATGAGATATTTAAATATTGCGGGTGTGTCACAGTGACATAAATCACTGACCATCAGCAGACAGCTGCATTTTATGCCTCCTTATTGGACCCATTGTGGAGTGCTGGGTAGGGGGCCAGGGGATGGAAACTCATGTAGCAAGAGAGGTCGGGTCAAAGGATGAAAGACCAACCTCTTCCTCTCAGTCTATCTGTCTCTCTTTGTCAGTCTCTCTGCACCCCCCCTCTGAGGGTTGACCAAATTCCTTCATGCCAGAGCTGGAATGTGAGGAGGGGGACTCGGGGGTCTCTTGTTCTCCGCTCAGACTAATAAAACCATTTCATACTTTTCTAGATTCTTATGTATTAAAATGGCACCGACCATATTTTTCTTATTTGAATTGTATGGACCTTAACACTGGAAATATGCCTTTTGATAGATCCTTGGTTGAAAGGATTGCTGTGAAATGTCTTTGTGATCAGTGATGAACTTTTAGTTCATTGGTCACATACAGTCCAGGTGGATCTTCAGTATGATAACCTTCAAATATTCAACTTTGTTGAAAGTTTACACAGAAGTTAATAGGTTCAATTACTGGCCGACTCTTTAGCCCCGTCTCCACCGCACAAAAAGTGCCGGCCTAGACCGGTCTAAACCGCTCCGGTTCACGTGTCACGACAGGAATGCGGTCTAAACCGCTCCAGACCGCTCCAAAGGCCACCGCTTTTCCGCCCCACTTCCGTTGGGGTACCAGGACCATGGAACGGGTCTGAGTTTGAGCTGCTGTCTGCTGATTGGTCAGTGATTTACGACACGCCCTCAATATGTTAATGTGTCTGTCTGCTGATTGGTCAGTGATTTACTACACGCCCTCAATATGTTAATGTGCGGCTGAATCCTCTGCTGTCAGTGTGGTCAGCTGTGCTCTGGTTGTTTTTATTTTCATTTTCTTTTCTTTGCTGCTCAACTTTAGTGTTTGTTGTGAAAGAGCGACTTGAGGCACGGGGGGGGGAGGGACTTTGCATCGCGTTGGAGTTTTCTGTTTGCAGCATAGCGCTCGCCGTGTGGTGGATGCGCGTCCGGGACACCGGAGTCTGGAGCTCTCGTCTCCGGCGCTGACCGCCTCTGGCAGCTCCGCTTCCCAGAGGCGGTCAGTGTTCTGTTCAGCCGCGGTCAGTGGCGCTTTATCGCGGTCAGTGGCGCTATATCGCGGGGACGGACCGCGGAAGCGATGAAACGGAGCTCGGAGCTCGGCGCCTCCGTGTTCCGGCGCTGAGCTGCCGGACCGCGATCAGCGCCGGAGTGGAGAACCTCCTGCGTTTGAGCAGGAGGTTCTCCACTCCCGTGTCTGTGTCTCAGCCAACTGGGGGGAACGCTCCGGCCACTTGCCCCGCCCCCGAGTGCTCGAGTGCGGGGCAAGTCGCTGGCAAGTGGCCGAGCGTTCGCTCTCTCACAACAAACACGGAAGTTGCGGCTGCAGCTCTCTACTGCAAAAAATGACTGCTGCAAAAAGTAACTTTTTTTTTCCGCTGCAAAAAAAACCAGTGCAAAGTGGAGAATTTAAACAACAACAGAGGATTCATAAGATCTACATCTGATGACTTTCTTTTCTGTTATTATGTCACATTTCTGCGGAGCTCATAAGCCCCGCCCACTTTTCACGCTCCTCTCTGCAGTGGGGACGCGACCCAAAATTTCGGTCGGGGTCTCTATTCCGTACCGCTCCGCTCCGTCCCGCCACTTGTGTGCGGTGGAGACGGGGCTTTTCTGTGTGACGTTTGCATTTTCTCACCATGTCTGTGAATATTTCCTCCGAGTACTCTGTTTTCCTCCAACAGCCCCAAAACAGGCTCCTGAAGTTAATTGGTGACCCTAAATTGCCCCTAGTCATGAATGTGAGTGTGTGTGTATCCTGTGATGGACTGGGGACATGTGTCGGTGTACCCGGCCCTCACAGTAAGGCACAGCGTGCCCAGGCCCACACGTGTTGCACAGTTCCACCGCAGAGTGCAGTTCAAACGTAGGTGGGGCTGTGAATGGCTGCGATACAATGCAGGCATGTAACATCATTTCAATACATGCAGCAGGACCAGCGCTTAACACATTTTGTGCGGCAGCAGTGCTCAGGCATTCAAGCACTCAAGTCCTTTATTTGTCACAAATAATTATATTTGTGTCTGTATATATATTAGTGCTGTCAATCAAATTTTTTTTTTATTACGAATTAACCACACAATTTTCTGTAATTAATTGCAATTAATTGTACTGAAGAATGAAGCTTGTAATGGATATTTATTCAAGGAAAACCACAGAATTAAACTAAATTAACTCTTCTCATCAGGTATTTGGTTAGATCAGAGGTGGCAGCAGAGTAAATGTTCGGAGGTCTGGGTGGAGATGTACTGAGCCGTGGATGATAGAGATGACCATTGTGAGACGGCCTTTCACCATTAGGAACATGAGTGTCACCATAGGATTCTCTCTTTAGGCCCAGGGCATGTGACGGTCTGGGTTGTGGACCTGATGGATGGCGTGGCAGAGGCATGACGCATGATGGCTTGGCTGCTGTTGTCAGTGTGCTTCTGACCATGTTGTTCTATATAGCGTGCTGCTGCTTCCCTGCTGTGCACATCTGGCTGTGGCGTTGATGCACGTGGAGGTTCAGGCTGTTCCACAACAGTGGATTGTACATAGACGTTTAGTCCTGAATGCTGTTGTACATACTCTTGCGTCCATTGTGCTGTATTGATTGGTGGGATTTGGTCTACCTGGGGCTGTTGTAGGTCTCCACTTTCAAGCGAGGACGTTTCCCAAGCTTGAGCCTCAGCTAGTGCCGCTGCAGCAGCCTTCTGTGAATGGAGTATGTGCAAATCAGCTTCAAGTGCAGCCTTTTGCTTCAAAATATCTGCTTCTTGTGTTGCGAAGGAGAGCTGAACGCGTGCGGCTTCAGCTTTTGCTCGTGCTCTCGCAGCGGCTGCAGATGAAGAGGTGAGGTGGCTGGAGTGTGTGGAACCAGAAACACACGATCTCGTTTCCATTTGTTGCTCCTGGTGGTGTGCAGAAGCTGCCATGTTAAGCTTTCTTGATGCTTCAAATATGCAGACCGGCTTCCCCAGTAGAGAGTGACGAGATGAATGTCTTTTTACTATTCTGCCCTCCCTTCCGTCTCGGGCCTGGTTGGCAGGTAGATAACAGTCTTCATAAAAAGATGACGCTTTGTGGGTTCACACCACGATTTATTATCCTCATATGAAAAAACTGTAAAAAGACATATTGTCTTTATCACTCAGACAAGAGGAACAATGATGTAGATTCAGAAGATTTGGTCGACAGCTGCTACGAGCACAAAACAGGAAATAAGGATGCCCGCAGGCTCAAACTCACATGCAAACATTACCACCATGGCCTAATCACAATGCGCCCCCTGGTGGAACATGGCTGCAAGAACACAGCACACAGTCTATATTTAAATTCAAAGATTATTTTTATGATGTCCTTTTAGCTTTGCATGAATGCTGTTTTTGTCCAAGATTAGCAAAACAATAAAAACATAAATTAATAAATCTCTAACATATCTCTCAGTTTTGTTAGAGTGCAGGTCCAACATTTTGACAATTTGAATATTTCGAGAAACAAATTTGTAAACTTATTACATGAACAAAGTGACAATAATATACTGTAATATCCACACACACACACACACACACACACACACACACGGCAGCAGTGTTGCTTTTAGCCTGGTGGATGTGTTAAAATTCTTGATATTCTCAGAGAATTGATCCTTCAGTAATCTGTTCACTGCTCTGCAGATTTTCTCCGCGTGTGATTGGTCAGACGCTGCAAACTCTGCTCCTTTCATGTGAACATGCACACGTTGGTCTGGGTTGAACTACCGAGTTGATAACCTGCTTTGTCGTAACAGTTATCAGGATTGACATGTCTGGATAAGATAACCCAGAAAACAGAGAGATCCTCGATATGTTTATCATGGTTTGTAGTACAGGCCCTGGTTTTTCATCCCATCTGTACTTGGTTAGAAAAAGACAGATGGGTTCAACATCGTAATCCAGGCAGAAATAGGTGCACCTCATAAACAAAACTAAGGGTCTGCCTTGGGAATACTCTGTGAAGCAGGATTGTATTTCAAATACTAAATCAAATCAACTTTATTTCTATAGCCCTTTTATAATCACCCGGTGACATCCAAAGGGGCACGCCCGAAATGTCCCTCCTATCTCCTTATCTATCTACTTTCACTTAACCCCGGAAGTGTTTTATGTAGCGGCCATGATGAGGACTGGAAAGGAGGCTCGTTGCTTCCTTTAGCACCTCCTTTAGCATAGGATAGCACTGATGCATCCTTTATCAAAGGAGGTGAGCTCATGCTGCTCCACAATTCCTTGCAGTGACATTTAAAGGGATCCACTCATTGAAGCGTTCAAGGAAACTCAGGATGACAGAAAAAGGGAGCAGATCATTTAAGTTACCAAAGCAACAATCTGCCTTGAACAACTTTAAATCATCTAAAACATAAATGCGCTTTTTGTAGTTCATTTCCAGAAACTTGGAGACTTGCACCGCCGTCGGATTATTATGACGTCACGAAGTGAAAGTGTGGTCCGACTGCCACACTAACATGATTGCCTTTCACTAACTCCTTTAGAAAGCCTTCTAACACCTTTCCTAAGCCCCTTGACGTCATCCACGGGGTAAAGGTAAAGTCGATAGATAAGGAGAAAGGAGGAACTTTTTGGACGTACCCTCGGTCTTTAGGTTCTTGTTTGCAAGAAAACAGAAGCTCAGCTCCTCAGAATCTGCAGATTAGCTAGGCCGTCAACATTTCACAGTCCATCACCAGCCAGCTGGAAGAAGTCATCAAGAGAAGTGATTTTTGATATACTTGGAAAGATATTTTCTGGGAAAATACTGTAAAATTAAACTGAAATATTTCAATTTGCACAAATGTTGCTGAATTTTATACCAATCTCTCCCAAGCTGAAAATATAGCTCCATAAAAAGCTCCATAATTCTGACTGTCTCTTTGAATTATATATTTTCAGCATCAACAAAGCAGTAATATTGTAGTGTGACACATCAAACAGCTGAGTTCTCAGCTCTATGTGGGTTTGTAAGTCTGACTGATTCACTCATTAAGTTCAGCTGAAGTTTCATCATTTCATATTAGGAAGGTTTCTCAAAAGAAACAGACATTTATGACATCATAACAATGAAAAGAAGCAGAAAAAACCAGCTGAGGTAAACTAGCACCTCTCTAACGTATCGCTCTGCTGCTGTCAGGGTGGCGTTACCGCTGCCTGAAGGCAAACACAGAGATGTGAAATGCCCCTGCATACTCCCTTTTTGAACCTATAAGAACAAGAAGACATTTTGGCAGTGACGTCAGCCAGATGTAAAAAAAAAAAGGCTTTTTCTGCAGGACTGTTTATACTGATAAGAAGCTGCCGAACTTGCAGGCCACGCCCCCTCACAGCAGCCACGTGTCTGTGAAGCAGAGTATTAACTTTTCAACTGCACAGTTTAGTTCTCGCCTCCAGTGCTTTCAGAACTACATTTCTCTGAACTGTTTCAGTAATGAAAAGAGTTTTTGTCCGAGCGGCGAAGGTGGTCTGGTTTTAACTGCATGAGCTGGCAGCTTTGAGCAGCCCAGTTGTTGTTCCCACTTCCTTGAAGGAGTTCAGTTGTTGTCCTGCTGGAGGGAAGCTGGTGTCTTCTCCTGTAGTTAGCACCTCCTGCTAACTGTGCTTGCTGGTTCTGCAGGCTGAGGAGAAGAAGATGAAGTTGATGTTTCAGGAGTCCTTCTTTACAGCTCCTGGTTGTTCCTTTTGTCCAGACTGAGGAGCTGGTCGCTCAGGTCTGTGATGGTTTTCCTGCTGGTTGAGGAAAACACAAAGAAGTTCTGTGAGGCGTCATTTCCCTGGTCCGTCCTGGAGGAACTGGTTGGTTTTCCTGGTTGATGGGAGATCAGACTCTGGGTGCTGGTCTCTGGACCAGGGGAAGGTCTGACCCTCGTGGTGGGGTCAGCAGAGGAGTTGAGGAGTGAAGGCCCTGGTTGCAGGCCTCTGGTGTTAGCTGTATGCTAACACTGGGTGAGCGTTAGCATACTAACCCAATCAGCTCTGAGCTTCGAAATGACATTGTTAGTGGGGCTTCGGGCTTCCAGCCCCATCAAAATCATGTGATCTGAATGAACGGAGCCACAGCCTGAACGTGAGCACTAACACATTACTGCACGCAATACACACTGCATGGTGAGAGAGGGGCGAGCTACACTCATACACCATAGGTGTGGATCAGGAGAAAGCACAGCCTGAAGCAGCAAGAGGAGACCAATGACCAGGAAATAAAATCCTCACACACTAATCCTGTGCAATTTAGGAGGACATTTTAGTCACAGGCAAGAAAATATAGATAATGTGAAAGAATTAATAGCATATTATGCATGCTGTCCTTTCTGATGTAACAAGGAGGGGCTCAAGAGCACTGATTGGTCAGGAGGCAGAGCTGTTACGCTCATTGACTGTGATCTGATCGAGAACATAACCAGCTCGGGAGCAGGTTAGACGTTAAGCGTAATTGTCCTTGAAGTTATCTTGATATAAGACAATCCAGTGTTGTAGCACAGACCCCAGATCTGATCCCTTCCGTGTTCACTGCTTCATTGAACACAAGCCCCTGTGTTAATATGCCATTATGCCAATGCTGCATTGTCCAGCGGGACTCAGTGTCTATAGAACTGTGGAAGAAACACACTGCAGACTTCATTGTCCCAGAAGTTTTCTAATCTGCAGAAATACTTTAGTGCTGTGTGTTGTCTTTGGGTCTTTCTTTGTTGTTGTTGCTGTTAATTCAGTGGGACAAAAATCCCTCCACAGTTGTGTTTTCAGAGTTCTTCGGATCTTTGACTCTCCTGAAAATTACCAAACTTTTTGTTCTCTTTTTATTTAAGATTGAAGTGCTGCAGGAATTAACCCTGAAACCAGGAATTGCATTAGCATTTTAGCCTTAAAATGAAAATGTGTTTTTGTAAAGTTTTTCTTTTCAAAAAAGTTATATATTTAAGGTTTTAAATGCTGTGCACATGGAAGGTAAGAACATTGAAATGTAACAGTAGGAATGTAAACCTGCCAGCTCCGTTTCTCAGTCCTTCTTCCACATATAGGTCCATTTAGTTTCCACATATGCAGATTTTAAAACAATTTAAAAAATAGTAGGAAATGTTCACATTGTTGGAGAAGAACTGCTAAATCTAAAAGAGTGAGCAGCACAAACATTCCATTGCCCTCCATTGTTACTCTTTGTAAAGTTACAAAGTAACTGGAGAGCTCATGTGTGAAACTACATGTTTCAGAAGTGTCGTTTTTTTTCTGTTTAGATGAAGCCATTTGGCAATTGTTGCACTTAGGATGACATTTTCAGAAACTGAAATCCTGCTGTCGTTAAAAATGAATAGCCTCAGCACAACAAATGTTATTCTGATTTTACCTGAAAAAGATATAAAAATTGCCTAAATATCATTGGGATGCTAAATTATCACAGCACACAAGTCTTTTGTTTATGAAATTTTGTTTCATATTTGGAGCCAATTGTGTGTGTGTGTGTGTGTGTGTGTGTGTGTGTGTGTGTGTGTGTGTGTGTGTGTGTGTGTGTGTGTGTGTGTGTGTGTGTGTGTGTGTGTTTATAAAGTGGGCACGCCATCCTGCTATTTTTTTAAGAAACAAAATGACCTGCGACTGTAAAAATTCTATGGCCTCACTCATTAAAAGTACCTCAAAAGGTCAATGTAAAGACCACGATAACTTCTTTAAGGCTCCTGTTATTCTTCTGTTGCTCGGTATGAAGAGACATTGGATCAGATGTTTGCCCCTGTCCTTTGATTTTTGGCTCAGTAATGAGCTCCAGATGTGCAGGGGATTGAGGCCCATTTTAAAGTGTCATAAACATGTTAATGGCCACTGAAACACACACAACCTAAACATGCTAGCCGAGCTCAGCAAAACGAGCGAGGTAATGTCTGGATAGTTTGTCTCAGTGGTAACTTCCGTGTTGGATAATGCTCATTTGTTAACATTCCAGTTGGCGGCTCTTTGCTGGAGAAGCCCGAGGGGAAACACTGCAGCCCCCGCCTGACTTGCTAACCTTGTGAATGTTTTGACATGCTTTCATGATGGGACTCAGACACATTTTCTCTCTGCGGAGAAATAATGCACACAAGTTGTTTCAATAACTACAGGCAACAATGATCTCCGTCTGTTCAAACTCAACTTGTTTTGTCCACTACTGACTGTGAGAAAATCGTCAAGAACTTTCTGTCCCTGGAGAAGTTTACTGTGGAGGCTGCAGACTTTCATTGCTGATTTTTGGTGCAGTGTGACCTTCATTTTGATGGTGCAGGAAGGTTTCCAAAATAAGCAGTCACATTGACTAATGAAACAAAGAAATTCAATACCAATGTAGAGTTTTGTCAGGATTATTTTTGTCTTGTGGTTTTTGTGGGTGGTGTTGAGCATCTTCCAACTCCAAAGTTGTTCTACTGAGCTGAAGGTAGTCCATGAGTCAGAGCCACTGATCCCCACATTACTCCGGATTGATTTGGTGAGAACCTTTCATGGGTTCATCACCATCCCTGTGTGCAAATGGATGAATATGATGAAGACAGTGAAAATGCAATATGTAAGTGACATGTTTTCTAATTTTATTGCCCCCAGCTTCGATGACTTGCCCCACACCCGAGTGCGCCCCGGCCGGCTGCGGCACAGAGCCGCGCCGGTGCGTTGCACCAGGACACAGATTGCCCTTAGCTTTCTGCTCAAACGCCTGAGCCGCCACTCCGGCAGCGCTGCGCTGGAACACAGCTCTTTGCATCGCGTCCGCGGTTCGTCCCCGCACAGCACCTTCTGCCCGACCACCGGCAGAATGGAATTTCCTCTCTGGGGATTAATACAGTATATAAAATCTCTATATTTTTTTATTATAAAGAACAGCAGCTATTTCAGTCAAGCTGTTATTTAATCCCAGAGATGAATGTGGACATTGAACAAATAACAATTTGCTCTCTCATATCAGAGCCATATAAGCTTCTTAGTTAAAGCTTGATTGAGAAGAAAGTTATCTGCATAAAAACCTAAAGTTCACTGAATGTGAAAAGATGAGGAACACACAACAAATGCTCGTTCTCTGACCTCAGGAGTTTGTACCACGGGTCAGCTGCTTGTTCTTGCAGTGATTCTGTCCTTTAAGTAGTTTGTGCTGTGCAGCAGGGGGGATTGTAAGTACATGCAAGAACAACAGTGGCCATCGTTTCTGTGCCCAGGCCTCTTTGAGATGGTCAGACATCATGTTTGCACAGATTTGTGGCTCCAAAGTGGATACAACCCCACGCCAGCAGTCCCTTTCCTGTAGCCGCGCCCCCCCCCCCTCCCTTCTGGGTAACAGAGCCGAGCCTTGTGACGTTTTTCTTGGGAGAAATCAGGTGGAGATGTTGCTCAAGCTGTATGACATTTCCCCACGGTGGGAAATATTGACCTACACATAATGTCGAGTGGCAGAGAACAGCCTGATAAAGACTGTTCTCCTCCACTTCTTCATTCTTAGGAGTTTCAGAAGGATGCTGTGTGTGAGGAGGTGAGAATGTGTGACTTGACTTATTCATCAGACCGACTGTTACAGTTTTAAATAGGGATGGGGCCGATCCGATCCACTGCTCGGGTCGCTGGCTGCAAACTGTGGAATGGATTTCTTGAACGGAGGCGGGTCTCAACATGACATGGGCTAATGAGTCAGGAAATCCACTCCACAGTTTGCAGCCAGCGAACAGGCTAGCGTAGTAGCATTGTGCTGTCCAACTTCATGACAACATGTCGCTGTTTGGATGTATTTCACACTCAAAACACTGCAAAGCAACACAGCGACGTGCAACTTTTGCAAAGCCATTGTACAGCCAGGCGTCACTGTTTTAAAATGCCAGCTCACCGAGGAGAATGCCACTGACCATGGCATCAAAACAGTGAAACGCTCGCTCCTTAGCTGTAGCAGCCGATTCACAACTCCGTGAAGCTCCACGAAAAACTCACTTAAAATAGTTCTAATCATTTGTGCTGCATTAGAGCTGGAAACACTGCTGTTTGTGCTGCATTCCTACATTTCCCCAGGGATTAATAAAGTTTATTATGAGATGATGACGTCACGCCGACCCCCACGTTGTTCAAAGTGAACAAAAATAGTTTGTACTGCTTCCTTTTATGACCTTGTACTAACCTCAAGTCGTGTTTTGAGAGAATACATGCAAACATTCCTACATTTATTACTTTACTGTAGAGAGGAGTTTATTACAGCCTCATAATAAATTAACAACAATGACAATAATAATATTAAAACAAATAAAGCTCTGGTATCGGAATAGTATCGGTATCGGCAGGTATCCAAATTCAGGCACCGGGATCTGATCGAAATTGAAAAAATGTGGATCGGTGCTTCCCTAGTTTTAAACCTGAAAAATAAAATATTTTCAGTTTTTCTTACTCTTGATAGAAAACGGAGCTACTTTTTAGGCTTTAGTTTAAAACCACTGACCCTTACATTGTTATTATCTGTGGCGTCTGCTTTCATTTGTACGACAACAAATGAAAGCAGACTCCACAACAAAAGGACTTGATTTTTACATGGATCGTGGTATTTGATAATTATGTTGGAGTTCGTGAGTGAAACTGTGTCTATGTGTTGTTTGTATTCCAACAGATGTGTGCTACCAGGGGCCTCATTTATAAACGTTGCGTACGCACAAAAGAATGCGTACGCCACTCTCTACGCAAACCGTGGGATTTATAAAAAGAGAACTTGACGGGAAAACCAGACGGGTCCACCACGCCAACTCTGACCCAGGCGTACGCACATAACTGGGGGAAGGAGAAACTGCGCCACCGATGGCAGAAGAAAGAAACGGGAGAAACTGTGTGAAACCGATCGTGTAAAATAAATAGTTATATGACCTCATATATGGATAGTTTATTTGCAAGAAGTGGATAGTAAAAAATAAAATTTCTACAATGAATAAACAAACATACTCCCTGGAGTGCACACGGGAAACATATGATTAAGACAGTAGTAAGACAACAGTATTATGTTTCCACTGATATGAATGCAGTGTAATATCCTATATCATATAGCCCATATAGCAGTGTTGGGCGCAGACTGGAGGCTGTACGTGATGGGTGGCTTCTAGGTACGGAGAATTCATGTGGAAATCCTGAGACTTGCAATTTTGTAGTAGTGTTTAACCCGTTCACGACCTTGCAGGCGACAGTGGAGAACCCTAACCCTCAAGCGGTGGCTGCTCACCCCTTTTCCTAACACACAAGGCGCAGAGGAGAGGACCTAGAACCTATAGTATTGTGGAGCGCACCATCGGGCTCCTGAAGGGCAGGCGGCGGTGTCCCCAGGGCCGCCCCTGGCCAAGTGGGGGCCCTAAGCAGGATATTATTTTGGGGCCCCCCTTCCAATAACATAATAATACTAATAATACTAATAATACTAATAATAATACTACTACTACTAATAATAATAATAATAATAACAATACATTTAATTACTAACGAATCAAATGAACAGCCTCTATCAACAGTGGAACAAGAACTTTATAGATCAAAAGTGGAACAATCTTTTTTATTTCAACAACATCCCACCTTCAAGTGAAGCACGAGCCTCTTCTTGTTTGGACTGTTTCTTTCTTTTGCTAGCTCCTGAATCGTATTGACGTTTGGAAGCTGTCTCTCTCTCTCTCTCTCTCTCTCTCTCTCTCTCTCTCCCCGGCCTCGGGCTGACTTGGTGGCGGTGTTCTACGCGCCTCTCTGCAAAATGCAGCGCATCCTTTGCGCATTTGCAGAGAATGATGATACTTTATTGATCCCGAGGGAAATTCAGTTCACTTGCGCAAAATGTGGCCCCCCATGGATCGCGGGGCCCGACGCACAGCGCGTGTTCTGCGTGTAGGGAGGGGCGGGCCTGGGTGTCCCCCTCCACCTCCGTCACCACTCCACTCAGGAGGGATTCCCCGATGACCCCCGCCAGTGTTTCCTCCAGTGGGGTGAGCTCCGGGTGGCCCGTTCCCCCGCCCGGGGCACAGACGCTCTGCCAGTGTGACGCCAGGCGCTTTTTTGTGTCTACTTTGATGTCTGACCACTTTTTTCCACCTCAGCCACACTCCGACCTTCTGAGGCCACAGCATTGACACCATCCGCCACATGCTGCCACTCTAGAGCTTTTTTGGCGTTGGTGACCCCAACACTGTGTCCACCAAATAATATCGCCTTCCTCTTCTCCACCTCCCCGACCAGAACTTCCACCTCACACTGGGTCAAATTGCGTTTCTTGGCTTTTCTTTCTGCTTTCGGCATGCTTTCAGTCATGAATCAATATTCATGAGAGGCGTTTCTCTGAATATTTATAGGCCAATATGGGCGTGGTCTGACCCGCACACAGGTGCGCCACATTTAGAGTGGATTGTGATTTATAAAGGGAAATCGGCGTAGGACGTGCGTGCGCACTGTTTTATAAATCAGGATATTTTTGTGCGTACGCACTTTCTGTGTTTCGTGCGTACGCCAATTTTGACGTCAATCCTACGCACAGTTTTATAAATGAGGCCCCAGGTCTTGTATGATGGCCTGAGTAGACAACAGAGCATGTATCCTTACGCTGTGCACATCGTTGCAGGGGACTTTAACCATGTACGCTTAAAGAGCTTGCTCCCTACATTCCACCAGCATGTTAAGTGTGCCATTCCAGCCATGGTCCAATGCACTTTTTGTGCTGAGACGGGTTTTTGTGTGGTCCCATCAAAATGGTGGATGGTACAGAAAAGACCATGACCACCAGATACGGTTTTTCATCACCCTTCCGTTGAGGTACCTCGCACTGAGGAACTGGTCTGTGAGGAGGAGCGACAACGCAGCCGTCTGCTGATTGGTCGAGATGATTGTCAGTGGCGCCACCACGGTTGAATTTCATAGTAGGCACCCTCCCAGTGGGTGTTCCTGAGTGCTCGGCCGATGACAAAGGGTTAACGGAGAACTCGTCCACGGGGGGGAGGGTGTACAGAAACAGCAGCCCAGGCTTTAACTTTTTTTTTTCACACCTTCAAAGAAAGTTGTACGCATGGTGCGTACAGGATTCCGGCAGGTGCCACTGACGACCATCACTCTGGACTTGCACACAATATTGCCCTCAATATTCCAATAATTCATCGGCGTAAATCCTCCCATTGTTTACACAAGCCGCTTTGCGCTCACTGGTTGTTTTGTTAACTGGGTTATTGAAACGTTGATGCACAACACAACATCGCGGCCTTTCAATGAGGTACAGACATTCCTCTCAGTAACAGGAGAGGAGGACATTCAGCAGGAGCTGGACTCTGCTGTTCACAAGGGGAAAGTTTGTGCTGTGACACAGAGAACAACTCCGACGGCTGTGGAGTTGAGGGCCGGGTGAAGCCGGCCACTGCCGCCCACTTCTGCGTTCGTTACCCCATGCGTCTCCGCTTTGTTCACGCCTACATTTTTTTAATGATCTTTTTATTGAGAACAGGGTACAGAAAGAAGATTGCATTAAGAAAAGGCAATATTTCTTTTTTTTTTTCAAACAGAACATATACAATATAATGCTGCCACCACCACCACCTGTCAGGGATTGTAGCTGGACTCAAAACGCAAACTCATAGAGTTCCGTGAAGTCAGGTTTATTGCAGAAAACGTCCAGGGGACACAGGAGCAACATGTAGACAAGAGGGGTGATGTGTTGACAAGACAAACGAGGGAGAGGGGGTTCAATGCCCGGGGAAAAGGTGGACACAGGTGGAACTCGTAACGAAGGGAGAAGATCATTGGTTGATTGGAAACATAAGGTGAGACACACAGGGCACGTCCCTCCTCTTTCCTTATCTATGGACATGATCTTAACCCCTGGATGATGTCATGAGGTTCAGGAAAGGTGTTAGGAGGCTTCCTAAAGTAGTTAGTGAAAGGCGATCACGTCAGTGTGGCAGTCAGACCGCACTTTCACTTAGTGACGTCATAATAATGTGATGGCGGCTCAAGTTAGCGACCTCTTCCGTGGTGGGGGAAAGAACTACAAGTTTCTGAAAATGAACTATTAAAAGTGCATTTGGGTTTTAGATGATTTAAAGTTGTTCAATGCAAATGATTGCTTTGGTAACTTACATGATCTGCGTCCTTTTTCAGACATCGTGAGTTTCCCTGAATGCTCCAATGAGCGTTTAAATGTGGGGCAGGAATTGTGGGGCAGCATGAGCTCGCCTCCTTTGCGAAAGGATGTATCAGTGGTCGCTATGCTAAAGGAGGCTCTAAAGGAAGCAACAAGCCTCCTTTTCTTTCAGGAATAAATGAGAAGGCTGTTTTGGTTGTACAACATCACTTCAGGATCTTGTCAGGGAGGATTTTTAGTTTGTTGATGAAGGATATCACTAGGTTCCTGGTGGAATAGAAGAGGTCTGTTGTCCCTCCAAGCACAGCTTTTATCTTTTTAACCACTACTCTGCTGGTCAGTTGGTACTATTCCAAAGATTGCTGAATAGTTGCAGATTATTCAGTTGTAGATTTAAGAATAGTGCCTGTGAGAGAACTCTGACAACTGCTGACCAATAATTCGAGAGGGACGGACACGATCAGAACATGTGTGATAATGTTGCTGGAGCAATATGACGTCTGTCACAATTCTCATTCAGCTCAGGATAAATTCTGGCCAGCCTGGACTGAGAGAGGTGGGTATGGTGTAAGACTTTACACTGAATTACAACCAGCCAAGCACATGGAGTTGTTCTATTAACTCTTTTCTGAGCCTCAGTCCACGATTCCTCGAGAATTATATCCTGGTGCTCCTCCTCCCATGTCCCTTTAATTTCACTGAGAAAGGCGTCTCCAAGACATGATATGTTGGAATTGATTCGTTGAGATGAAGCCTTTTAGATTGAAGGATTTGAAGAATGTCAGCCAAAGCAGGAGGTTGAGGTGCATTAGGAAAGTTTGGATTTACATTTTGTATAAACGTCGGACTTGAAAATATCGAAAGCAACTTGACCCATAGAATTTGAACTTTTAAGAGGCATGGCTGAAGGTAGAGATAACACCCTTGCTATATAGGTCTTTAAATTGGGAGAGGCCAAGTCTTTTCTACAAAGTGAAGGTGTCGTCTAATCCAGATGAGACAAAAAGATGATTGTTTAGATGGAGGCCAGATGAGAGAAATCTGTTAAACCGAAGTGTTTTTAAAATTGTGACCAGATTCATAAAGTATTCATAATGACAGGATGAGAGGTATATTTTTGAATATATAGAGGGAGGCTTGAAGTGGCCAAAGTGTAATATTAATGCATGTGCGAATACATAATATTAAAACTACCCCCCTTGATAACATCCCACTATAGGTATGGTGTTAAAATAACAAAGTGATATTATAATTAGCGCAAAAATTTTAATGAGAGTGAATGGATGGGTCTCCACTAATTCACCCTCTATCACTACGTCGTCTTTGTCATAATCAATGTCAGTCGTCTTTTGGCATCATCATCATCAGATCTAAAAATTGTCACATTTGATTCACAACAGTCATCTTCGTAACAATACACCAAAAACATAATTCTCAGTCATTTTCACACTCACCGAAACAATATGTTGAGTTAATTTAATTTCATCATGTCACACTATTCATGTTAAGTCATTGAATCCCCTTTATTCATATTATCAGAGCAACATGTATTAGAATGAACCGTTTGACAACAAGAAACATATTTCTGATATATACATTGGAAAACTGGTTAATTGATTGTTCAGAGTGTACAGGGTTTTGAAGATTCCATTGTTTTCTTCCAAATCCCCTGACTTTGCCGATCCTACACAGAACCAAGACAGCTTGATTTCCAATTGTCGAAAAATCAGCTTCAGTTTCAGCTTCATTATCATTATTATTTTGCTTCACAATTTTATTCACCAACACTCTTCCCATTATCTGAGGACACTTGATCCGGAAGTCGCCATCTAATGGTTACTTGCTGGCACAAAACGTGCACAAAGACTTTAGCAAAAACTTTGGCGACTGATTGAGCATCCTTTGGTGAACAAATAATAATATCATCCATATGCTGAATGACTGAATTTACTAGTTAGGAAGTGGTCTACTATTAATTCATCCTTTAACACAAAGTGGAACACTGAAAAGTTCAAATTTTTGGGGGGGGGGGGGATTTTATGCAAACTAATGATACAGCAGACACATCTGACTATTTTATGGGACATTTTTAAAGTGGTTATGAGAGGCCATGTTATCTCATATGATACTGCACAGGGAAAAACAAACTCACAATTGAAAGAAATTGATGAGAAGTTAACACAGCTGGAAATAATCTGCAGACAGCAGGGCCACAGTTTGAAACCTGGCTCAGGGAGTTTGTTGGGATACAACACATTGAAAAGCTGAAGTTTCAGGAAATTCTCTGAAGTTTCATGCTGTATGAGGACCAATATTGAGCTATCTGGAACGGTAGTTAATCCCTTCAAATTGATTATTTATATGGACAATGGAGGCTTATGTTGACATTTACAGATTGTGACATAATTCTGTAACCCTTTGTGAGTCTTTGTTTTATTTGATGTTTTTTTTTTGTTGTTGTTGTTATTGTGGTTTGTTCATTTTGCTTTTCTTTTTTCTTAATATTTTCGAAAAATACTTTTCAGAAACTGCTATTTTTTGTTCTTAAGGTGTTTTGACATGCATATGTATGAAAGTTATTTAAGTTATATGTTTGACAGTTTGCCACAGTTAGCCGCATGCTCGCACGCTGCTAACGCCACTCCGGAGCTAGCGGCTAATATCTCGGTTTGGCAAGTATCTACAAACACTGGTGCGAGCGCATTGACTTGGGTAGTGGTTCATCTATGTGCCCACACTTAGTGTTTTGCAAAGTGATGTTGCTGTCTGAGAGGCTAATGATCATCTACATGAGCTAACAGCTGACATCGAAGCAATGCTAACTTGGTTCCCCAAACAAATGTGGTGATGGTGAAGGTGTGCTCTCTCCAGAGTGCATGTTCCAGTTCAGAATGTGCAGATGTTCTTCAGTATTTGACTTGTCAGTGTATTCTGTTTCAGCTCCATAGGTGCCCCAAGTTTTCTGGACTTGGTTTTAAAAACCCAGGTGCTTTTGTCTTCAGTGTGTTGTAGGAAATCCTGCTGAACATGTGCAAATACAACATTCACTACCTTGCTGTTTTAGGTGGAATGGGCTGAGTAATGACAGAGAGGGGCAGATGGCTCAGTTCTGTTTTGGTTCCTCGGTCGTCTGGAGAACACATGTGAGCTGTTTTCACCGTTTCGTAGCAGGTCGACTCTCCACTTCATGAGGCCAAATGTTTTCTCTTCATACTTGGCAGAAGAAAAGCACAGTATGTCCCAGTGCAGGTCTAAACTTAGTTATGGAAAGAAAAAACATCCAGCATGAATCGACTTGTAGACGGAAAAGCCTTGAGTAATGTTTATGAACTCTCTTCTTCAGTTGCACAATACGAGAAAAAGTGCTCTTTCATTTTACAATTTCCCAGAGATTAGGGAGGCTTTGTGTCGTGCACTGTTGTGATACAGATCTTGTTTAATGTTTACAGGAATTCAGGAGGGAACCGAGTGCACCAAGTGTAAAAATGACTGGGCTTTAAGAGCAGCCATTGGACTCCTCTATGTGCTTTGTGCAGTGCTCACAATCGCAGTGGCTGTGCTCGGATACAAAGGTGAGTCAACACTTCACTTCCTGAAGCTTCCCAACAACATGGCAGCCACTGTACTGATTTCAAAAGGACCATGATTAAGTTTTCTGAATTCAGTGGCCGTGACGTGAAGAACGGGACTCCCCAGAATAAAACGAAAACTCAGAATTCGTACTTTAATCTGACTGATCGGGTTTTCTTTTTGAGCCCTGATCACCCGATTCTGGAATGATAACAAAATTATATTTGAGTAAGTTATCATTATCTCAGATCTCTCAGCATATAGCCAATGAAATGTTTGCTTCATTTTTTGATGGCTTCATATAATAAAGTAAGAACATTTGCATTGATGTGAGAAGAAATACAATTAGGTTGTAAACGTGTAAAAATCCTTTACTGTCACTTGTTCGGATACAGAAAAGCTTTAAAATGAATGCGATTTTCTGACTAATTTGACATGTAAGATTCTTTGACAATATATTTTTCTAAAAACTCGCTCAAACTTTTCATATTCGTCACTTTTTTTTTTTTTCATGAAACAGTATTTGGACTTGACACCTGATCTTGCTGTTTAGGAGGTCGGTGGGTCACACTCCTCTCATAACAGGATTCCTCCAGGTAGAGTTCGGGGCAGCAGTATGAGAAATGGGACATTTTCCTCAAATCATTTCTTATCTTTTGTAAAAACCTTGACAAAAAAAGAAACAGGTGCGGGTTAAAACAGAATTATTATGTTAGACACACACTTTACAGAATTGTTTATTAACCTTTTAGTGTAAAACAATTAGTACAATAACAGTTCCAGAATATATGTTAAGGCCTAAAATCTTCTTCAGTTTGACAAGTCAGAAAGTGTCAATTAAAACTATAACCACCGCCCCATGCAACTTTTCATATTTGTTATTTTGTTCAGTGTTTTGTGGCTAAATCAGGCAGCAGAAAAGACGGCCATTCTAACACATGCTAATTAGCATGCTTTCAGACTTTTAGAATCAGAACATTGCTGATGATTCAGTTTTAGCACAACAATTCAATTTATTTATGTTATGTCTGTAGGTTGAAAATAATAATTTTGTCAAAATGACTAAAGAGAGTTTTCCTGGTAAAATGAAAAAGTCTCTGTATAAACGTAAGCATTTGTCGCTAACCAAATATTTTAAAACAAACTTTTAGCTGATCGCTTTGTTACTATGACTTTGTCTTCACATCTAAATATTTGGTAACATTGACACCATGTTGATGCGAAATTGATTCAACATGATGTGACCAATATTCACACAAATGTCACAGATTATATATTCACTCTCTTGAAATGACATGTTGTTACCAATTTTTATTTTCTTCTCTATTTGAATCTGAAATCATTTGAAATAAAAACAGAAGCGTATTTCAGCAATCTCTTTCACCATCAGTAAGGATGTGCTCTGTACAGTCATGACATCAAACATTTATGACCCAAACCAATCATAGGAAACCTGTTAAAATATCCCCCCAAAAAACCTATTGCTGTCCTGTGTCCTCCACAGACGTACTCATCCAATCCTAGAAGACTTTATTCACACATCTCTGAGTTCAGATCTTACTCAGGACAAGGCTTTGTAAGTGCTGTCAGGATTGTTTTGAGGTTTCCAGGTCAGGGTCTGTGGTGGGGTCAAGTCCATGTGATGTGGATGGTTAGGCTCTAATGTCTACCAGATGAGCCCTCGCTTAACAACACAGAGAATTTATGGCTCGGTAGCAATTTGTTGTTTCATGAATCACACATTGACTCACAAACTGCTGTGAGGGTCCAAAATAATTTGAAAGGAACCACCTTAGGTGTAGTTCTACTCTGGTTTTCTGTCTCTTACATTGTTTATGGTCACATAAGCCCTGTGTTAAGATTTGCTCACAGCATGCAGAAAACCAGGAGGTCCAGCCTCATGCAAATAACTGAACAGCTGTAACTGAGGAGGCTTTTCCATTATTATTGTAGGGGGACTGGAAGTAACAAGTGGTATATTTATTATCAAGAGGGAAAGCTAATATTTATTACATATTTGTATTTTGGAGGGTTAATATATGATCTCAACATGCGTGCTCCAGCTGACTATTGTAATCATGTTTCTGTGATTCTGCATGTTATTGCTCTGTGTTTTTTCCAGTTCAGTCACACTGACAGAAAAACAAACATTAGGAGTTACTGCAGATGTAAAGCAGAGGAGAAATGGAACCATGGTACAGTGTTTGGTAGTCACTATGTTTCTTGTTGTTCGGTGTTAAGAGTGGAATTTATGAAGTAGGAGTTCTGTGTGGATCAGCATATACTGAGGTCCTCCCTTACAAATGTCTTCTGAAAGGTTTTCACTTTATTGAGTTTGAGGAGCTGAGGATTGTTGCTTTACTTGCTTTTCTGTGCAGAGGTACAAATGCAACAGCTCCCCCTGCTGATAGAAGGTGGTTTTCAGCACCGTTTCAGTGAGGGTCTTATTATCTCTGCAATCATCTTTTTTCATGAAACCATGTGCAAAAGCTGTAACAATGTACATGACATTTTCTCTGTCTTTTTCCAGTGGTCCAGAAAATGGACAATGTCACAGCAGGCATGCAGAACTATGGAGGCAAGATTGATGCTGTGGCGAAGGATTTGAGGAAACTTGGTTTGTACTTTCCAGATTAAGTAAACATTTTTTACCTGAAACACTGTTTAACCACAATGACTGTGTCTGAGGATATGGATAGCAAATACTATCTTATAACAAGGGTGAGGGCAGAACCAGAAGCTTCACTCAGTTCTGCTCCGTATGACTAAATGAAAAGGCAGCTTGTTACCATCCACTGTTTCTGCCTTTGTGCCTTGAATCTTTGAAAACATAGTGAAGACTGGTAAAGTCAACAAATATGAAACACAGGCATCACAGAAACTACAATACAATATTTGTATATGCAATCTACAATCATACATACATACATACATACATATATATACATACATACATATACACACACACACACACACACACACACACACACACACACACACATATATATATAGTCATTTTCATTACCTTTGATTATTCGGCCAGAGCAGAACTTGTAATTGAACTAATTATAATTATTATTGCTGCATTTTTGAGGGCCTAAATGTGCTCAAACCCTTCGTGAAAAAATGTTTGCTTTTATGGTCATTGCACGTGTCTCGCAAAATGACCATAAAATGGTCATTTTGCCATTGACCATGGTCAATGACCATGACCAATCCATAGTGACCCGACATTGTTTTTTTTTAATTCATGACATCTAACATGGGCAACACATTTAACAGGTTTCACCTATGTCCAAGAAACTGTGTAGACTTATGGCGTGTTTTCACCATAGAAAAAGTGCAGGGACGGAACAGAGCCTTACGGAGGTACGGCAAAGCGTAACCAGAGCCAAATCCGGTACCCGTTTCCACTGCAGAAAGAAGCTTAAAAAGTAGGCGGGACTTAGAGCTCTGCAGATATGTGACGTTACAACAGTAATCTCAGCTGGGTGGCAGATCTGGATCTTATGAATCCTCTGTTGGTGTTTACATCCTCCACTTTGCACTGGTTGTTTTGCTAACTTTCATTTTTTGCAGCCACAGAGCTGCAGCTTCAACTTCCATGTTGGTCCAGAGACAGCGAAGCACCTGAGCACGCCCTGGCAGGCCGCAGCACAGAGTCGAGCTGGCCTTCTGCCCAAATGGGGAAACCCGTTCGGTGCTGACTGCCTCCGACGGTCACATCCAGCGGCGCCGGCTCTCCGCCACTCCAGCAGTCGGTGCCACTGGATGTAACCGCCCCCACTTCCGCGCCTGAGCAGAAAGTGCAGAGGCAATGCAAAAA
The DNA here is from genome assembly GCF_963422515.1 of Blennius ocellaris. Taxonomy (NCBI): domain Eukaryota; kingdom Metazoa; phylum Chordata; class Actinopteri; order Blenniiformes; family Blenniidae; genus Blennius; species Blennius ocellaris. The sequence goes on along the minus strand of NC_137659.1, from coordinate 27,007,860 downwards.
CAGATCCTGGTGCTCAGAGCAGCCCCTGTGTCCCGACGCGGTGCACCGATCTGGCTCTGTGCCGTGGGCAGAGTGGCTGCTCTGGCATTTGAGTAGAAAGCTCAGACGTAATGCAAAGACAGACCCTGGTGCTCCTCGTAGTGTCTGCTCCCGAGCCCCGGTCTCCCCCGGCCTCACGTCCGCACTTTCACAAGTCGTGACCAACACGAAAGTTGTGCACCAAAGAAGAAAAAACAAAACAAAACAACAGGTGCAAAGCTGAATACATTAACAGCAGAGGATTCATACAGCCAACATATTAAAATATTGAGGGTGTGTATTGAGGGTGTGTGGGTGTGTGTCTTTCCCCCACTCGTGAACAAGACCCCAAGATACTTTGGTCAAATTAGCATTTTCTATACCAGGGTTCCCCAATTCCGGACCTTGAGGTCCGGTGTCCTGCAGGTTTTCTCTCTCTCCCAGGTTCAGCACACCTCAATCTGTTGTTGACGTCATTGTCAAGTTTGCAAACAAACCAAGTCATGAGGCCCTTATTGCATTCAGGTGTGTTGCAACTGGGAGAAACCAAAAACATGCAGGACACCGGACCTTGAGGCCCAGAATTGGGGAAGCCTGTTCTATACTGTACCTTGATACAAATACCATAATTACAAATTTTACATAAAATATGTGTTGAAGTAAATCCACCCAAAAATCTCTGTGAACATTCATCCATCCTCTAGTCTCTAACCTTTTTATCCAACAGAGCAAAAACCAGAGACTGCAGTCACTCACATTCACACTCACTGGACATACACACCAACTAACCTCAGACCAGTGCTTCTCAAATGGTGGGGCGCGCCCCCCTGGGGGGGCGTGGTGGGGTGTCAGGGGGTGTGTGAGGCGGGCGCGACTTTCAGTATTAGTGTCTTTATTCATGCTTGAACAATAAAAAAAGGGCCTCCAGCCACTAGGTGGCAGCAGTGCTCACACTAATCAACAGGCTGCCTGTTCAGCCAGTAGAGTAGAAGAAGTACTACACATGAACACCGGTGTACTACAGAGCTGGAGGAGGAGGAGGAGGAGAGGTGGAGAAGTTTCTGACAGGAGTGAAAAGAAGAAAGGATGAGGCGTCAGAGGAAAAGAAAACAGGTGAGAGTAAACATAAAGCTAGTAAGAGCAGGAGATATGACGATGCTACGTCGCCCTTGGGTTTACCGTGAACACGTCGGAAACCAGGAAACACCCGTTTGTGTTTTATGCCTAAAAACTCTGGCAGCGGAGCATCAAACCAAATAAATGAAGACGGCACCTGGAGACCATACACCATACACCTGGAGACCATACACCATACACCTGGAGACCAGACACCATACACCTGGAGACCATACACCACACACCTGGAGACCATACACCATACACCTGGAGACCAGACACCATACACCTGGAGACCATACACCATACACCTGGAGACCATACACCCCAGTTACTGGAGTTTTTTCATGGTAAACTCCATGAGTATGGCCAACAAGCCGGTCATTGTGTCAGCGCGGCATCAGTAAACAAAGAAGCCTGTTAGCCTCTTACAAAGTTGTCCACCACATCGCAAGGTGCATAAAACCTCACACCATAGCAGACGAGCTAATCCTCCCCGCAGCATTGGACATGGTCACAATCATGCTAGGTGAGAAAAGTGCTGAGGCACTGAAGACTGTCCCTCTTTCTAATGAGAGACACTGAAGACTGTCCCTCTTTCTAATGAGAGACACTGAAGACTGTCCCTCTTTCTAATGAGAGACACTGAAGACTGTCCCTCTTTCTAATGAGAGGCACTGAAGACTGTCCCTCTTTCTAATGAGAGACACTGAAGACTGTCCCTCTTTCTAATGACACGGTCGGGAGACGTATGTCTGACATTTCAGACCACCTCCAAGAACAACTAGCAGAACATCTAGCAGAACAACTAGCAGAACAACTAGCAGAACATCTAGCAGAACAACTAGCAGAACAACGAGCAGAACATCTAGCAGAACATCTAGCAGAACAACTAGCAGAACAACTAGCAGAACAACTAGCAGAACAACTAGCAGAACATCTAGCAGAACAACTAGCAGAACAACAAGCAGAACAACTAGCAGAACATCTAGCAGAACATCTAGCAGAACAACTAGCAGAACAACTAGCAGAACAACTAGCAGAACAACTAGCAGAACTTCTCACTGTTTAAAGTTTTGAATGTTACTGTGTTAAGTTTTTAAAAATGCACATCCCAGTGAGTCATTTGCACTTTTTCTGTTTTGAGAATCACAATTCATAAACTAAACTTGTAAACTGCTTTAAGTTGTTCTCAGCTCATTTTATTAATTTATTGTGATAATCAGGCGATTGTATGCAGAATGCTGGTGCAGCAACTCATACAGTGGTTTATACAGATAAATAAATACATATTATCAGGTTCTCAATGGTAGTACAATTTGGGGGGGGGGGGCTGAAAAACATTCTGTCCTGTAGGGGGGGCATGACAGAAAATAATTGAGAACCACTGCCTCAGACACATGTCTGTTTATATGTGGTAGGAAACCAAACAGTGCTCACTCCACCATCATGTGGCCCTCTAAATGATCATGTTATAAAAAAACATTATTGAATTATGGTTGAGCAGCATTTCCATGTTGAGATCACAGGAAATCTTTCCCAGGCTATTGGCTTCCAACAAGATGCTCCAGTGACTCACATTGTCCCTGCACATCGAGGCAACTCCGCTTAAATTACATTGCTATACTTTGAATAACAACTTGTTTTTGTTTGATCTTTCCAGATAACCAGACAGGAGAGAAGTCAGGTAACACCACCAGTGAAATCAAGACCTTCAAGACAGACTTGGAGGCATTGCAGAACCAGCTGAATGACATCGCTGTTAGAACAACCAGTAACCGTGACATACTTGAGGAACTTCGGGTCACAGGAGATGACATGCAGAATGGCCACGTCTCCTTGCAGAGTTTTCTGGAGAGCAACACTGCCTGCCTACGAGGGGTCAACCAGACCCTGGCCTCTTACAGTGGGATGATTGATCACCTCCAAACTGACACCGTACGACTTCAGTCAGAGATCCAGGGGCAGCTCAAAAAGCAGAGCCAGACCCACATTAGCATAAGTGCCCTAAACATTACACAGACCCAGCAGCGGAGTCTTCTCAGCTCACTGCAGAAGACTGTTGAAGATGCAGGTCAGGTGGTTCAGAAACTGAAAAACGACTATCAGGTTCTACACCAAACTGCCCAACAGATGCGAGTTGACACTGAGTGGCTAAAAGAAAAGGTCCAGAACCTTCAAGTGCTGGCAGCTAACAACTCAGCCCTGGCGAGGTCCAACGGAGAAGCTTTAGATGACCTGGGACTTCAGCTCAGCACTCTTGCCAGCCAAATCCTAAACACCTCAGCTATCAGTGAGGGTCACGACCAAAGATTACGTCACCTTATGGACCGGCAGAGAGATTACGATAACACCACCTCTTACAGGTTCGAGGAAATGGAGGCACGATTAGACAGCCAAGAGAATGACATGGACCGTGTGACTGGAAATGTGAGTTTTGCTGCTCAGATTCTTGGCATCATCAGCTCAGACCTGAACGGCCTGAGGTCATGTGCTGAGACGGTGATGCACCACACGGACCTGCTGGTGGGACTGAATATGACTGTGACGGATGCCCAGGAAAATGACAGAGAGCTGCGCACCAAGCAAGATGAGTTGGCAGCCAGACTGGACCAAGAGGTCAGCAACCTGTCAATGGTGATGGAGGAGATGAAGCTTGTAGACAGCAAGCACTCACAACTCATCACCAACTTCACTATCCTAAGGGGTAAGAAAAAGCTGCAAATTTCTCCTTGAGCCTCTTTTTTTTTGTATTTGGCCTGTACATTCACTCGCAGGCAGTCGTCTCATGTGCTTTCATTCTGACTTAGGTCCACCAGGTTCAAAGGGCCCCAAAGGGGACAAAGGTCCACAAGGACCAGTAGGCCAGTCTGGACCTAAAGGAGATAAAGGAGACAAAGGGTTAACGGGAATGGTGGGACCCAAAGGAGAGAAAGGTATGGCTGGTCCTCCGGGTATTACCGGTCCAAAAGGCACAGCTGGAACTCGAGGTCTTCCAGGAACTAAAGGATCGAGAGGGCCTGGAGGTCGATCTGGGAACCCTGGAGAGAAAGGAGACCCTGGGTTGCCAGGGCTTCCAGGTAGGGATGGACAGCCAGGGATGGCAGGATCACAGGGGTCACAGGGTCCCAGGGGAGCAGCAGGACCTGCAGGTTTAGAGGGGCCTCGTGGGCCTGTTGGACCGATTGGGCCTCCTGGTCCACCTGGTCTACCAGGGTTGCCAGCTCAATTACCTCCAGTAGTAATAAAACCACGTCAGCCCACCCAGGTCACTGTGGTCTCTGAGAAGCCCAAACAATCTGAAAGCACAGAGGATGCACAGGGCTCGGTATCCCGGCAAGTCCAGACCCCTGCTACTCCTACCTCATCACTGGGTGAGTCAATGATTCTCTACATGTAGGAAACTGGTTGTCACTTCTTACATTTATGCAATTCTTTCTACAAACACTACCTTATGTCATCCAACAAACAACTGCAGTGGTTTTACTTGAGTAATTAGTCACATTATCTGTATGAACTTTTCCAGGTTGTATGAGTGAGTTCAGGAAGTATGGAAACAGCTGCTATTACTTCTCCTCTGGTGCTCAGAGACTCAACTTTGATGAGGCCAATCAGTTTTGTACAAACAAATCAGCTCATATGCTCATTATTAATGACAATGAGGAACAGGTACATAACAGTCAACACATTTGTACAATTTGTACGGTTACAAAAAATTAGACAAACTAAATTTAAATGGTTTTGATGCTCTTTCATCTTTAGCAATTCATTAAAAACGCGATCACAGGAAAAGGTTATTTCTGGCTGGGACTGACTGACAGGGAAGAAGAAAACATCTGGAAGTGGGTGGATGGGACTTTACCCATTTTTAAGTGAGTGACAAATTTGTGAAGGTATCTGATGTCTGACACGATCGCAGCCTCCCGAAGTTTAAGTTATTGCCCTTGTGATTGTTACCAGGAAATGGAAGCCAGGCCAACCTGATAATTGGACCCACGGTCATGAAGACGGCGAGGACTGCGCAGGCCTCATCCACAATGCCAACTGGAATGATTTCTACTGCACTGATCGCATCGGTTTCATCTGTGAATGTTCATCTGACTGTAAGTATTTTTTGCAAGATGAAGTATTGAATATACAAAGTCATAAAATCAAACACCAAATGTAGCACTCTGTTAGACAGTCTTGTCCCCAAGATTATCTTTACAACGTGTGACAGGTAATCATTTCACACAATAAGCAAAGCGTTGTACTACATCAGTATCATCATTGGTATCGTTGGGATAGCAACATTTCCAATAAACTTTCTGCAAAAGACAAAGTGACAAACTGCAATGGTGTTTACATGAACTTTGCATTCAAGCATCCACTTCATTATTGCAACATTAGTGTAGATTAAAACCTGATGACAACAAGTCAGAAGCACGAAAATCAAGAAATATTACTAAAAACTACAAAGTCAATAAGCTGAAACACTGCTGGATTAAAGTATGGACACACATGTGATTATTAAAATAAGAAAACTAACCAATAAATTACATTCAAATATAGAACAATCACTGCCATTAAAAATGAAAAATTCCAAAGCTAAAAGATCAACATCAAATATGGAAAATGGATATGACTGATTATGGTTAGTTACTTAAGTTAGTTAATATTTCTTTCCAAAATATAACAATACTGGAGCCATTTTGCCCTGCCCATATCTGAAAAAAAATTCAAATGTAAACTTTCCCTAGGCCTCATTTTTGTGCCAAATTTGGTGAGGTTTTGTTTTACATGTTCAAGCTATTCATTTGGTAAAAAAAAAAATTTCTCATCATAATTTAAGCTGCAAGAACTTTGAATGGCACTATCGCAGCAACACATCACCAGTAGGGTAAAACTAGGGTCAAAAGTACAGCAAAACTAAGCGGTCTCACGACAGTCTAACTCAGCATCACGTTCTATATTAGTGGTTGAACAATCCAATGCTAGATGAATTCTGATTCACATTGCTAAGAATGCTTGGCCGCCACAAGCCAGTTCTCCAATAATAGAGATCCTGAGCTGGATTAGACCTTCGTGAGACAGGTTAGTTTTACCCTACTGATGATGTGTTGTTGCAGTTGTTGCAATAGTAATTCTATTGTGCCTGTCGAGGTTTTGTGCATGTTTGCCTCACTTCTTGTTTCTAGCAGGTGCCACTATGCCCGATTGTTGTAACCATCTTATTGCTGTGATCAGAATTAGGGTACGTCTGAAATGTCCCTCCTTCTCTATCGACTTTCACTTAACACCGGAAGTGTTTTGTCTAGCGGCCATGATAAGGATTGTCTGAATTCTCAATAAGCAAAGGAATGGAGGCTTGTTGCTTGTTGTCTCCTTTAGCATAGGATAGCACTGATGCATGCTTTCGCAAAGGAGGTGAGTTCATGCTCCCCCACGATTCCTTGCAGCGACAACATTTAAAGGGACCCGCTCATCTGAGCATTTGTGGAAAATCACGATGGTGGAAAAAGGACGCAGATCGTGTAAGTTACTAAAGCAATCATCTGCATTGAACAATTGTACATCATCTAAAACCCAAATGCACTTTTAAAGTCCATTTTCGGAAACTTGTAGTTCTTTCCCGCCACGGAAGAGGTCACTACTTGCTGCCATCTTATTATAACGTCACTGAGTGAAAGTGCGGTCCGACTGCCACACTGACGTGATCACCTTTCACTAACTACTTTAGGAAGCCTTCTAACACCTTTCTTTAACCCTGTGACGTCATCCACGGGGTAAGTGAAGGTTGATAGATAAGGAGAAAGGAGGGACTTTTCGGACATACCCTCAGACTCTCATGCAATGTAGAACGTTTCCCTCCCTTCCTGTCTCCATTTCATTTAATTTCTGGGATAAACCCCTTGAGATGCAGCATCTTGTTTTCAAGGGGGTCCCTGATAATTTACAAAAAAATAGGAGCACAAAACAGAAGCAGCTGTAAATGAAACTAATAGACTACAAACCATATCATATAAAAAAACAATGCAAAATAACGAACCTCACACACACAATCCCACCAATGACACTCATACCCAAACACACTAGGCTCTCACATGTCAATAGTTATATCAGTTTGAACAAAAAGAGAAATAAATACATAAATAAATAAACAAATACACAAATACATACATACATACATACATACATACATACATACATACATACATACATACATACATACATACATACATACATAAACTAATGAATATAAGATATAATAAAAAAAAGAATCAGAAACTGTTACAAACATTCTCAAGGTATTGTACAATAGAGTTTTTGAACATATTAAGGGAAATTATAGAGCGGACAGAGGCGGGAAGAGTATTGCAGTCAAAGGGGGCTTCATATTTAAATGAAAAATCACCAATTTTTTATTTATTTTTTGTTCTTGGGACGATAAGGGCGCCGTCCTAGCGGCAGCCTGTTGCAGCAGCTCCTGGTCTATTTTCAGTACGTTTGTATTTATTGCTATTTTTTTGCACTGTCCTGCGCATCTGCGCATCTTCGTATCTTGCAAAGCACAACGGCAAGATGCTTTTCCAACAGTTTGGACACTTTTTCTTCTTTTTAATTGCACTCGGGTCTCTTGGGATCACTGGGAGTCATGCCTGCAACACCGCCGGCATTGTTTACACTCGCGACCAGCTGATGGCCCTCAGGCGCCCGACCCTCTTGGCCGGAGAGAGACCCGCCGTACCGGAGGAGCTAAAGAGGAGACGGCGAGGCTGCAGAGCGGGGCTTAAACGGAAGGTGAAAAAGAGACGGTTTAAGCCACACATCCCCGCAGTCATCACGGGAAACGTACGCTCTCTGGCAAACAAAATGGACGAACTGGAAGCGCTCGTCAGGACGCAGAGGGAGAACAGAGAGTCCAGTATGATGTGCTTCACGGAGACGTGGCTGCACGAGCAGACACCGGACTCTAACGTCACCATTCCCGGCTTCCAGACGGTCCGAGCGGACAGAGACAGCACAGCGACCGGTAAGAAGAAAGGAGGGGGACTCGCAGTACTCGTAAACAACAGGTGGTGTCACCCGGAGCACGTCACCGTTAAAGAGACAGTCTGCAGCCGGGACGTCGAGCTCGTCGCCGTCGGACTTCGTCCTTATTATCTGCCGAGGGAGTTTACCTGTGTCATCGTCATCACTGTTTATATTCCTCCATCTGGTAATGCTGAAGCAGCGTGCGATACCATCCACACTGTGACTGCTAGACTGCAAACCAAACACCCCGGGGCCTTCATCATCATCACAGGTGACTTCAACCATGCTTCTCTCTCATCCACTCTCACTACCTTCTACCACTTTGTGACATGCACCACCCGTGAACATAAGACTTTGGACCTGCTGTACGCAAATGCTAAGGATGCGTACAGCTCCACTGCCCTGCCACCACTGGGCAGGTCAGACCACAACCTAGTCCTGCTCTCATCATCATGCCAGCCTGTGGTTCAGCAGCACCCAGTCATAGTGAGGACGGTGAGGAAATGGTCTCCTGAGGCCATGGAGACAATGCGTGGAGCGCTGGAGGCCACAGACTGGGATGCTCTGTATGAGCCACATGGCGAAGACATCGATGGCCTGACTGACTGTGTCTCTGAGTACATTGGGTTCTGCATAGACAACACCGTCCCCACTAAAGAGGTCCGCTGCTACCCCAACAACAAACCGTGGGGAACCAGCGACCTGAAGGCCCTTCTTAATGAAAAGAAGAAGGCATTCAGATCTGGGGACAGAGCAGAACTCAAACGGGTACAAAGGGAACTGAAACGCAGCATCAGGGAGAGCAAGGACACCTTCAGACGAAAACTGGAACACAAACTGGAGGAAAACAACAGCAGGGACGTCTGGAGTGGGATGAGAGAGACCCCCGGCTTCCAGCGGAGAGGTGGGAATGCAGCTGAGGGGGAGGAACGACGCGCCAACGAGTTGAACACATTCTTCAATAGGTTCAACACCTCCACGCCCGGCGGCCCCTCTACTGCTCCTACTAGCTACAACCCCCCACCTCCCCCCACCACCCCCTGCCATACACCACCCCCATCACCCCTAACACCTCCCTGCCCCCTGTTGACATCCACCACAGACCTTTTCACACCTCCCACCAACTGGACATCCTTCCAGCCACCACAGCTCCCCACCACCTCCTGCGGTGGACACCCCCCTGCCCCACCCTCATCACCTCCAACTCATCCACCTTCCACCTCAGACACTGCCATATCCTCCACCCCCCCGTCTGGACTCCACATCACATCCAGCCAGGTGAGGAGAGAGCTGGAGAGGCTCAAACAGAGGAAAGCTGCCGGACCGCATCAGCCCTCGTGTGTTGAAGGCGTGTTCCATCAGCCCTCGCGTGTTGAAGGCGTGTTCCATCAGCCCTCGCGTGTTGAAGGCGTGTTCCATCAGCCCTCGCGTGTTGAAGGCGTGTTCCATCAGCCCTCGCGTGTTGAAGGCGTGTTCCAGCCAGCTCTGTGGAGTTCTGCAGCACCTCTTCAACCTGAGCCTACACCTTCAGAGAGTGCCAGTGCTCTGGAAAACATCCTGCCTGGTCCCCGTGCCCAAAAAAGGACGCCCTGCTGCACTGAAGGACTACAGGCCGGTGGCACTGACCTCTCATATTATGAAGGTCATGGAGAGACTGGTCCTGGCACACCTCAGACCACTGGTGTGCCCATCGCAAGACCCCCTGCAGTTTGCATATCAGCCCCATGTTGGGGTTGATGATGCAATCATCTACCTGCTGCAGAAGGCGTATTCCTCCCTGGACAGACCCAACTCCTCGGTCAGGATCATGTTCTTCCACTTCTCCAGCGCCTTCAACACCATCCAGCCCAGACTGCTGAAGGCCAAACTGGAGAACATGCAGGTTGGTGCTCCCCTCATCACTTGGGTGGACGACTATCTGACGGGCAGACCGCAGTTTGTGAGATTACAGAACTGTGTGTCTGGTGGTCTGATCAGTAACATCGGGGCCCCCCAGGGAACTGTACTGTCCCCCTTCCTCTTCACCACATACACATCTGACTTTAAGTACTGCACTGAGTCGTGTCATCTGCAAAAATTCTCTGATGACACGGCCATTGTGGGGTGTGTTGGGGGCGGGGGGGAGGCGGAGTACAGGGTCCTGGTGGAGCGATTTGTGAAGTTGTGTGGGGAGAACCACCTGTTGCTGAACGTGGAGAAGACCAGGGACATGGTGGTGGACTTCAGGAGGAACAAGCCCCTGCTCTCTCCAGTCAGCATCAGTGGGAAGGACGTGGACTTAGTGGACTCCTATAAGTACCTGGGTGTCACACTGGACAATAAACTGGACTGGTCCACCAACATACAGGTTCTACAAGAAGGGCCTGAGCCGGCTTTACTTCCTGAGGAGGCTCAGGTCCTTTAATGTCTGTAACAAGATGCTGCAGATGTTCTATCAGTCTGTTGTCGCAAGCACCATCTTTTTTGCTGCGGTGTCCTGGGGTGTCCTGGGGTGTCCTGGGGTGCCCTGGGGTGTCCTGTGGTGTCCTGGGGTGTCCTGGGGTGTCCTGGGGTGCCCTGGGGTGTCCTGTGGTGTCCTGGGGTGTCCTGGGGTGTCCTGGGGTGCGGGCATCAAGGCAAAGGTCGCCAACAGACTGAACAAACTGATCAGGAAGGCAGAGTCTGTTGTTGGCTCCAAGCTGGTCACCTGGAGGAGGTGGTGGAGGACAGGATGCTGGCAAAACTGCTAGCAATCATGGACAATCCCTCCCCCCCCCCCCCCCCCCCCCCTCCACAAAACACTGGACAAGCTGAAGAGCAGCTTCAGCAAGAGACTGATTCAACCCCGCTGCTCGAAGGAACGCTACAGGAAGTCGTTCCTCCCCACGGCAACAAGACTTTTTAACTCGTCTACCTCCGCCAGAGCCTCATTATAGTTACTCACGCTCATTTCTTAAGTTATGTCCTACCCAGATATTTCTATATTTCTATATTTGTATATTTGTATATTTTTATTCCCTACTTTTTATATTCTATTCCATTGTATTTTATAAACCAGAATGCTGCAACAAAACAATTTCCCTTCAGGGATTAATAAAGTCATCTATCTATCTATCTATCTATCTATCTATCTATCTATCTATCTATCTATCTATCTAAAGAATGTTTAAGATGCATGTCTCACATTATTGATAGATCTGAAACGAATTAAATATTGTTTCAAGTAGTCAGGATAATTAAAATGTATGCATTTAAAAATAAAATCAGGTGGTACTATACCCAATGACTGTGTCTCTTGAAATGGATCAGATGTGGAATCTTGTGCGGAAACTATGATGCAACATATCAAGTTGAAATCAACCTGATCATGTACAGGCCCTTAGCATTACACTTCCTGTTCCATGGCATTCTTGACCATTGCCATGCCCTCAAAAGGCATTATGACAGAGAGTCATCATATTGTTGTGATGAGGGCCGGACTCTGATATTAGATTAAATAATAATAATAATAATAATAATAATAATAATAATAATAATAATAATAAGAAGAAGAAGAAGAAGAAGAAGAAGAAGAAGAAGAAGAAGAAGAAGAAGAAGAAGAAGAAGAAGAAGAAGAAGAAGAAGAAGAAGCATCATCATCATCATCATCATCCTCATCATCATCATCATCATCATCATCATCATCATCATCATCATCATCATCATCATCATCATCATAAGGGTCCTATGCACTGTCAGGGCTCGGACCCTAACGCCTTTAGATACAATGGGGTCCTTGCACCTTCAGTGCTCACGCACAAGTTATCAGTCTGTCCAGAGTGAAGGTTGAAACAAATCCTGCCAGCCTGATCTCTCCAGACAGGTTGTTGGAAAAATAAAAGAGACCGTAAAGGAGGGTCCTGCACTTTGATCATAGGGGATCAGCGCCTTTGAAAGTAATTACAAACATTTTGATTTGATTTCACTTCTAACGTAGAAGGAAAGAAGTTCAGAGTGAGGTGATGATGTCTGTTAAAACCTGTATAAAAGGTTTCAATCAATGTGTCTCCCTCTGTCTGTCTGTCTTTCTCTCTCTCTCTGTGTCTTTCTCTCTCAGAATTTGTCAATTTGCTGTAACTGTACATATCAGCCTGTGAGCGTCTCTGGAGTGTAAAACAATGCTGTTCATGTCTGTTCCAGTGGAAGCCCCAGTGTATTGACATCTGAGACTGCGAGTGAGGTGAAGAGGAGCTGCAGGATCAAACCAACTGAGTCCAGTGGTTTGTCACATGAAGACTGATTTGTCTTTAGAGGCACTTTACAACAGAGCCGTCCCACCACTGCATCGTCACTGCATCATCACCACATCATGCATCGCTGCATCGTCACCACATCACTGCATCATCACCACGTCATTGCATCACCACATCATGCATCACTGCATCCTCACCACATCACTGCATCATCACCATGTCACTGCATCATCCCCACATCACTGCATCACCACATCATGCATCACTGCATCCTCACCACATCACTGCATCACCACATCATGCATCACTGCATCCTCACCACATCACTGCATCACCACCATGTCACTGCATCATCCCCACATCACTGCATCACCACATCATGCATCACTGCATCCTCACCACATCACTGCATCACCACCATGTCACTGCATCATCCCCACATCACTGCATCACCACATCATGCATCACTGCATCCTCACCACATCACTGCATCATCCCCACATCACTGCATCATCCCCACATCACTGCATCATCCCTACATCACTGCATCATCCCTACATCACTGCATCATCCCCACATCACTGCATCATCCCCACATCACTGCATCCTCCCCACATCACTGCATCACCACATCATGCATCACTGCATCCTCCCCACATCACTGCATTGTCACCACTGCACTCTGCGTTGGAGAAAAGGCCTGACTATCATGTGTCACTGAGGCATTGTTTCAATGTCTGCTGCAGCTAACTGTTGTACATGAGAATCTACCAAAAGTTGTTTAATCAAGTGACATCAGGATTAAGTATCATACATTTTAACTCCTTTATTGCATTTCAATGTAAAATAAAAGATATCAGCATTATAATGAAACCTTTTGAAAAAGTGTTGCACAGACGCAAAACTGAACAGAAGGAAGCTCCAACACAAAAGATAAAGAAAACAAGGACAAGCTCAGAACAGAGGAGGCATTACTGAGCCGCTGTATTTAATTTGAGATATACCTTAACAATATGTTTTAGTTAATGTAGTCATTGATTGAGTAGGATTGTTGTCTCATTATGCCAAAACAATGAACGTAAACATGTTTATGATTGCATAATCAGTTGTCGTTGTCATATTATTGAAGTAGAGTAATGTGATGATAGAGGCCTGAGAAGTCGTGTGTAATCTGATTTCAATCACCAAGCACTGATGGTTTGGACCACAATAAAATGCAAAAGGAACTGTGTGGATATATATTCTCTCAAAAACATGCTGTCGTCAGCTTTTAAAAACTATATATTTTATGTTGCTTTCCTCCATTATCACCACTGTTGGAACATATTTTGTAGATGTACTTTAAAAGTAGTCATGGTTGCGTCATAAATCTTATGACATTATTATTTCTATTTGAATTCTGAATTGTTTACATATAATTGTTTACATATATATATATAGCTTCAATAGCGCTAAGCTTCCTTTTCTAAAAGTTGTGTCTGTCTGAGCGTTGGTAGTTTATCTTAGCTGATGAGTTGCTGTTTCTTCTCTTTATCATTGCGTGAATGACTTCAAATTCACTGTGTGAATGTCTTCCACATTAGTGATCCAAATCATTATTACTATTCTTCTCACTTCTTCCATGTTGTTTCTTCAACAATCTTCAACCAATTCCAAACATTTAAATATTAGAAGTTCATGAGATGATTGCTATGCTCTGTGCTTTTCAATATCTGTAACTGCTTCCGAATACATAAAAAAAAAACTGGGTGAAGCAGGACAGTGTCTGTTGCCATGGAGATATACGGGTGCCCAGATCAAAGGAGATCAGCATATGTTGCTATGGAGATGGTGAGATCAAACGATATCTCTTTTGATCTGCTGTGATCTCAGGGTCTCCATGGAAACAGGTGCTGATCTCCTTTGAGCTGCTTTAATCTCAGCACGAGAGATGCCATTAGATCGTGTTGTTTAGTCCTCTATGAACATCAAAATACACCAAGCCATGTGTCCAGTTTCAGAACTGCATGCATGATGTTTGCAGAAAATAAAACCCGGTGAAAATCAGTTTAGTATGCAGCAAGTTATCATTGATTAAAGTCTCTGACACTTCATTGCTCCTGTCAAGCAGATTAGACTGAGCGGAGCAGACGACTGGGGTAAGATGGCGGCACCACCGCTCGCCAGCGCCAATAGGGAGTCGTGGTCAATGCAGGGTCTGCTCTTTATTTTGATAACGGATAAAACCAGCAGACTGCAGTAATTCAACCTTATGGATGCCATTAAACCCAGAAGAAGAAGAACAAGAAGAAGAAGAAATGTATAATAATGTGCTACTATTACTTGAAAATTTCAAAGGAAATTTAGTGACACAAGTTTTTGAGAAAAGTTAAGAAACTACATACAAACAATAAAATAATTAAATGACTAAATAAACACAGATACAAATACACAGACAAACACATAACATTCTCAGCCAAGATTGTCAAGAGATGTCAGTGGGGAAATCCAAGATGGCGGTGTTGTAGGTGCCGCCATACTTGTTTACTGGTCGCCACCATCTTGAAATGGTGCAAGGCGCACCATGACCGGAAATGACGTGCCGGAAGTGACGTTCATAGAAGCGACATACACGAAGTGACGCGTAAGACCAAAAGCATAGGGAATTACATTTACGGAGGCCAGCCCACAGCAAGGTACATTCCGACTGCACCATTAACAGACCATTGTATGATTACACTCAATATTCAAGCCCATAATGCTTGTTCTAGGCATAAAGGTTATTGGAAATGTAATTCAAATCTCTTAAACGATACACAATACTGTTGAGAAACTGTTACTGCAATAAATGAGATTAACAATGATGTGCAATTCACCACTCACAGAGACAAATGGGAATTTCTGAAATTTAAGGTACGCCATATTTCTGTAATTAATGGTAAGCGATTGAGCAGGGAAAGTAAACAAAAGGAGATGGAAATTGTTAATGAAATTAACTCTGTCTGTCACAAACCTGTATGAAACGAAGGAGATAAACAAAGCTCCTCCTTTTACAGTCTTCCCTGGATAATATTTATACTACTAAGGCCACTGGTGCATAGTGGCCTTAGTGGTGGAAAAAAGAAGGCAAGAACGAAACACTGTTGAATCACTGTTAACTAATGAAAAACAAAACACAGACCCTAAAGAGTCTTCCCACAATAGCACTTTAATGATGTTCAAAGCACAGAAAAGTCGATTTAGTATAATATGGGTCTGTTAAGTTGCTCTTTCTAGCCTCGTTCCCTGTTTTGGTGTATTAAGTGTCATTTCTTGCCTTGTGAAAACTTTCTCCAGTAACTTTTGGTGTGTTAAGAGACGAATGTTATGACATTGAACTGTACCAGTAATTGTATCATACTGTATTAATGGATGTATAAAACGTGCTTGCTGCTGTCACATATATATAAACTTGATAGTGATTAAAGTTCATATTAGCCATTTCTCATCCCATGTTTGTATATATGTTTGTGTGTATATATATATATCAGACATGGGGAACAGGCTTTTTCTTTGTCTGACTTCTTTCCCCACATGAAGGAATCCAGACAATTTCTCATTCTATATAATCGTGTGCAACGAGGTGCTGGAAAATGTCTAGGAATTCATCTGTGCTGAGTCTCCATCCCTGTTTCCTCCCGTTGCCTTCACAGACATGATGTGCATGATGATTTTCTATGATGGACTCTGCAACTTTTTTTTCTCTCCCCGCTTTTTCAAAGGAACTATGTGTCTTTATGTGTAAAATTACATTACTATTTGTCCTTGGTCACTAAAATGTGAGTGAGAAATAATTTATTATAATAAAACAAGACAAGATGGCAGCGCGAGGCCCAGTGGCTCACTCGAGTTGCAATTTTGCAACTTTTCTTGCTCATTTCGGGGTTGTTTTCACGGAATACCTCCACCCTGACATCCTACACCTGACAGGAGGCTTCTGGATATTAGTCTACACATCCCCCATGGCTTCAACCCAGACCTTCAACTCATCGCTACTGGACCGGGTGGAAGCGCACGCCGACCCCATCGAGAGCGTAAACAAGCCAGCCATCCCTCGTTTCTGTTTGGTGAAGTGAGCCGCTCCGACATTTTTATGGTCGCTCGTATTGTGAACTTTACAGTAACGTCTTGGAGCAGAGTCAAGCTCTCAGTTTTTAAAATAAAGAACATTTTGAAACGATATGGTTTTCACGTTGTTTATCCAATATGGACTGATTAGAAACTGTCTTAACCTGCCTGTGTAGATATTTGATCCAACACGGATTTGGAATCTGTTACCTGCGAGTTATTGAGCCTAAATAAAGTTGTTTGTCTGTTATTTTCAATATGTGAATATTTTTAAAAAAACGACCGTTTAAATGTGCAGTAATTTTAACTACAGTAATTTTCAATAAATGTGTAATATTTTTCATAAAGAGCATAAAATTACTGTAATTTTGCTCAATAACTTCCAGGTCATGTGACCTATTGACTCCAAATCAGTGTTGGATCATATAACTCCTTATGATTAATGAGACACGTTTATTAAGCGTTTAATGCTTTTTATGAAAAATATTACAATTTATATGAAAATTCCTGTAATTTTTTTCAATAGCTTCCAGGTCATGTGTCCTATCGACTTGAAAGAACTTTATGCTGCTATCATTAAACCACAAGCAGCTCATCCGGAGGCAGCTACCATAGTTGCTGGTGACTTTAACCATACTAACTTAAAAACTGTGCTCCCAAAATTCCACCAACACGTTTTCTGTCATACAAAGGGAAACAAAACTCTGGATCATGTTTATACAAATATTGCTGGAGCTTAATCTGTGGCCTCCCTTCCCCATCTGGGTCAGTCAGACCATTTATCACTGTTTCTCAACCCCAGATACACTTTCCTCTCATGTGAGGCCTTCAACTAAGACCATCAAAGTGTGGCCAGAGGGTGCAGATTCTACACTTCAGGACAATGTCCATCACACTGACTGGAGTGTTAGCCTCTCCTGGCACTGGAGGTACCAACAATGACCTGGACACATTCACTGCTGCTGTATTGAACTATATATACAGTACCGTAAATAATGTCATATCGGTAAAGCAAATCACCACGTACCCAAACCAGAAGCCCTGGATGAACAGGGAGGTGCGTCTGCTACTAAAGACACGTAACAGTGCCTTTGCATCAGGGGGTGCACAGGCCTACAGTACATCTAGGGCTAATCTGAGGAGGGGCATCAACACTGCATCTTACCAACTCTGACCATCGGCTTATGTGGCAGGGCATACAAGCCATCAGTGACTATAAAACCAAAATCTGTAGTCCCACTGTTACAGACGCTTCCTTTCTGAACGAGCTTAATGAGTTCTATGCTCGGTTCGAAAGAGATAATGGATACTTACCTTCACTCTGGCTGAGGTCCACTCCATGTTAAGCCGTACCAACGCTCACAAAGCTGCCGGGCCAGACGGCATCCCAGGGCGAGTGCTTAAAGCATGTGCTATGCAGCTTGCACCAGTTTTTACAGACATTTTCAATCTGTCTCTTGCCCAAATGCCTAAAAACAACATCAATTATGCCTGTACCAAAACATCACAGCCCAAGTACACTGAATGACTATCGCCCCACACCACTCACACCACTAGTGCTTTGAGTGGCTCATCCTGGCAAGATTGAAGACCTATATTCCACCAGTCCTGGAGCCCCAATAGTTTGTCTATTGTAACAACAGGAGCACAGAGGATGCTATCTCCCTGGCCCTTCACAATGTTCTGACACATCTGGATAATAACAACACATATGCCAGCATGCTGGGGTCCGTTTCACGAAGCAGGTTTAAGAAGCCATGGGCTTAACACCGAGCTCTGAGTTGAGTTACACTGAGACAGAAAACGCGGAGTTTTCGGTTTCACGACACCGGATTTTGATCAGTTTGATGAACTCAGAGTAGTTTCACCTGGAGTCAAGCGCGTGCACCACGACTCTAAAAAGACCGCATCAATGGAGCCCCGATTCAACCAGTCACCATGACAACTGAGACGCGGAGGGCAGAGTTTTTGACGCCAGTGGAGCAGGAAGTATTGATCCCATCATATGGCGAATATGAACATATTTAAAAAAAAACGTTGCAGCAGCTGCTAAAGAGAGGGAGGCGACGTGGAAGAAGATTGCTGCTCAAGTGAATGCGTAAGTTCAAACGTCTTTGTCATCACAACATTATTGCAAGGGAATACTGCTTGATGGTAGCTTATTAATTTATTTCTTTTAGGTGCAATTCCGCGGGGGAGAAGCCTCTTGGCAGCAGCTGAAAGTGAAATATAAAAACATTGTCCAATCGGGTAAGACCGCTGCTAATTTAATTGTTAATCAATACATTTCTTAACGTAATGTCGATCATGTGTGACATTGTACAGTAAATATCAAGTGGCCATTTGACTGTGAGGTGTTTTATTCCAACATAATGCTGTTTTCAAACACATAAATGTCTTCTCACCCATATCATGTGCTGTCAAATAATGAAGGCTAAACTAAGACAGACTTTACTCAGCCAACAGAAAGAAGGCAGATGTAAAACGGGTGGTGGCCCAGCACCTCCACCTTTAACAGAAGCAGAGGAGCCCTAAGCCAGAATGTTGGGAGGCCAGTGGCTGAGGGAATCCCTGGAGGAGCTCCTCTTCAGACCTCAGCCCTCAAGATACCACTTCCTTCATAATATATAATATGCCGAGGCCTATATATCTCTTTAAGCCTATTTTTGTTCATCTTTATTTCCCCATCATGTCTTTGTTTTTGTCACCCAACAGATTGTGATGGTGCTCTCTGCCTGCTGGACCCCCTCATGCCACAACAGACCTTGTAAGTAGGCAACACTCCAAAGATCTTGCAAAATGGTAGTTTAAATATACTGAAACATATTCATCTAGGATGAAGAGTACAGGAAACCCTGTCTGCTGCCTTTACAGAGGAGGATCCACAAAGGCCTGTAGAGGTATGATAATTCTCATCCTCTTTACATTTCTGAAACATTGTGGTGGAATAAAGAGTGATATTTTGTCTACACTGAAGTATTGACACATTATTTTTAACAGGGCCTGGCTGGGCAGCAGCAGGAGGGTCCCTCAACATCCACTGCAAGGACTGACAGTGAGACAGATGTTCAGTAAACACCAGAGGTTCATTCTGGGGAATTCATGTCCAACTGTAATAATTGAATGTCCTCCTTATGTCTTCCCAGTTATCTGTAAAACACATCTATAGACTCCACCTGCTCCAGAAGATGGAAAACACTGCTAAGGAAATGCAGATCTGTAAATGGAACTACTGGAGCACAAGTTAAGGGTGGGTGTACAGTCCCAGGTGAATTATGCTAACTACTAACTACATTAACTAAACTAGCTCTTGTATTTGTAGGAAATAAAAAAGACCAAATGAATTGTGCATCATGTCTTTATTTGGTGGTGGTGGTGGTGATCAGACCCCGAAGTGATGATGGCCTATGGTGTCTCTGACAGCTCTGCCATCCTGCATAGCTGACAAGTCAATGGGCTCATCATCATCATCATAGGGGTCCTCTCTATGTAGGGCAGGGTCCTCTCTATGTAGGGCAGGGTCCTCTCTATGTAGGGCAAGGTCCTCTCTATGTAGGGCAGGGTCCTCTCTATGTAGGGCAGGGTCCTCTCTATGTAGGGCAAGGTCCTCTCTATGTAGGGCAGGGTCCTCTCTATGTAGGGCAAGGTCCTCTCTATGTAGGGCAGGGTCCTCTCTATGTAGGGCAGGGTCCTCTCTATGTAGAGCAGGGTCCTCTCTATGTAGGGCAAGGTCCTCTCTATGTAGGGCAGGGTCCTCTCTATGTAGAGCAGGGTCCTCTCTATGTAGGGCAGGGTCCTCTCTATGTAGGTCAGGGTCCTCTCTATGTAGGGCAGGGTCCTCTCTATGTAGAGCAGGGTCCTCTCTATGTAGGGCAGGGTCCTCTCTACGTAGGGCAGGGTCCTCTCTACGTAGGGCAGGGTCCTCTCTATGTAGGGCAAGGTGTTATGAAGGACCTCTCAGGGTCACCCTGAGGTGACGTAGGCACTGGAGACGGGCTTTCAGCAGGCCTATGGTCCTCTCCACCCGGGCTCTTGTCCTGCAGTGAGCCCGGTTGAAGTTCTGTTGGGGGCCTGGTTCAGGGTCTGGGTAAGGGGTCAGCAGCCGGGGTTGTCATGGTAACCCCTGTCAAAATGTGCTTCATTTTGTGAAGGAGCTTTGATGGGATGTGCGTTCCATCGATGCAGCCTATCACATTTAGGAATCCTGAAAGACAAGAACATTACTAATCCCACTCTAAGATTGCAGCACAAGATCATTAACACAATGTTATTTAATATTTATTTAATGGATCTCATCCTTCACCTGCAATCCTGTGCAACTCCTCCTTGATGACTCTTGAAGGTTTCTCTCCAGGGAAAACAACAAAAGTTGCTAAAAACCTTTTTAGGGCCAGGCACACCTTTCTGATTGGCTGCATACAGTGGCCTTACTCAGGTGCTCTGCGTCTCCAATATTGTACAGAAAACCGCCATTTGCGAGGAATCGCAGCGCAACACACAATATCTGCTATGACGTCAGGGCAAGGCTCAGCTGGTGATGTTGCCAATGTACAGAGCGATTAAACTGTGGATGTACATAATGGTCTCTGCAGTAAAACGTACCGCTCAAAAAGGAAGGTGTCTGCAAATGCCAGTACATCTATGGTCTGATGATGATCTGTCTGCCAATATTAAATTCTGGGTGAAGCAATGCTGCGCCTTCATCAATGGGATCATTATCAAAAGCACATTCCATAATGAGGGAATAAAGTTCACGTCTAATTTGCCTCTGGAATAAGGCACTGCAGAACTGTTTCACCAAAACTCCCCCGCTGAATGAGGAAATGAAATCCCGTGTCCGTCTGAAAGGGGGCGGAGCCAGAGCAAAACTCCAGGTTCACTGACAAAAACCTGCTCCCGACCAGGTTAGTTCTAGAGCGTCTGTTGCCATGGTAACTGACCGGGAGTTGACGTTACACCGCTTCGTGAAACAGGCTTGAGTTACCCCGCTTCCTCTGGTTGGAGTTACCTCCCTTTGTGAAACGGAAAACCCTCAACTCGGAGTTAATTAACCTGGGGTAATCGATAAACCTGCTTAGTGAAATGGACCTCTGTTTGTTGATTTTAGCACAATAACACCGTCATTCCATCGAGGCTAATCAATAAACTCTTTGACCTTGGCATCAATCCAGCTCTGTGTAAATGGATCATGGACTTTTTAACGAACAGACCACAGCACGTTCGTTTAAACAACCATAGTTCCAAGACAAACCAACACCGGAGTCCCACAGGGATGTGTTCTAAGCCCCTTTTACTACTCTCTCTTCACTCATGACTGCTGACCAGTGTCCCCCACTAACTTCATCATCAAGTTTGCAGATGACACCACACTGATAAGCCTCATCCACAGCAATGATGAAACAGCCTACAGAGAGGAGATCCACCATCTGTCCACTTGTTGTGCTGAGAACAAACTGCACCTCAACACCGGCCAAGCCAAGGAACTAATAGTGGACTTCAGGAGGAGTAGAAAGGGAGAACACAATCTCATTTACATCAATGGGATGACGGTCAGGTGGGTCTCCAGCTTCAAATTCCTCGGAACCAACACATCTGAGGATTTGTCCTGGACCATCCACAACTCCAACCTCATCAAGAAGGCACACCAGCGCCTTTTCTTCCTGAGGACCGTCAGGAAGAACCACATGTCCCCTGCTGTGATGTTGCACTTCTATCGCTCTGCGATAGAAAGCATTCTAACAAACTGCATCACAACCTGGTATGGGAACTGTACTGTGGCGGAGCGTGACTCAGTACAGCGGGTGGTGAAAACCGCCCAGCGCATCATCAGGACTCCACTCACTGTCCTCGAGAACATCCAGAGCAAGCGCTCCCTGTGTAGGGCTGTGGAAATTGTGAAGGACTCCTCCCATCCTGCACACAGGCTTTTTCGCCTCCTGCCTTCTGGCCGCCGCTACAGGAGCCTCCGGGCCAGAACCAGCAGGCGACGAGACACTTTCTTCCACAGAGCAGTCACTCTACTGAACTCTCACCCCGTTAAAGCACGTTGATGGCACTGAGTTAGTTAAATGTAATATGATGTATTATATAAATACTGATAATAGCAACCTCACACCGTTTCTTATTTCTTTATATCTTTATATATATATATATATATGATATAATCATGATATATGATATAATCATCTGATACTTGCGATATTGCACTTCTGGTTAGATGGTAAACGGCATTTCGTTGCATTTGTAATGACAACAAAGTTTAATCTAATCTAATAAGGCATCTAAATAGGAAGCATCTGTCTGGGATGAAACTTTTTATCAGTGCATTCACATGAGAAAATTATTAAAGGTAATGAGAGAAATTTTAAATCAAATGTTTAACATAATGCTATTAATCATTTTTCACAATCATTCAGTTTGTCAATAAAGTTAAATGTTTATGTCTGTGCCACACATATACAGAACTGAAATTGCACTTCTCTTCACATCTGCATTTTAAAAAATAATTTCACACACTAAAAATAGAAATAATTGAGGTAACATATATACAGGCTATGAATATAATAAGTTAAGAGAAGTATAAAAAGATAAATAATGTAAACACTGCAGTGAAATCAACACAGTAAAGTGAACAGAAAGTTACAACAAATATAAATGGTGACGATTGACGTGTTCTTTTTTCAGAGGCAATCTTCTATTTTAAATGAAATTAAACAAAAATAATGTGAATGCATCTCTTGTTTTGCATGATTATTTAATCCAGACACAGAAATGCTGGAATGAATGCAGTGCAAACTTTGCAAAGGCTGCTGCATGTTGGTTGTGCCTTAAAATCCCACAAACATCTGGAGGAGTCATCCAGCTGTGGATGTGACACCACGAATGAGAGCACAGGGTTCTACAACAATAGTTTGTACAGTTATTCAATAGGTGTGTGTAATATAGCAGAAATGACTGAACCACTTGGCTGAGATATTTATTCTGTGTTGATGTTGTGTCTTTATATGAGGTCACTACTTTCATAAAGGTTTAACCATCAACAGTAGTTTGTGTCTTTATATGAGGTCACTACTTTCATAAAGGTTTAATCATCAACAGTAGTTTGATGTCTTTATATGAGGTCACTACTTTCATAAAGGTTTAATCATCAACAGTAGTTTGTGTCTTTATATGAGGTCACTACTTTCATAAAGGTTTAATCATCAACAGTAGTTTGTGTCTTTATATGAGGTCACTACTTTCATAAAGGGTTAATCATCAACAGTAGTTTGATGTCTTTATATGAGGTCACTACTTTCATAAAGGTTTAATCATCAACAGTAGTTTGATGTCTTTATATGAGGTCACTACTTTCATAAAGGTTTAATCATCAACAGTAGTTTGATGTCTTTATATGAGGTCACTACTTTCATAAAGGTTTAATCATCAACAGTAGTTTGTGTCTTTATATGAGGTCACTACTTTCATAAAGGGTTAATCATCAACAGTAGTTTGATGTCTTTATATGAGGTCACTACTTTCATAAAGGTTTAATCATCAACAGTAGTTTGTGTCTTTATATGAGGTCACTACTTTCATAAAGGTTTAATCATCAACAGTAGTTTGATGTCTTT
The DNA here is from genome assembly GCF_963422515.1 of Blennius ocellaris. Classification (NCBI taxonomy): domain Eukaryota; kingdom Metazoa; phylum Chordata; class Actinopteri; order Blenniiformes; family Blenniidae; genus Blennius; species Blennius ocellaris. Next base: position 26,983,802 of record NC_137659.1, on the reverse strand, counting down.
ATATGAGGTCACTACTTTCATAAAGGGTTAATCATCAACAGTAGTTTGATGTCTTTATATGAGGTCACTACTTTCATAAAGGTTTAACCATCAACAGTAGTTTGATGTCTTTATATGAGGTCACTACTTTCATAAAGGTTTAATCATCAACAGTAGTTTGATGTGTCTTTATATGAGGTCACTACTTTCATAAAGGTTTAATCATCAACAGTAGTTTGATGTCTTTATATGAGGTCACTACTTTCATAAAGGTTTAATCATCAACAGTAGTTTGATGTCTTTATATGAGGTCACTACTTTCATAAAGGTTTAACCATCAACAGTAGTTTGATGTCTTTATATGAGGTCACTACTTTCATAAAGGTTTAATCATCAACAGTAGTTTGATGTGTCTTTATATGAGGTCACTACTTTCATAAAGGTTTAATCATCAACAGTAGTTTGATGTCTTTATATGAGGTCACTACTTTTATAAAGGTTTAATCATCAACAGTAGTTTGATGTGTCTTTATATGAGGTCACTACTTTCATAAAGGTTTAATCATCAACAGTAGTTTGATGTCTTTATATGAGGTCACTACTTTCATAAAGGTTTAATCATCAACAGTAGTTTGATGTCTTTATATGAGGTCACTACTTTCATAAAGGTTTAATCATCAACAGTAGTTTGATGTCTTTATATGAGGTCACTACTTTCATAAAGGTTTAATCACCAACAGTAGTTTGATGTCTTTATATGAGATCACTACTTTCATAAAGGTTTAATCATCAACAGTAGTTTGTGTCTTTATATGAGGTCACTACTTTCATAAAGGTTTAATCATCAACAGTAGTTTGTGTCTTTATATGAGGTCACTACTTTCATAAAGGTTTAATCATCAACAGTAGTTTGATGTGTCTTTATATGAGGTCACTACTTTCATAAAGGTTTAATCATCAACAGTAGTTTGATGTCTTTATATGAGGTCACTACTTTCATAAAGGTTTAATCATCAACAGTAGTTTGATGTCTTTATATGAGGTCACTACTTTCATAAAGGTTTAATCATCAACAGTAGTTTGATGATCACATTGTCAAAGTAAAATATCATCTGATTCTGCATCTTGTCTGATTTGGCTGATTAATAAATACACAGAAACAATTATTCCCAGACAGTTTTGACTTTAATCAAAGTGAAACTTTTCTGCTGCGTCTCTTCATTGGTTTCCACGAGGTGTTTTTCTCTGCAGGATCATTGAGGCTGTTGAAGGAGGAGGAGGATCCTCACTGTGTTTTCCAGAGAGCAGATCAAGGTGAGTGAAACAAACTGTGCTGTTAGTGGTTCTAATATCTGTTCTCTCTTCTCTCTTTGCTCTTTGGCTTCAGAGCTTCATGATGATCTCATGGACTGGAGGGTCGTTCAGACAGAAGGAACCTCTGGAAGATGTCGTCTGCATCACCTGCCCTCCAGCAGCTCGTCATCATGAAGATGTTTCAGTGACCAGCAGGTCACAAAACATCTCTTCATCAAGTTTGAGAGTTTTTACGTAACATAAGCTTGATTTGTTTACTTTTATTCCTCTGGATTGTACCAGATGTTGGAGCTACTGGAAGAGATGGAGGAGGTGACAGGAACCAAGAAGACCAGAGACTCATCGTTATGTTTTTGATGTTATACTTCCAGAAGTAAGATGGTCAATTAAATGGAGGACATCATAGAAGTAGAGTGGTCAATATTTAGTGTCTTTTGAAACCATCTACATGCACCTTGTCAGTGTTTTTCACATCATCATCAACATCCTGGTGAGCTCAGGTCACACAAGGCTTGAGGCAGAGGTCATCATAGCCAGTGGAGAACGTTCTAACTCTCTCACTGGAGAACCAACCGACATGATGAACAATTTCCATGGACACACTCACGAGGAAAAAGGTGATGTCGCCCGGTTTGGCGCAGCCGGGGCCACACCCTGGAGCCAGGCCCGGGGTGGAGGCTCGCACGCGAGCGCCTGGTGGCCGCGTTCTTGCCCGCGGGACTCGGCCGGGCTCAGCCCGAAGGGACGACGCGGGCCCCTCTTCCTCATCCTCCTGTGGACCCACCACCCACAGAGGCTGCCGTAGGGGTCGGGTGCAGTGTGGATTGGGTGGCAGTCGACGGCAGGGGCCTCGACGACCCGATCCCCGGACACGGACTCTGGGTTTTGGGACATGGAATGTGACCTCGCTGGGGGGGAAGGAGCCCGAGCTTGTGAGGGAGGTTGAGAGATACCGGCTAGATATAGTCGGGCTCACCTCCACTCACAGCTTGGACTCTGGAACCCAGCTCCTCGACAGGGGCTGGATACTCCACTTCTCTGGAGTTGCCCGCGGTGTAAGGCGGCGGGCTGGAGTGGGCTTGCTTATTGCCCCACAGCTCAGCCGCCATGTGTTGGAGTTCACCCCGGTGAACGAGAGGGTTGCGTCCCTACGCCTACAAGTAGGGGACAGGTCTCTGACTGTTGTCTCGGCCTATGCACCGAACAGCAGTTCAGAGTACCCAACCTTCTTGGAGTCCCTGGGAGGGGTGCTGGATAGTGCCCCAACTGGGGACTCCATTGTTCTCCTGGGGGACTTCAACGCCCACGTGGGCAATGACAGTGAGACCTGGAAGGGGGTGATTGGGAGGAACGGCCTCCCCGATCTGAACCCGAGTGGTGTTCTGTTATTGGACTTCTGTGCCAGTCACAGCTTGTCCATAACGAACACCATGTTCGAGCACAGGGGTGTCCATAAGTGCACATGGCACCAGGACACCCTAGGCCGGAGGTCAATGATAGACTTTGTGGTCGTGTCATCTGATCTCTGGCCGCGTGTCTTGGACACTCGGGTAAAGAGAGGGGCAGAGCTGTCAACTGATCACCACCTGGTGGTGAGTTGGATGCACTGGACTGGGAGGAGGCCGGATAGACTCGGCAGGCCCAAACGTGTTGTGAGGGTCTGCTGGGAACATCTGGCCGAGCCTTCCGTCCGTGCAGCCTTCAACTCCCACCTCCGGGAGAGCTTCTCACAGATCCCGAGGGAGGCTGGAGACATTGAGTCCGAGTGGACCATGTTCTCAACTTCCATTGTCGAAGCTGCTGCTCGGAGCTGTGGCCGCAGGGTCTCTGGCGCCTGTCGTGGCGGCAATCCCCGAACCCGGTGGTGGACACCGGAAGTAAGGGATGCCGTCAAGCTGAAGAAGGAGTCCTACCGGGCACTGTTAGCTCATAGGACTCCCGAGGCAATCGACAGGTACCGGCAGGCCAAGCGAGCCGCAGCCCGGGCTGTGGTGGAGACAAAAACTCGGGTCTGGGAGGAGTTCGGAGAGGCCATGGAGGAGGACTTTCGGTCGGCCTCGAGGAAATTCTGGCAAACCGTCCGGCGCCTCAGGCGGGGGAAGCAGTTCTCCACCAACACTGTTTACAGTGGAAGTGGGGAGCTGTTGACCTCAACTGGGGACATTGTTGGGCGGTGGAAGGAATACTTCGAGGACCTCCTCAATCCCACCACCACGTCTTCCATTGAGGAAGCAGAGACTGGGTTCTCAGAGGTGGACTCGTCCATTTCCCAAGCTGAAGTCACCGAGGTTGTTGTGAAGCTCCTCGGTGGCAAGGCACCGGGAGTGGATGAGATTCGCCCAGAGTTCCTTAAGTCTCTGGATGTGCAGGGACTGTCGTGGCTGACTCGTCTCTGCAACATCGCGTGGCGGGCGGGGACAGTACCTCTGGACTGGCAGACCGGGGTGGTGGTCCCTCTCTTTAAGAAGGGGGATCGGAGGGTGTGTTCCAACTACAGAGGGATCACACTCCTCAGCCTCCCCGGGAAAGTCTATTCCAGGGTACTGGAGAGGAGGGTCCGGCCGTTAGTCGAACCTCGGATCCAAGAGGAACAATGCGGTTTTCGTCCTGGTCGTGGAACACTGGACCAGCTCTATACCCTCCACCAGGTGCTTGAGGGTTCGTGGGAGTTCGCCCAACCAGTCCACATGTGTTTTGTGGATCTGGAGAAGGCGTTCGACCGCGTCCCCCGAGATGTCCTGTGGGGGGTGCTCCGGGAGTACGGAGTCCGGGGTCCCTTGTTGAGGGCTGTTCGGTCGTTGTATTCCCGGAGTAAGAGTCTGGTTCGCATTGCCGGCAGTAAGTCGGACCTGTTTCCTGTGCACGTTGGCCTCCGGCAGGGGTGTCCTTTGTCACCGGTTCTGTTCATCATATATATGGACAAAATTTCTAGGCACAGCCGGGGGCCGGAGGGGGTCCGGTTTGGGGACCACAGAATCTCATCTCTGCTATTTGCGGATGATGTGGTTCTGTTGGCCCCATCAAGCCTGGATCTCCAGTGTGCACTGACACGGTTCGCAGCCGAGTGTGAAGCAGCTGGGATGAGGATCAGCACCTCTAAATCCGAGGCCATGGTTCTCGACCGGAAAAAGGTGGCTTGCCCCCTCCAGGTCGGTGGAGTGCCCTTGTCCCAAGTGGAGGAGTTTAAGTATCTTGGGGTCTTGTTCACGAGTGGGGGAAAGATGGAGCGTGAGATCGACAGGCGGATCGGTGCAGCGTCTGCAGTTATGCGGACGTTGTATCGGTCCGTCGTGGTGAAGAAGGAGCTGAGCCAAAAAGCGAAGCTCTCGATTTACCGGTCGATCTTCGTTCCTACCCTCACCTATGGTCATGAACTATGGGTCATGACCGAAAGAACGAGATCTCGGATACAAGCGGCTGAAATGAGCTTCCTCCGTAGGGTGGCTGGGCGCACCCTTAGAGATAGGGTGAGGAGCTCAGTCACCAGGGAGGAGCTCGGAGTAGAGCCGCTGCTCCTCCACATCGAGAGGAGCCAGCTGAGGTGGCTCGGGCATCTATTTCGGATGCCCCCCGGACGCCTCCCGAGGGAGGTGTTTCGGGCATGTCCCTCCGGTAGGAGGCCTCGGGGCAGACCCAGGACACGCTGGAGGGACTATGTCTCTCGGCTGGCCTGGGAACGCCTTGGGGTGCCACCGGAGGAGCTGGAGGAAGTGTCTGGGGCGAGGGAAGTCTGGGCAACTCTGCTCGGACTGCTGCCTCCGCGACCCGGCCCCGGATAAAGCGGTAGCCAATGGATGGATGGATGGATGGATGATGAACAAGAGCCTGAATGCATCCGGTGATGTGTAGTAATCTGATTACTTCCTGTTTTCACCTGATAGTAGAGTGTAGCTGCGCTGCTGCTGCTCATTACCGTCTTATCTATTGGAATCTTTACCTTTACATGCAGATAGATAGATAGATAGATAGATAGATAGATAGATAGATAGATAGATAGATAGATAGATAGATAGATAGATAGATAGATAGATAGATAGATAGATAGATAGATAGATAGATAGATAGATAGATAGATAGATAGATAGATAGATAGATAGATAGATAGATAGATTTTATAGTTATAGTTTTATTGTCTGACCCAAGGGTGTCAGAAATGTGTCTTTTGACAGGGCTGAAAAGAAAGCTTCTTTGTCTTTTGGATATTTAGGTCCAATGATTTCCTCCTGAAGGTTGTGGCCAGGTCATTGACTGCCAGTTGGTACTGGATGGGAGCCTCCATACTGTCCATGTGGGCCACCAGGGACAAGTCATCGGCAAATTTAAAAAGACTCATTCCCTCCCTGCTACAGGTGATGTCGGCCGTGTAGGCAGAGAACAGAATGGGGGATAAAACACATCCTTGTGGGAGCCCTGTGTTTAAAACCAGTCTCCTGGATTTAAAACCATTTAAAAGCACCTGCTGTGGTCTTGCCATGTTAGTGACATGGTCTTTTATCCATAAAATCACAGTTAGGTGGATCTGTAGGTTCAGGAGGCAGTGCAGCAGAGTGTCAGTGTTTACGGTGTTAAAAGCCAACGAGAAATCCATAAATGTATGTGGTTGTACTGAGTCCATGTTTCTGCAACTGTATTTAAAAGAGTCAGGCCTGCATCTTCCACACCTCATTTTGCTCTGTAAGTGAGCTGGAGAGGATCCAATTTGTTGGACAAAATGTGTGACATTAAGTCACACACCACTCTCTCCATGCATTTGCATGGGACTGATGTGATGGCCACAGGCTGTCCTTAGTCCGTGCCTTTATGGGGACAGGGATGATTAAAGACTCCTTCCACAGGTTGGGAGCACAGACAGAATCCAAAAGGTGCTGGAACAGTTGGTTGTGACTGGTCCCAACTGTACAGCACAGTCCCTCAGTACCCTATATTGACAGAGTAATGCTGAAAAACTAATCCCTGCATTTACTTCAAGAGTAACTATTGTAACTCTCTATTATCAGGGTGTCCAAATAACTGCTTAAGGTCTTCAGTTGATTCAAAATGCTACAGTGAGAGTCCTGACAAGGTCCAGCCTCAGAGATCACATCACTCCAATACTAACCTCTCTTCAATGGCTCCCTGTTCAATCTAGAATAGAATTTAAAAATCCTTCTTCTAACCTATAAAGCTCTTAACAACCATCATATCTTAAATACCTATTAGTCCCATATCTCCCCGGAAGAACACTTGGTTCTCAGAGTGCTGCTTACTGGAGGTTCCTAGGTTTTCTAAAAGTAGAATGGAGGTGAAGCCTTCAGGTTCCTCTTATGTGGAACCAGATCCCAGTTTCAGTTCGGAGGGCTGAAACAGTCTCTATTTTTAAGGTTAGGATGAAGAGTTTTCTATTCAATAAAGTTTCCAGTGAGAGCTGCTTCAGGACACCGTAGACCATTTTGTGGTAAAGCTGCCACAGGTTAAGATGCTGGAGGACCTGAACTGAGCGTCTGTAGTACTTCTTTACCACTAGTACATGTCACTAACATTTACCACTTCTTTACCACTAGTACATGTCACTAACATTTACTACTTCTTTACCACTAGTACATGTCACTAACATTTACTACTTCTTTACCACTAGTACATGTCACTAACATTTACTACTTCTTTACCACTAGTACATGTCACTAACATTTACTACTTCTTTACCACTAGTACATGTCACTAACATTTACTACTTCTTTACCACTAGTACATGTCACTAACATTTACCACTTCTTTACCACTATTACATGTCACTAACATTTACTACTTCTTTACCACTAGTACATGTCACTAACATTTACCACTTCTTTACCACTATTACATGTCACTAACATTTACCACTTCTTTACCACTATTACATGTAATAACATTTACTACTTCTTTACCACTATTACATGTAATAACATTTACCACTTCTTTACCACTATTACATGTAATAACATTTACTACTTCTTTACCACTACTACATGTAATAACATTTACTACTGCTTTACCACTATTACATGTAATAACATTTACCACTTCTTTACCACTATTACATGTCACTAACATTTACTACTTCTTTACCACTATTACATGTAATAACATTGACCACTTCTTTACCACTATTACATGTCACTAACATTTACTACTTCTTTACCACTATTACATGTAATAACATTTACTACTTCTTTACCACTATTACATGTAATAACATTTACCACTTCTTTACCACTATTACATGTCACTAACATTTACTACTTCTTTACCACTACTACATGTGATAACATTTACCACTTCTTTACCACTATTACATGTCACTAACATTTACTACTTCTTTACCACTATTACATGTAATAACATTTACTACTTCTTTACCACTATAACATGTAAAAACATTTACCACTTCTTCACCACTATTACATGTCACTAACATTTACCACTTCTTTACCACTATTACATGTCACTAACATTTACTACTTCTTTACCACTATTACATGTAATAACATTTACCACTTCTTTACCACTATTACATGCAATAACATTTACCACTTCTGTACCACTATTACATTCAATAACATTGACCACTTCTTTACCACTATTACATGCAATAACATTTACCACTTCTTTACCACTATTACATGCAAAAACATTTACCACTTCTTTACCACTATTACATGTCACTAACATTTACTACTTCTTTACCACTATTACATTCAATAACATTTACCATTTCTTTACCACTATTACATGCAATAACATTTGCCACTTCTTTACCACTATTACATGCAATAACATTTGCCACTTCTTTACCACTATTACATGCAATAACATTTACCACTTCTTTACCACTATTACATGTAATAACATTTGCCACTTCTTTACCACTATTACATGCAATAACATTTGCCACTTCTTTACCACTATTACATGCAATAACATTTACCACTTCTTTACCACTATTACATGCAATAACATTTACCACTTCTTTACCACTATTACATGCAATAACATTTACCACTTCTTTACCACTATTACATGCAATAACATTTACCACTTCTTTACCACTATTACATGCAATAACATTTACCACTTCTTTACCACTATTACATGTCACTAACATTTACTACTTCTTTACCACTATTACATTCAATAACATTTACCATTTCTTTACCACTATTACATGCAATAACATTTGCCACTTCTTTACCACTATTACATGCAATAACATTTGCCACTTCTTTACCACTATTACATGCAATAACATTTACCACTTCTTTACCACTATTACATGTAATAACATTTGCCACTTCTTTACCACTATTACATGCAATAACATTTGCCACTTCTTTACCACTATTACATGCAATAACATTTACCACTTCTTTACCACTATTACATGTAATAACATTTGCCACTTCTTTACCACTATTACATGCAATAACATTTGCCACTTCTTTACCACTATTACATGCAATAACATTTGCCACTTCTTTACCACTATTACATGCAATAACATTTGCCACTTCTTTACCACTATTACATGTAATAACATTTACCACTTCTTTACCACTATTACATGTCACTAACATTTACTACTTCTTTACCACTACTACATGTGATAACATTTACCACTTCTTTACCACTATTACATGTCACTAACATTTACTACTTCTTTACCACTATTACATGTAATAACATTTACTACTTCTTTACCACTATAACATGTAAAAACATTTACCACTTCTTCACCACTATTACATGTCACTAACATTTACCACTTCTTTACCACTATTACATGTCACTAACATTTACTACTTCTTTACCACTATTACATGTAATAACATTTACCACTTCTTTACCACTATTACATGCAATAACATTTACCACTTCTGTACCACTATTACATTCAATAACATTGACCACTTCTTTACCACTATTACATGCAATAACATTTACCACTTCTTTACCACTATTACATGCAAAAACATTTACCACTTCTTTACCACTATTACATGTCACTAACATTTACTACTTCTTTACCACTATTACATTCAATAACATTTACCATTTCTTTACCACTATTACATGCAATAACATTTGCCACTTCTTTACCACTATTACATGCAATAACATTTGCCACTTCTTTACCACTATTACATGCAATAACATTTACCACTTCTTTACCACTATTACATGTAATAACATTTGCCACTTCTTTACCACTATTACATGCAATAACATTTGCCACTTCTTTACCACTATTACATGCAATAACATTTACCACTTCTTTACCACTATTACATGCAAAAACATTCACCACTTCTTTACCACTATTACATGCAATAACATTTACCACTTCTTTACCACTAATACATGTAATAACATTTACCATTTCTTTACCACTATTACATGTAATAACATTTACCACTTCTGTACCACTATTACATTCAATAACATTTACCACTTCTTTACCACTATTACATGTCACTAACATTTACTACTTCTTTACCACTATTACATGTAGTAACATTTACTACTTCTTTACCACTATTACATGTAATAACATTTACCACTTCTTTACCACTACTACATGTAATAACATTTACCACTTCTTTACCACTATTACATGTCACTAACATTTACTACTTCTTTACCACTATTACATTCAATAACATTTACCATTTCTTTACCACTATTACATGCAATAACATTTACCACTTCTTTACCACTATTACATGCAATAATATTTACCACTTCTTTACCACTATTACATGTAATAACATTTACCACTTCTTTACCACTATTACATGCAATAACATTTACCACTTCTGTACCACTATTACATTCAATAACATTTACCACTTCTGTACCACTATTACATTCAATAACATTTACCATTTCTTTACCACTATTACATGCAAAAACATTTACCACTTCTTTACCACTATTACATGTAATAACATTTACCACTTCTGTACCACTATTACATTCAATAACATTTACCATTTCTTTACCACTATTACATGCAAAAACATTTACTACTTCTTTACCACTATTACATGTAATAACATTTACCACTTCTTTACCACTATTACATGCAATAACATTTACCACTTCTTTACCACTATTACATGTAATAACATTTACCACTTCTTTACCACTATTACATGCAATAACATTTACTACTTCTTTACCACTATTACATGCAATAACATTTACCACTTCTTTACCACTATTACATGTAATAACATTTACCACTTCTGTACCACTATTACATGCAATAACATTTACCATTTCTTTACCACTATTACATGCAAAAACATTTACCACTTCTTTACCACTATTGCATGTCACTAACAATTACCTACTTCTTTACCATTTTTACATGTCACTAACATTTACCACTTCTTTGCCACTATTACATGTAATAACATTTACCACTTCTTTACCACTATTACATGTAATAACATTTACCACTTCTTTACCACTATTACATGCAAAAACATTGACCACTTCTTTACCACTATTACATGTAATAACATTTACCACTTCTTTACCACTATTACATGTAATAACATTTACCTGTCTCTCCTGTAGTCTGTCTCTCAACCTCCCTGCTGGATGTCTGACGATGGAGCTGAAGGTGGTTTGAAGCCTCCTGTCCTGATCAGTCTTCACAGAGTGGATCTCTCTCTTATCAGTCTATCTGTCTGTCCTCTTCTGTCCTCTCTTCTGTCCTCTCTTCTGTCCTCTCACCTCAACCTCTCAGCAGAAAAGACATCACCTCTGACTCTGGTTTCTACAAAGGTGTCTTCCTGATAGAGGGACTTTTTCCTTTCCACACTTGCTCATATGACTTTTCTCTATCAAAGTCACCTGTGCTTGTGTATAAAATAAAGAACAATGACATGATTCATGGATGTTTTATTCTTTTAAAGTTGTCAGAGGTACTTTTTGAAGGTTTGTCATGGACATGTACTCCTTTCCTGCTGAAGTAACTACAGTTACTCTCCATTCTTGTAGTTTGTTTTGCTTAATGCACCACACATTGTCACTGCATGAATGAAGCAGGCAGATCAGTTTAGTAGCTGAACTCTCCAGATGTGGTTCCAGCTGCAGTGTCTTGCTGAAATAGGTTCAGAGAGAGTTGGACAACTTGGTCAATCACGTACACAGCAAGTGTCTCCAGAATAAAGGTTTGCTCCGTGGCTCAGCAACAATCTTTGATATAAAATAAGAGGTGCAGGGATGTGAAATGTAAATGTACTGCAGTATTTAGAATAGAGAAGAGTAAATGTACTGCAGTATTTAGAATAGACAAGAGTAAATGTACTGCAGTATCTAGAATAGAGAAGAGTAAATGTACTGCAGTATTTAGAATAGAGAGGAGTGGGGTTAGATGAGACACTATGTTGTCCTGAAGGTAAGGAAACATGACAAATAGAAGGAAAGCTTATTCAGGATGTCTGAAATAATTCTCCCTCATTTCATTGTCAATAATTCCTTACCAGTAATACATTATTGCCTCAAATAGCAACGTTTAATTTCTTTTCAGAAATGTTTGTAGTTATTCCATCTGAGCCTGGAGATCAGAGGCTGTTTTTATGATGATACATTGAATTAAATTGTTCAAAATTTGGTTACATCCTCTTCCACATTTGTAACGTTTTCTTTATGTATACGAGAATCAGATCATTTATCTGATTGAAAAGTGATTCAGCATTTTCTTAAGATGATGCATACAGGTTGACAAAGAAACTCAAAACCTCCTTCATTATACTTTTTGCTCAAAGCATTCTTCATGAGTGATTTTTGTTCTAGGCTGTGTTTGTGTAAATTGAATATGGAATATGATGGGGGGGGGGGGGGGGGGTGGTTCTCTCTCTTCAATCCACTGGGCTCTGGACCTTATAAATACTGTGAGCTTTATTCACATTATATCCACCTGGATGTTCCTCCAGTGTTCTTGTGCTTCTTCAAACTGAACATGATCCATGAAACCGTGACGTAACTGAAGCAGTGACGTCAGTTGTCCTTTTAAATATGGCGGCGACAACAAACACGTATGGTGGCGGCCAAAAACAAGTATGTCGACAACCACAAACTAGTATGTCGGTGCCCATAAGCCACCATTGTGATACCGCACTGACGAGGTTTGAGTTTTGAGAGTAGTATGGCGCTGACCGTGAGCAATAATGGCGGCGTCCATAAACAAGTATGTCGGTGTCCACAAACAAGCATGTCGGCGGCCGTACACCGCCATTTTTATACACCGCCATTTATTTTTACTGGCGAGGTTTCAAGTCTGGAGGAGCGCGGTTGCATTGCGGATCATGTTCTCTTGCCTCCCACCGACAGTGACGTTGTAATTGTGCGTCGGAACAAAACATATTGCATGTAGTACTGCCTCCCACCAACAGTGGCGCTGGGGTGGTGATTCGGATCAAAATGGCCGAACAAGATGGCGGCGGTGGATTCCCCACCGACGGCTTCTCCATTTTTATACTGGCGAGGTTTCAAGTCTAGAGGAGCATGGTTGCATTGCAGATCATGTACTCTTGCCTCCCACCGACAGTGACGCTATAATTGTGCGTCGGAACAAAACAAGGCGGCGACCCGCAGGAAGCAGCCATATTCCGTGTAGTACTACCTCCCACCAACAGTGGCGCTGGGGTGGTGAATCGGATCAAAATGGCAAAACAAGATGGCGGCGGCCGGCAGGAAGCGGACATCTTGGCTTCCTCAATGACGGCCTCTCGCTCCGACGGCTGCGGCGACTGTCTTCAAGACATATACTGTTTGAACTACATTACCCACAATACATTGCTTGTTACCGTCTGCTGCAGGAAAGAGTGACTCGGTTGAACACAAGCCAGCTCGCTTCGCTGACATCCACTATTCTTCGTTACTATGCGTTTGCACTGCGCGAAATAAGGACGACGAAGACAGAAAACAGCCGGAAAGGTGCAACTCGTCGTTGCCAGCGCCGTCGCGATGCCTCTCTTTATGACCAACCCTTTTGACCAGGATGTTGGTGAGTGATCAGGATTGTGTAGCATGCTAGCTGAGATAGCTTTGTTTGTGTCTTCAGCTGTGGAGGCTTTGTGAAATCGCTGGCGTAGGATACTTGGCAGTGAGGAATATCTCGATCACTCAACAGTTGCTGTTTGCTGCTTTGCTCTCTCCTGTCCTGCTTCTGGCATCATCGGCTCATTGAACTTGGTAGCATAGCAGGCTACACACTGAGCAAACGAGCATCTAGACACAACAACACCCAGACGTCAGCCTGAAAAGACGTATTTTACTGGTGACAACGTGTACACAGATAAACTTGTGGATGGAACACAGATGCTGTCAGCAGGTCGGTGAATCAGCATCATGACGTCTCTGAGATGAGACCTAATGAGACCACAGAGTGCTGCTCATCTCCCCCTGTTGTTCACCTTTTGCTGAGCAGTTTGCAGTTGCTTTAGTGCAGTAACTGTTTTCACCGTCACACCATGAAGTCGTTATTTAAATACAGTTACTGTGAGATTCAGTGGATTCTTCCATATCTATGATGAATTAAACAAATATTATAATCAGAGGAAACAACATGAAGTCTATTTCATTCTTTTTCAGTCTTCCTACTCTCAACTAAAGTGAAAGTTTAGTTCATGTACTGTAATTCCTGAAGCTTCCTAACATGTCATAAATATTTCAGCTACCAAAAAAAAGAGGAGCTGGTTTCAGGTCTCCACATTTTCCACCACATCAACTTAAAATAAATGTCACAACTGTTGTGTTAAAAGTTTGGACATAAAGAGTCATTAATCAGATTTAGCTTCAGATTCTTTTTAAATAACCCTTTTTCAGAAATGTCTTACGGCTGTAATCAGTGAAGTATAATAAAATCAAAACAAAGCAATGAAAATGTTTTTATTTTATCAGGTCAGACCTCAATAATAATCTTTAAGGAGATTCTCTGAATAAATGCCGTCCATGGACTTTTAACTAAAAAAACAAAACACTAAAATTATAATTTTTAAAGCCCCTGAAAATACAGTGAGAACTGTCTTGTTGCTCAGTGTTCACAGGGTCTGGTGGGGTAATTCTTCTGCATAGAGGAGAATAAAATAGTTGAACAGTTCCGCTCATTGTGCTGGTGAGCTGAAATGTGTAATGACCTCTGTTTTTGTAGTTTTTAGTCAATTTTTTGCTGATAAACACCAGTGACCATTCACAAGCTAATACATTGCTGCATGGTGGCGCAGTGGTTCATGCTCAGAAAGTCCTGGTGGCAGAGAGTTCTGATCTGAAACACTGCAAACAGCCCTTGGGCAGACAATGCCCATAGTCAAATGCATGTATTCTACCAGCTAGTTGTTCATCACTGAGGAAGTTATCTTTAAGGTATTGCAGAACCAGTTTTATCTGAGCAACACTGTCTATGTCTTGCATGACATCCATAGAATGATTGATTGATTGATTGATTGAAAAAAGAGAGGATGTTCCTGACGATATATCTTTTTACTCAGGAAAATCACAAACATAGTGAAACATCTCTGCAGTTGTGTTCTTGTTGCAATGACTATGGGTACATGGATGACATCACAGGGTTCAGGAAAGGTGTTAGAAGGCTTCTTGAAGGAGTTGGTGAAAGGCGATCACGTTAGTGTGGAAGTCGCACCGCACTTTCACTGAGTGATGTCATAATAATGCGACGTTGGCGCAGGTTAGTGACGTCTGTCGTGGCGGGGGAAAGAGCTACACGTTTCCGAAAATGGACTAAAAAAAAACGCATTTGGGTTTTAGATGATTTAAAGTTGTTCAAGGCTTTGGTAACTTACACAGGGTTCCCACAGGGTCTTAAAAAGTCTTCAAATTGAATTTACAAATCTGCATGTAATACCTTAAAGGGTAACTGAAATGTTTTTCAGATTTCATCTTTAGAAAGAAGAATAAATATGCTTTCGAAAGGTATATAACATTCCCAGATAAAAGTCCGAATTCCGACCCTTTTAATTGACTTTACATGATGCAGCAGACGACGGTATATTTGCGGGCCATAAATGTGAGCCGCCTGAGCTAGACCGGATATGACGTACGAGGGGTTATATGTCCCAGCCAAAACAACATCAGCTGATTGAAGAATGGGGGGGTTTGGCGATACAGAAGCACCTAGGAGCGATGTTAGCGAAGATTTAAGTGACGTATCGTTGGTTTTGGACGAAGATGAAGGAGAGGAATCATCGGAGGAAGAATTAGAAGAAAATCAAGGCGTTCAACCATACATGTTTGAGCCGTGTGTACATATTGTGTGTGACCGGGTATTTACCCGTGTGCACATATTGTGCGTGACCGGGTATTTACCCGTGTGCACATATTGTGCGTGACCGGGTATTTACCCGTGTGCACATATTGTGCGTGACCGGGTATTTACCCGTGTGCACATATTGTGCGTGACCGGGTATTTACCCGTGTGCACATATTGTGTGTGACCGGGTATTTACCCGTGTGCACATATTGTGCGTGACCGGGTATTTACCCGTGTGCACATATTGTGTGTGACCGGGTATTTACCCTTGTGTCAGAGTGGGTGTTTTGCAAAGTTTATTGGTCTATTTGTCTTAAGTTTTAGCAGGTTTTAAAAAGACTTACTGAAGGTTGGGTTTAAAAATCCGTTAAAAAGCCGTTTAAAAATGGTGGGGACAGAACCAGGTTTCAGGATACGTTTCCTCTTCACATCAAAACCAAGTGACTCTCGGATTGCGGGTGCTGTTTCGTAACAGTCATCCGTGAAATGTTGACTGCAGAGATAGGAGGCCTCTGTTGGTGTCCAGTTGGAGCGAGTGCGCTGCACTTGTTTTGTCCATAATCTCCTCAAAGTTTCATCTTTTGGGAATTTATGGACACTTACAGACGGACTGGGCATTTGGGAACACCCAGCCGCAACACAACGCTTAGGCATGACTCTAAAAAACTGCTAAATAACGCGATAATGCAGAGCACATGTAAACAAGACACTACGATCAGCTGTTGTGGGCGGAAGTAAATAACTCCTCATACGTCACAGCGCAAAACTACGGCAAGTTGGGAAAACTAGGTCAGATTCACAGGGCGGGAGATTTAAAGGCATATTTAGACGTTCGGCGCTCAAGAGCAAGATAGTGGTGTGATTGTCATTGGTGTGTCATATATCATTGGAAAGGGGGAAAAATAATGCTAAATACTGGTGTATTTTAATAGAATTATTTCAGGGACCCTTTAAAAAGTCTTTAATGGTATTACATTTGATATTATAGGTCTTAAATTTTGAAGAGATGCTGCGACTCGTCGACACAATTGACGATCAAAATTGTCCGACTGCACCATGTGTGCTGCTGTACTGCTGGTTAAACCTGCTCTCCTCTCCTCGTCCTCCTGCACTCCGGCGGCGGGTGCGAGGTGTGAACTTGAGTGCCCGAGGCAGTGAGTGCTGGCTATCTCCACTCTGCTGTGTGCCGCTGCACATTCTAGCTCGCTGATGAGTGTCACTTATTCTTTAATCATGTGTATTTTGTTGTCTCGAACTCCTTGGTAATCGTCTCGACCAAGTTTTTAAACCTGGGTTCAAGCTTGAATCTTTTTTTTTAATTGACGCAAATCCGCCACCACTGCAACTCCCCACCTTCACAACGGTCCCAGAATGGGTCTGGTACTCGCCAGCTCATCATCCGATATGGAGGGGGAGGGGGGGGTGTAGGTGAAATAGACTGAAAAGCAGTATTATTTTTGCTGCAAAACCCAGTTTAAGTAGCAGCAGCTCCATTTCACTGCAGTTTATTGCAGAGCGCCATCAAGACGTCATTTGGACTGTCACTCTTTGAAAAAGACGGCTGAAAAAAACCAGCCTTGCCACCTTGCTGAAAGTCTCTAACTAATGTGTCTGGTAGAATCTCGGACTAGAGACTCGGTAAGAACAGATAAATGGTCAAGCACGGAGGTTTTAAGCGTTAACGTACCTTAATGAACGACTTGCTTCTGTCAAACATGAGGCTCATGGACCAAAACCGGCTGCTAAAAGCTCCAATCAGCCTCAGAAACCACCAAGCAAGTGGTTATATAGGATTTATAGGATTAAATTTTTTACATTTCACAGTATTTTGTGCAGAATGTTTCATCGTTAAACACTGCTGAGATCTTGATTATAAAAAAACAAACAAAGTCCTGACATATTGTTTAACTAAAGTAAAGGTGAATAGTTTAATAAAGCAACATTGTTTTTGTTATTTATCTGGACATGCAGGGTTGTTACATTTTCAACACTCTTATTCGCAGTGAGGATTGCAGCCATCTAAGGGGGCTTTTCCTCCAGAAAGAACCAGGTTCTAGTTCTGGTCTCGGACCAGACTTAGCAGCAGTTCTTTGTCTTCCCACCACCAAAGCCCCGGCCGACCAGGGACTATACTGGTGCCAAGTCGGCCCCACATTGTTGCCTGGCCGGAGTGACGCCTGACACGTCATCAGGTGGGGGCGGAGTTATCGCTGGAGTTATTGCTACCTCCAAGGCGGAAGAGACACTGAACTGGCTTTCTGAAATCTAGAGCGAGCACGGAGCCCCGGAATGCTTATAGAGAAAAAAATTTTTAATAACGCGTGGGCTCTAATAAGTCGCTGCCTCAAGTTAATAATACGAGGGAATGAGATAATCTAATCTGGCTCTGGAGATGCTGCAGAGCTCCTCCGCTGCACTGTCAGCTGTGTATATATCTATTAGTACAAACAGTAAAGTGAAAGGAGCAGAAATTCACTCTGTAATGCCCAAATGTTGAAAAATAAGCTCCAAGCTCATTCACGCGTTTTATTTTCTCTCTGTCCACTCCGGGGCTCCGGACTAAAACAAGACGGACGTGAAAAAACACCAATAGAGTGACGAGGAGACTCAATGTTTTCTGGCTCTCTGGTCTTCATCCGAGGTTCAGGCCAGGCAAGATGGAGTGACCTGGACCAAACCACTGTTACAGTCCGTCTCCTGGTTCTAGTAGAAGCGCTGTCAGTGCCAAATTGGTCAAATCAGTGGCGCATCAGGTTTTGGAGTGACACAAAGAAGTGGGTCTCCCTTGGCTCCGTGAACGGTGGAAAAAGAACCAGTTCTTTAGCGATGCTCATTTAAGAACTGGCCCTGAACTACAACCTGGTTTTTTTGGTAGAAGAGTTGAATAAAATGAAATTTCTCTAATTTCGTGGTTGTGAAAATATGTTTTTTCTGTCATAAGGATTACTCTTGATCTCATCTGGACTTGGACTTGGGACTCGGATCTTGTGAACTTGGACTTGGACCTTCGTGACTTGGACTTCACTTGGACTCGACAAGCCCCCGACTTGGACGTGTCTTAGACTCGATAAAGGTGGACTTGATGACAGGCCTGTGTGCAGCGTCGATACTGAGTTGTAAAAAGTTCTGACACATCCACCAATTAATTTAATTTATACATTTACTCAGCCGGTATAAGGTCATTCAATGACACTGACATATAGAGCTGTGTGTCATCTGTAATTATCATAAGAGATGTTGTAATATTCCTGATCTGAGCCAGTGGGAGCATGTAGATTTTAAATCAAGGGTGGAGCTTTGAGGAACCCCACAAGTGATTTTAATTAGCTCAGACTCATAATTAGCTATTGACACAGACTAGTCGTGATTTTGCAAGTTAAACCAACTTAGTGCCAGAAATTCCCAACCATTGTTCCAGTGGGTCCAGCAGTATGTTGTGGTCAACCGTGTCCAAAGTAGCACTGAGATCCAGTAACACTAAAAGTGAGACCCTGGCAGTGTCACTGCTCATGTACTGTAGACGTCAGAGCTGTTTCAGTGCTGTGATTTGACCGGAATCTAGATCGGAAAACATTTAGGAAATTGTTTTGTGCCATAAAAGCATTAAGTTGTGTAAAAACTACCTTTTCAATAATCTTACTTAAGAAAGGCAGGTTTGATATGGGCCTGTAATTACTAATTACTGGAGCATCCAGATTACTCTTTTTTAAAAGAGGTTTGATAATGGCTGTCCTTACAGTTTTTGGAAAAACACCCGTCTGAAGAGAGCTGTTGAATCTCTGTAGTCCATCTGGAGCTAAACAGTTAAAAACGTGTAGAAAACCTTAGTGTGCAGAGTGTGGACCTGCATGTTGTGGGTTTGAGGTGTTGAACAGTGTAGGTTAGTGCTGCTCAATCTGACAGGTGAAAATCTGCCAGATTAGACAGAACATCTCTGTGTGGGGGCTCAGGTGTTGCAGTTGTGATGTCTGAGGTGGACTGACTGACTCTCAGGCTGATCTGTGTAATATTTTTGGGTCAAATAGGATGCAAAATGTATTACAAGATGCATCTGACAACAGTTCAGGAGGAACTGAAGGAAAGGGATTCATCAGTCTGTCCACAACACTAAACAAAGTATGCGCATTATTACCATGTTTGGTGATAATCTTACAGAAGAAAGGTTGTCTGGCCCTTTTTAATACATGTTATACATATTATACATGCGAAGCGTTTCTTTCTAGATGTCATGATGAGCATGGAGCTCAGATTTTCTCCACCTAAGCTCTGCCTGTCTGCACTCTTTTTTTGGGCCTAAACCAGTCTATTATTTCTCCATGGAGCTTTTCTCCTATCCATGCTTCTTAGTTTTGACCGACGCCAGGGTATCAATGATGCTTATAACTTTAGAGCTGAACTTATCTTCAAGGTCCTTGATAGAAGCTGCCTTTGGAAATATCCAAGTCTAAGATGTGTCTCTTGTGTGTGGAATTCATCACATGCTGGAAAAGTCCCTCATTTTTGAGATGTTCAGAAGTTCTTTAGCACTGTTATCTTCTGGATTACCACAATTAATATTCGATTCACCCATTAAAACAACAGCCATGATCAATACATACAGCAGATAGCAGTTTGCTAAAGTCATGAAAGAAGTTGGCATTGTATTTGGATGGTCTGTAGATGGTTACTAATATTGCCCCACAGGAACCGTTCACCTGAAGAGCAACATGTTCAAAAGAGTCAATCTTTCCATACGACAGCTGTTTGCATTGATAACTATCATTATACAAAGAAGCTCCTCCACCTCCTTTCTTCAACGCTTGACCTCGCTGATTCAATGAGAGCTGCTGCACTGTTGTTTTCATTTAACCAAGTTTCTGTTAAAAATATGACAAATGTTTTGCTGAGTAATAATATCATTAATTAAAAGGGACTTGCCAGACAGAGTCCTAACATTA
Source organism: Blennius ocellaris (assembly GCF_963422515.1). Lineage (NCBI taxonomy): Eukaryota > Metazoa > Chordata > Actinopteri > Blenniiformes > Blenniidae > Blennius > Blennius ocellaris. Next base: position 26,963,276 of record NC_137659.1, on the reverse strand, counting down.
AGTAAACCAAATTGCAGTGTGTTATGAATGCCACTGGGTTCACACTAAGGCTGATACACAACTGATGTCGGATTAGATCACAGATGAGGCTTCATGGATCGGAAATATCCGCAGTTTGGATCAGAAATTTCCAATCCATGAGCTACGTTTGTAGCGGAACCCGATACCAAAACTGGACTGGATCGGCCTCATCCCCAAAATTATTATAAAATATACATCAATTCGGAAAAAATACAAACCTTCTTGAAGAGCACAAGATGCTTCTCAGCTCAGGACGCTGAAACGTTTCCCGGTCTCTTCCGACCCAGAGCACAGGTGGGAGCAGGTGTCAGAGCAGTAAGATGGATGGGAGGTCACTGTCTCAACCTGTGACACACTTAAATTGTGTACTACCAATTTAATTTAGAACACTGCAACATCACCTGGTTCAATTTTGCATGCTTTTTTTTTTTTAACAGCATATGAACGCACACAGTGTTCTGTGTCCGGATTGGCTAAGGGAGAACCTGCACCTCTAGGCTCTTGTCAATCAATCTCTGCACCGTGTCTCATGTACGCCAATGCGTTGGACTTGCCAAATATACATCAATGTCTGATCGATAGCAGTGAGACTCTGAAGTGATGTTTTGTTCCTGACAAACTCCACAATGTTGACAAAACGTTCTGCAGCGACAAAGGCGCCTGCGGTCGCAGCCAAAAGGCAGAGGAATGTTTAGGTTTTAAAATCTACCAAGGTTTGACCTTTGGGAGTGTTTAAACAAGGGAGAAATGTGAGAACATGTTCATTCCTGTCTGAGAAAAGTGTATGGTGAGGGGTTTTACAGCCTTAAAACGTATATAATACTTAACCCTTAGATGCACACGTGGGGTCAAAAATGACCCCACGGGTTGTTATTCTTCAACATCTTTAAAATGAAAAGTTGTAATATATTCATATTCCAGGTATTACTCAAAAAACATGTTTGTGACATGAGGCCATTTGCATTTTTATTTATTTTTTTGTCAAAGTTGCATCAGAGGTGTGGGACAACATCAGATGTGTAAGTGGGACTGTCAGAGTTGCTAAGAATTAAGTTTCATAGAAGATTCCATAGGAACTGCTTGTGGAACAGTGGGGTCATGATACAAAAACTGCAATTTCTTAAAATTAATGAAAAAATAAATAACAATGCAAATGGCCTCATGTCACAAACATGTTTTATGAGGAATACCTGGAATATGAATATACTACAACTCTTTGTTTTAAAGATTTTGAAGAATAACAACCCAGTATATTGCAAAAACGCATTGATTTGAATTGGGGTCATTTTTGACCGCACTTGTGGAAGAGTGTAGGTATTGGTAGGTTGTGCATCCAAGGGTTAATACTAAAAAATGTTAACTACTTCGCAGATTATTATTGCGGGTTATTTTTAGACTGTAACCCCCGCGATAAACGAGGGACCGCTGTATGCAATAATGGTGGGAGTGGGACCAGACAACTCAGATGGAAGATTCAAATGATCTGTAGGCAGGCACAGACACTGGTAAGACTTTCCACTTCTCCAGGTGAATTATCACGAGACCTCCGCCGCACCACGGGGTTGGCAGATGTAAACAAACCCCGGAGAAGTGGATTCATTCAGCTGGGAGAAGTCGCTGGGCTGTTGCCACGTCTCAGTTCAGCAGAGAAAGTCAAGCTTCCGGTCATTGAGGAGGTCCTGGATGAGTTGTCCCTTGGTAGTCAGCGAGCCAATGTTGATCAGAGTGAAGTTGAGTGTGGTGTTGTCACAACTCGAGGTGGTGTTAGCCGACTGAGATCGGCGGGCTAACATGCTGTGGTCGACAGCCCGGCCGGTGGAGCGAGGAGGGCAATGAGAGCCGGACCAGACGGACCGTATCACTGTTGAGCTGCTTTGGTGGAAACTCTGGCAAAACCCTTGATGGATGCATCTCCAGCAGGGCTGGAAGATACTGTCTGGGTGGAGACGGAGCACAGGTGGTGGAGGTCCAGGCAGGTAACAGCGCAGTGGAAGCAGCCTGGCAGCCATGTACTGTGGGACACTGGTCACCTGCTGGGCGGAGAGGTACTTCAAGTCCGCTGTTGCGCCTCAGATGACAACCCTGCATTGTAGTGTTCACCAGACTGTATTGTGTACAACTGAGCGATCATCTTAAAACAACAATGGACAATATGATGGCTATAATAGACTTTATTCGCTCAACATCAAGCCTCCAACATCGCTTATTTTGCCAGCTGTTGTCGGAGATGTGTGCGGAGCACCAGGACCTGGGCGTAAGGTGGCTCTCCAAAGGCAAAGCACTGGAGCGTTTCTGTGATCCCAGGGAGGAGATAGCAGCTTTCCTCCTCCTCCGCAAGTTAAGAAGAGCAGAGGCATGCTTAACTCAAATATTGGACGACAACTTCATGACTGATGTCTGCTTTCTGTGTGACATATTTAGGCATCTTGATGATCAAAAGCCCCGTCTCCACCGCACAGAAAGTACCAGCCTAGACGGGTTTAAACCGCTCCGGCTCGCGTCTCACGACATGTAATGCAGTCTAAACCGCTCTAAACCGCTCCAAAGGCAACCGCTTTTCAGCTACCCATCCTTTGGGGTGCCGGGGACCATGGAACGGGTCTGAGGTTGAGCTGCTGTCTGCTGATTGGTCAGTGATTTACTACACGCCCTCAATATGTTAATGTGATGGCTGGATGAATCCTCTGCTGTCAGTGTGGTCAGCTGTGCTCTGGTTGTTTTTATTTTCCTTTTCTTTTCTTTGCTGCTCAACTTTAGTGTTTGTTGTGAAAGAGCGACTTGAGGCAGGGGGAGACCGGGGGGAGGGACTTTGCATCGCGTTGGAGTTTTCTGTTTGCAGCATAGCGCTCGCCGTGGCGTGGATGCGCGTCCGGGACACCGGAGTCTGGAGCTTTCGTCTCCGGCGCTGACCGCGCTCCGGCAGCTCCGCTTTCCAGAGGCGGTCAGCGTTCTGTTCAGCCGCGGTCAGTGGCGCTTTATCGCGGGGACGGACCGCGGAAGCCATGAAAAGGAGCTTGGCGCTCGGCGCTCGGCGCCTCCGTGTTCCGGCGCTGTGCTGCCGGAACACGGAGGCTCATAAGCCCCGCCCACTTTTCATGCTCCTCTCTGCAGTGGAGACACGACCCAAAATTTCGGTCGGGGTTAGTGCTCCGCTCCGCCCCGGCACTTGTGTGCGGTGGAGACGGGGCTTAAATGTGGGATTGCAAGGTAGGCATACAACTGTCATTGGTCTTTCAGAACAGATGGCTGCTTTCCGTTTCATAGCACGGTTGAAAGAGAACTTCACCAGGCGGCTCGATAGGCTTGTTCTGCCCACGGATGTGATGAGCTTTGCCAAAAACTCCTTCACTGCTGCAAAAATATCTCAAGTTCTGAAAAGTTGCTGTTAAGCAAGTTACTTTTATGCACTTTCAGATGCGGCCAAAACCAAAGATATTGTTTCTAATCTGCACTTTGTTTTTATGTTCACATGCTCCTTAACATGAGCTTGTATTGTATTGTATCAAAATGTGTTTTGTGTTTATGCGTTTGAAATCTAAAATTTAAAGAAACAGTATTTCAGCACAGGTTTAGTTTAAGCACGGCTCTTCTGTTGTGTTTCTGTCCTTTTAGATGTGGCAATACATTAATAGACAGTATGTCCGTTATCTTTTCTTTTTGGGTTTATTTTAAATGGTTAACTTTGCTCACTGTCTGCTAAAAATGTCCGGCACAGCACATATCCTTAGTCTGAAAATCCGGCCCGAGTGATTTTTTTTTAATTGAATAGCCCTGGTGTAGACTATGTTGTAGATGAGGGGCTGTGCATATAGTGAAATATCTACGCTGTTGGCTCGTCGGAGCAGTCATTCACTACACGGGACAGATTGCCGGCAGATTTAATTTATTATTAGTTCTCCAATGGGACATTTCTTCACCAAATGGACAGTCTTCAGGAGCCACACAGAGCAGCCGTCTGGGGAGCTGATGGAGGCCGGGGCTGTCGCTCACGGAGTCACGGTGCAGGTTTTTCGGACTGTCAGAGTAAACCGGAGTACCGGAGGAAAACTACGCACATGAAGAGAACATGAAAACTTCACACAGAAAGTCTTCTGCCAGGATTTGCACTGGGATCTTTTTTAAATGTATTTTTAACTGGGACCTTCTGACTGTGTGGACTCTCTGGAGTCAGGACTTGGTGAGTGGAACATGTATTCTCACATCAGTTCTACAGTCTTAATTCTGTCGTCTCCCACGGTAACTGATATGGACTCAAGCCCGTTGCCTTGACAATCATTGTTGGCATCTCGTCTTCAGATTGTCTGAATCTGTGCCATAGTGGCTCGGTCGGTCGTCAATATTCCCCCTAATCTGTTCGGTTTGACCACCAACGCTCCCGCCAACACTCTCTCATACTCTTCTTTAAAAAAGTCTTCAACTACTGTCGAACAGTGTGAAATGTCAGAACTGTGCTCAAGCCTCATTTTAATTCGTCTCGCTTCATTCATCACTGTTCTCTAGGAGCAGTTCAAATATCTTAGTTTATTTTTACACTCCGATAAAAGTCTAAAGTATCATTACAAATCAGCGTTTAATGATTTAAACATTTGCCCAAATCTCACCTGTTCCATGGTTGTCCATCCCCCACCATATGAAAGTTAAGACACACACACACACACACACAATTTCTGTTGTCTACTGGGGGGGAATACGTCCTGCCCCCCCAGGTCACTGGCTGAGCACCCACGAGGCCACAGAGATCCCATCCTTCACCAGTCCAACCCCATCTTAGCCCCATCTTAGCCCCCCAGACTGCACCATGCCCGAGCAAGTGCGCCATCTGCACCCCAGCTGCACTTATCCCAGGCCGAGGCGAGATGATAGCGGGAAGTGCTTTTGGGAGCCAAGTTGGTTATTAATTATGTGATTGAAATTTAATCTGATCTGTATCAGAACCTCGGAGCTCCACCTGTCTTAACAGGAAATTATAGCCAATTCAGTTCTATCAGTCTCATAAGATATACTAAACTGTTCATCAGGAATTTGAATTAATAGTTAAATTAATTACAATTACCAGAATTAACAGTAAAGCTTGAAGGATTTTGGAGTTCTTGACACAGAAGAGGTCGACATTTCATTCACCTTTGTGCTCATTAATAACACAGCAAGTATGAGTCCAAACATTATATTTATTAACAATGAAAACAAATAAACACAGATTCTAACTACCTATATACAGCTTGGTGTGTGTAGGTGTGTGTATGGAGAGAGAGAGAGTGAGAGAGTGTGTGTGTGAGATGTGTGATGGAACTACAAAACAAGATGGCGGATCACAAGAAACTCCATTCAGATGGAGGTTATCAGAGAGCAGGAAGTCTGTCCTGAGTCTCGACCATGTGCTGGAGAACAATGGAACATGGAAGCTAGTCTTTAGCATCTGCTTCCTGTGTGTCTCTGCTAAAGGACCATTTCTAGAATGAGTTGATGTGAATGAGACTTGTTTTGTAAAATGTCAGGAGTCGTCAGATGGTGTTCAGTTACTGTGTGATGTTGTCTTTGATGTGATATGTGTAGGATTGTGAGTTAACTAGTTAGTAAAGCAAAGATTAGCATGCAGACCCTGTGTCTGTGGCAGAGCTAACAGTGATTTACAGGTTGATATCTGCTCCTAATATAATTATCTATAGAACTCAATCACTGTAACAGAATCAACACATCTTCATAAAGTTAAACAGTTCTATCATAGCATCAGGTTTAACTAATCTCAGGTAAAGCCCAGTTGTTGTTCCCACTTCCTTGAAGGAGTTCAGTTGTTGTCCTGCTGGAGGGAAGCTGGTGTCTTCTCCTGTAGTTAGCACCTCCTGCTAACTGTGGTTGCTGGTTCTGCAGGCTGAGGAGAAGAAGATGAAGTTGATGTTTCAGGAGTCCTTCTTTACAGCTCCTGGTTGTTCCTTTTGTCCAGACTGAGGAGCTGGTCGCTCAGGTCTGTGATGGTTTTCCTGCTGGTTGAGGAAAACACAAAGAAGTTCTGCGAGGTGTTGTTTCCCTGGTCCGTCCTGGAGGAACTGGTTGGTTTTCCTTGGTTGATGGGAGATCAGACTCTGGGTGCTGGTCTCTGGGTCCTGTGAAGGTCTGACCCTCGTGGTCGGGTCAGCAGAGGAGTTGAGGAGTGAAGGTCCCTGGTTGCAGGCCTCTGGTGTTAGCTGTATGCTAATGCTGGGTGAGTTGCCTCCATTGAAGAACAGGAGCAAAAAAGCCTTTTGTGAGAGGAACTGCTTGTACCCAGCTCCTCCCTGGTGTTCACCGGGGAAGACTCGGGAAGACTATCTTGAGGAGTCTCTTCCAAAGGCTTTTGGTGAAGGTTGGGGATTCGAAGGTGTCGAATCCTGAGAGCTTCCACCAATCAGTAACTGGCTGAGTGCATGGGGGAAGTGTCTTTTCAGCAGAAAGTGGGGGAGGATCTGCTGTGACAAAAGGTCCCCCCCCCCCACTGGGTGTGATGGTCAATCACATTTCTGGGTCAGAATTCATGTCATGACTGTGTATCATGACAAATAAAAATGGTCTTTCCCTAGAAATGAACAAACTTTCTGTGGTCTTGTGAGATCCCAACAGATATTTTAACTTTCATGCAAATTATCCTATGTTCTTTTCTATGTGGTGCTAGACTACAAGTGTTTCCGTCTGGGATTAATATGGTCATTCTATTCTATTTCAGAGAAAGCCACCAGTGAGATGAACACAGCTGAGGACTGGGGTCTCATTCTGGACATTTGTGATAAGATAGGACAGTCACGCACTGGGTGAGTTCACGCTAAGTCTCGCATGGAGACAAAAGAGAGCTGTTTTAAAGAGTTCTCAAGTTTTGTACTATATTTCTCTACAAATCTGACTGTCCTCTTGTTCCAGGCCCAAAGAATGTCTCCGTTCCATCATGAGAAGAGTGAACCACAAAGATCCTCACGTAGCCATGCAGGCACTGACTGTAAGCACATTCGTACAAACACACGTACATGCACACACACTGGAGAGCAGAAAGATGCTTCTTTATGAAGCAGCTTTAAAAACATTGCAAAAAAACAACGTGATTCACGATATTCACTTTGAACTTGACACTTTGTCATGTCCGTGGCTGAGTAGAATTTGCCTTCATAATAACGATGTGGGGCTGTTTTTCCAACGTTTTTTTTTATTTTTTTTTTACATTTTTAACAAATAATGAACACTGGAACAATCTAAACACTACATGAACATTTTGTTGAAATAACCCCTCCAAAGGTTGACGCTTTTCCGTCACCCTTCCGTTGTGGTACTTGGGACAACTGAATGGGGTCTGATTTGGAGGAGCTGATTGTTCAGTGATTTACTCCACGCCCTCAATATTTTGATATGTACGCTATATGAATCCTCTGTTGTTAACATATTCAACTCTGCACTGGTCGTTTTGTTTTGTTTTGTATTTTTACTTTTCTGCAGAGGAAACGTGCATCAGATCTGGCTCTGGCTACGCTTTGCCTTCCTGTTCCGTTAAACTTCCTCCCATCCTTGTACTTTTTGTGCGGTAGAAACATGGCTTAAGTTCACAAATGGTCTCCAGACCTATTCAAAAATGTCCTCTTTCTCTGTGTCTGTCTGTGTGTGTGTGTGTGTGTGTGTGTGTGTGTGTGTGTGTGTGTGTGTGTGTGTGTGTGTGTGTGTGTGTGTGTGTGTCTATATATATATATATATATATATATATATATATATATATAGACACACACACACTGTTTATAATTTGTTATATTGTTTTGCACTTCCAGTTGCCATTTGCCATGCTAAGATTTTTCCAGGTTTTTTTCTTTGTTCATAAAAAGATTGATTTAATCTCAAAATGTTTGAAGCTACACTCTATCTGCCAATTCTTCATTATACAGGTACTTCTCAAAAAATTAGCATATTGTGATAAAGTTCATTATTGTCCATAATGTAATGATAAAAATTTGACTTTCATATATTTTAGATTCATTACACACAACTGAAGTAGTTCAAGCCTTTTATTGATTTAATATAGATGATTTTGGCAAAAAAGTAAAGAAAAACCAAAAATCCCCATCTCAAAAAATTAGCATATTTCATCTGACCAATAAAAGAAAAGTGTTTTTAATACAAAAAAAAGTCAACCTTCAAATAATTATGTTCAGTTGTGCATTCAATACTTGGTGGGGAATCCTTTTGCAGAAATGACGGCTTCACTGCGGCGTGGCATGGAGCCAATCAGCCGGTGGCACTGCTCAGGTGTTCTGGAGGCCCAGGATGGTTTGATAGCGGCCTGAAGCTCCTCCACAGTGTTGGGTCTGGTGTCTCTCAACTTCCTCTTCACAATATCCCACATATTCTCAATGGGGTTCAGGTCAGGAGAGTTGGCGGGCCAATCCAGCACAGTAATACCATGGTCAGTAAACCATTGGCCAGTGGTTTTGGCACTGTGAGCAGGTGCCAGGTCATGCTGAAAAAGGAAATCTTCATCTCCATAAAGCTTTTCAGCAGATGGAAGCATGAAGTGCTCCAGAATCTCCTGATAGCTAGCTGCATTGACCCTCCCTTGATAAAACAAAGTGGACCAACACCAGCAGCTGACATGGCGCCCCAGACCATCACTGACTGTGGGAACTTCACACTGGACTTCAGGCATTTTGGCATGTCCTTCTCCCCAGTCTTCCTCCAGACTCTGGAACCTTTATTTCCCAATGACATGCAAAATTTGCTTTCATCCGAAAAAAGTACTTTGGCCCACTGAGCAACAGTCCAGTGCTGCTTCTCTGTAGCCCAGGTCAGGCGCTTCTGCCGCTGTTTCTTGTTCAAAAGTGTCTTGACCTGGGGAATGCGGCACCTGTAGCCCATTTCCTGCACACGCCTGTGCACGGTGGCTCTGGATGTTTCCACTCCAGACTCAGTCCACTGCTTCCGCAGGTCCCCCAAGGTCTGGAATCGGTCCTTCTCCACAATCTTCCTCAGGGTCCGGTCACCTCTACTGGTTGTGCAGCGTTTTCTGCCACACTTTTCTCTTCCCACAGACTTCCCACTGAGGTGCCTTGATACAGCACTCTGGGAACAGCCTATTCGCTCAGAAATGTCTTTTTGTGTCTTCCCCTCTTGCTTGAGGGAGTCAATGATGGTCTTCTGGACAGCAGTCAGGTCGGCAGTCTTACCCATGATTGTGGTTTTGAGTAATGAAACAGCTGGGAGGTTTTAAAAGCCTCAGGAATCTTTTGCAGGTGTTTAGAGTTAATTCGTTGATTCAAGGGTGGGTGTGGTGCTCCAGATGATTAGGTTAATATCTCATTTAGAGTACCTTTTCGTGATATGCTAATTTTTTGAGATGGGGATTTTTGGTTTTTCTTTACTTTTTTGCCAAAATCATCTATATTAAATCAATAAAAGGCTTGAACTACTTCAGTTGTGTGTAATAAATCTAAAATATATGAAAGTCAAATTTTTATCATTACATTATGGAAAATAATGAACTTTATCACAATATGCAATTTTTTTTAGAAGTACCTGTATTGTGCTTTTAGTAGTAACAATTCTTTCTCTATTAACAGGTTTCTATTGTTGAGCACTTGATCCTCTAGCTTCTTTATTTTCTCCTCAATATATTGTCTTGGTTTTCATTTTTCTTTTGATTTTGATAAGGTATATGCAGTTATGATTCCCCTTAGACACGCCTTAAACGCCTCTCTTCTGATACCAGCTGTTGTTTGTATGGTATTTATTATACCATATAATAGCTCCTGCCATGAGATGCTCAGGGACAAATGGAGATTGTTTTTCATTAGAAATGAAGCAATTCTCTGTGGTCTGGTGAGATCGCAACACTTTTATTCTTCTTCTCCAGGCTTTTTATGGTGACCCCCATCTTTTATATCTGAAATGTGTTTCTTTATCTGATGCCCTCTTTCAACACAGTCAGATAGCCTTTTTTCTGCATTTAGTTCATGGCTGGCACAACCTCATGTGTTTTGTTTGAAAACTTGGCCACAACACCTTCCAGCTTGTCACAGTGTTCAGTTTGCATGTTTGCCAGTTTGATTTGACTACTTGAAAACTCCTCTCGTATGGCACGCTGTAGTCTGTCCTCCATGTTTCCGCTGCCCTCGGGGCTGCGTGCACTGCCTGTTAGCTTCTTTGTTTTATCCTTATTCACTTTTCCAGGTCCAGGCATCGTGGCTCAATACCGAACTGTTTCTGTACTTCAGAGCGTTTTGTTGCATCAATTTAAGGATTCAACAGAGTTATCTCAAGAGCAGCAAGCCCATTCGCTATAGTGGGGTTATCGGAAGTCCGTGCTTTTAATTCATCCATCCATTGACTACCGCTTATCCGGGGCCGGGTCGCGGAGGCAGCAGTCTGAGCAGAGTTGCCCAGACTTCTCTCACCCCAGACACTTCCTCCAGCTCCTCCGGTGGCACCCCAAGGTGTTCCCAGGCCATAGAGAGACATAGTCCCTCCAGCGTGTCCTGGGTCTGCCCCGAGGCCTCCTACCGGAGGGACATGCCCGAAACACCTCCCTCGGGAGGCGTCCGGGGGGCATTCGAAATAGATGCCCGAGCCACCTCAGCTGGCTCCTCTCGATGTGGAGGAGCAGCGGGTCTACTCTGAGCTCCTCCCCGGTGACTGAGCTCCTCACCCTATCTCTAAGGGTGACTGAGCTCCTCCCCCTATCTCTAAGGGTACGCCCAGCCACCCTACGGAGGAAGCTCATTTCAGCCGCTTGTATCCGGGATCTGGTTCTTTCGGTCATGACCCATAGTTCATGACCATAGGTGAGGGTAGGAACGTAGATCGGGCGGTAAATCGAGAGCTTCGCTTTTTGGCTCAGCTCCTTCTTCACCACGACGGACCGATACAACGTCCGCATAACTGCAGACGCTGCACCGATCCGCCTGTCGATCTCATGCTCCATCTTTCCCCCACTCGTGAACAAGACCCCAAGATACTTGAACTCCTCCACTTGGGACAAGGGCACTCCACCGACCTGGAGGGGGCAAGACACCTTTTTCCGGTCGAGAACCATGGCCTCGGATTTAGAGGTGCTGATCCTCATCCCAGCTGCTTCACACTCGGCTGCGAACCGTGTCAGTGCACGCTGGAGATCCAGGCTTGATGGGGCCAACAGAACCACATCATCCGCAAATAGCAGAGATGAGATCCTGTGGTCCCCAAACTGGACCCCCTCCGGCCCCCGGCTGTGCCTAGAAATTCTGTCCATATAAGTAATGAACAGAACCGGTGATAAAGGACACCCCTGCCAGAGGCCAACGTGCACTGGGAACAGGTCCGACTTACTGCCGGCAATGCGAACCAAACTCTTACTCCGGGAATACAAAGACCGAACAGCCCTCAACAAGGGACCCCGGACTCCATACTCCCGGACCACCCCCCACAGGACGTCCCGAGGGACGCGGGCAAACACCTTCTCCAGATCCACAAAACACATGTGGACTGGTTGGGCGAACTCCCACGAACCCCCAAGCACCTGGTGGAGGGTATAGAGCTGGTCCAGTGTTCCACCATCAGGAGCACCTGGTGGAGGGTATAGAGCTGGTCCAGTGTTCCACCATCAGGAGAACCTGGTGGAGGATATAGAGCTGGTCCAGTGTTCCACCATCAGGAGAACCTGGTGGAGGATATAGAGCTGGTCCAGTGTTCCACCATCAGGAGAACCTGGTGGAGGGTATAGAGCTGGTCCAGTGTTCCACGACCAGGGCGAAAACCGCATTGTTCCTCTTGGATCCGAGGTTCGACTAACGGCCGGACCCTCCTCTCCAGTACCCTGGAGTAGACTTTCCCGGGGAGGCTGAGGAGTGTGATCCCTCTGTAGTTGGAACACACCCTCCGATCCCCCTTCTTAAAGAGAGGGACCACCACCCCGGTCTGCCAGTCCAGAGGTACTGTCCCCGCCCGCCACGCGATGTTGCAGAGACGAGTCAGCCACGACAGTCCCTGCACATCCAGAGACTTAAGGAACTCTGGGCGAATCTCATCCACTCCCGGCGCCTTGCCACCGAGGAGCTTCACAACAACCTCGGTGACTTCAGCTTGGGAAATGGACGAGTCCACCTCTGAGAACCCAGCCTCTGCTTCCTCAATGGAAGACGTGGTGGTGGGATTGAGGAGGTCCTCGAAGTATTCCTTCCACCGCCCAACAATGTCCCCAGTTGAGGTCAACAGCTCCCCACTTCCACTGTAAACAGTGTTGGTGGAGAACTGCTTCCCCCGCCTAAGGCGCCGGACGGTTTGCCAGAATCTCCTCGAGGCCGACCGATGGTCCTCCTCCATGGCCTCTCCAAACTCCTCCCAGACCCGAGTTTTTGCCTCCACCACAGCCCGGGCTGCGGCTCGCTTGGCCTGCCGGTACCTGTCGATTGCCTCGGGAGTCCTATGAGCTAACAGTGCCCAGTAGGACTCCTTCTTCAGCTTGACGGCATCCCTTACTTCCGGTTTGCTTTTAATTCACTGAATTAAAATTAGAACTCCAACACTTGACAATTTCTTTAAACTATGTTGAAGCTTTAGCTAAACTCAATTTAGTTTAGTCATGCAGATTCTACAATTAAAAAGCTTATAGACAGACTCAGTGAAGAAAAGCAAATGAAAGGACAAGACAACTGTAGATACAAGTGCAGAAGAGACAAGGAGCCGTGACTGCTGAATGCAGCTTTTCTCATCCTGAAACAGGGATGTCAGGTCTTAATATTTGAGTAGTTTTTCAAATCAACATATTGATGATGTGGACAGTGTTGGCTGTGATGTTTCCCTGTGTCCGCAGAATGTTAACCATCTCTAACTTTCTCTCTGTGCCAACAGCTGTTGGGAGCCTGCGTCTCAAACTGTGGAAAGATTTTCCATCTGGAGGTTTGCTCCAGAGAGTTCGCGAGTGAAGTCAGTAACGTCTTAAACAAGGTTTGTCTTTAGACGTATTATTTTATCTTATTCTGTTCATCATTCATGTTAACCAGAGTTTGACAGCGCCTTTGTAGTGGCTCCATCAAAGAGTCATATGAAGTAAAGGTATATTTTAAAGCATGTGTAGATTAATCGATATGAATTGGTATCTAGATACAAACGTGCAGAATGCGAGTGTATCGATTCATTCAGTGTGCATCAGTGCAATTTCCAGGTGAAATGGAGATACATCGGTCATGACGTGCCTGGGTCGGTAGAATCCAGGGTTGCATCGGTTTTTTTTGTTGAAAAATTTTTTTTGCACGTTGTATATTTTTCATACTGTATTTAATTCTATCTTGGGTTCCCGAGGCACATTAATGCACCATCAGCTGGGACGCTCATTTCTCCCGCAAGTCAGTCCCACAGGACGGAGGTCCATGAAAGCAGCAGTAAGAAGGTAGATTAGATCTTTGACGCACCGCAAAACTTAAAATCAGGCGTTGAGAAGTACTTTGGCTTTTACACGAAAGATGGTAAACTTGACAAGACGAAGGCGGTTAGTAATGAAGGCCATGCTGCTAAACTGTACATTGGCAACAATTGTTTCTCTGAGCGAGCGTTCATCACAGCAGGTGATATTGACTATCACTGTATGATTGTGACGGCAGAGACAGTCTGCATCATCCTCAACATGTGGACTAACTCATCTTCCTGAAAGAAAAACTGGGAAAAAAAGCCACATGAAATAAACCACCAAGTTAGGTGTTAGCATTGAGAGTGGCATTTTCAGACAGATCTGTTTTCCAAAGTTTAGAGACGGCGCAGAGAGTGAAGATCTACAAACTCTGGAAGATCAAGTCCTGCACTTTTTGAGAGACAAGGACATACGCGTCGAAGCAAGCAACAGCTCAGCGTGTCACACGCTGCCAAGGAAGGACAAAACGAAGCCTGCAGTCATTGTGCGCTTTGTAAATCAGAGACACAAAAGGTAATGTGACAAGGAGGAAAGCTGAAAGGATCTGCGGTGCACATCAACGAGCATCTGACCAAGAAAACCTCGGACATATCAAGGGAAGCGCACATCCTGAAGAAAAACAAGATTCGAGCTACATGGGCAAGAAACTGCCAGGTTTTCAGACAACTGAATGGATCTACATCGGAAAGCGCAAAGGTGATGCTGGTCAGAGAACTTGGAGACCTTGATCAGTTCAGATAATGTTGATCATTCCATTTGAAGTGTGGCAGATTAAGTTGGATTTATCACAAGCTTATTTCTTTATTTTTAATTCTGGAATGCTCTGGCTTTTTTGTTACATTTTTCATTTTTCATTTCCTACTTTGGATCATATGGACATATGCTCAACACTGAGGACATGTAGTTGCCTAGTTGCAAAAATAGAGTTTTCTTCTGTGGACCTGGGCAGTGGGACTGAGACGTGTGTGTGTGCGTGTGTGTGCGTGTGTGTGCGCGTGTGTGTGCGTGTGTGTGCGTGTGTGTGACGGAGAAAGGAGACAATAAATTAAAAAAACACAAACATAATGGCTAATGAAAATCAATTAAATAATATCCTTACTAAGGTTGATGATAATGAGTTTGGTAGAAGTATAGTGACCAGAAAGTAAACCCGGATAGTAACCTCTATAATATTATAATCAGTAATTGTGAGTACTACACAGGTGATCAAACATTAGAGAATATCTAGGCCAGTTCAAAAAAAATGTAGTGTTATTGCAGTTTCAGAGACCTGGTTAGATGAGACAAACTGTTGTGGAATCAGATTGGAAGGATATGAATTATTTACTACAAACAGAGTTGGGAAAGGGGGGGGGGGGGGGGGGGTAGCATGGTTTGTGAATAGAGATCTAAACTACTGGAAGATTAATAGCAAATCTACTACTATTGATGGAGTTTTGCAATGTATAACTGTGGAAATTGAAGTAAAAAAAAAATCTAAAAGATAAATGTAAGTTGTGGTTATCGAACGTCTGGATCGTGTTTGGACACATTTAATCAAAATATTGATTATTTATTAAGTTTAAAAAAAAAAGTTAAAGTTAAAAAAAACATCCATATTGTGTTTGGTTATGTTAATATTAGTCTTCTGAACCCCCTGAACAATACAAAAACAATAGATTTTATAACTGGAATGCACAGTAATCATTTCTTCCCTGTCATTACTAAAACAACCACAAAAGACTGCCACTTTAATAGATAACATTTTCACCAACCAGCTGGAGAATCAAATAACAGCTGGATTACTGCTAAATGATATAAGTGATCATTTACCTGCATTCAGCATTTTTCACAATTTCTTTGACAAGAAAAAAACATGCAGTCCACTATAAGTTTATTAGACACCGGACACCATGGCAGCATTCACAGCTGACAGAACTGGGGTGAGGTTCATGCCTCCACTGACCCAGATGAGGCCTTTGAAATCTTCCTTAATCCTCTGTCTAAATTGTATGATAAGCACTATATAATTAGAAAACTCTATCAAAGATAATAGACAAGCAAAACCTTGGATCACGAAAGGAATATTGAAATTATGTATAAAGAAAGTATATTTATATAGAATATACATAAAACTAAGAACTAGGGATGAGCCGGATACTCGCTTCAGACTAGTATCCGGTATGGATAATGCATTTTTGACGAGTACGAGCATAATACAAGTAAAACTCCTCAATATCCGTGCTTGTGCAGGAAAATCCTCATTTGGTAACTGATTGTCTTCCCGCTCTGTGATTGGCCAGTGGCACACAGCGCTCGCCCTCCACACACACATTTCTGCAGGCAGCTTGAACACACAGAGTGACTGTTGCTGCTTAGGTTTTCTTCAACTCGCCTCTATTTCGGTTTGTATGATATTTAAAGTTACTTGGTGAACTTGTTTCGTAACGTACACGGTGCATTTGTCAAGACAGCTGAAAACGGCTCGTGTCGCATCGCTCACTGCCTTCACTCCGGTCACGTTTTAGTTTTTTTTAATACAGTGTGCTTGCTCTTAGTTTGGCTGGTAATGTAAAGTCAGTTGGAAAACTGCTGGTTCTGAACGCGGTGCTTTTGAGAAGAATACAGTGAACAAGTCTGACATATTATTTCCTGTTTGCCACCACTGGATGTTCACATCAATCACCAGGTTCACACATCATTACAAAATAAACAGACCACTTACACACAAGCACACGAAGTAGCATATTTTAATGTTTATTGTATATGGCTGTTCATAAAAAATGTATGTATTATAAATGTCCCAAATTAAGCTTTATGTACTTTATATCGTATATGTTTTGGGTTTTTTTGCATATAAAACATGAAATCTCAATTCTGAGGCTGTTCTGTAAATAGTTTTCAAATAAACAATAAATAAAGCAACTTCTGATCAACCCATATCAATTTCAGACTTAAAATAATCTACTGATTTAAGCCCCACCCAGTTTCAATTGAACCACGCCCACTTCTGGTTTATGCCCCGCCCACTCCAGGTACAGATACAGATCATTTAGATGGTTGAACAGATGCAGATACAGAAAGTGATGTACTCGCTCATCCCTACAGTATGGGCATATGAACAACGTAGATTCCGATAAAAAGAGCATTACACATGGAGTTCCCCACGGCTCAATATTGGGTCCGAAATAGTTTATAATGTATATTAATGATGGCTGTAAGATCTTGAAAAAACTAAACTGTATTCCATTTGCTGATGACACAAGTCTGTACTGTTCTGTACTATCAATAAATTTAAATAAAACTGAATATATAATCTTTGGAAAAAGAAACATCATCATCATTATATATGACAAACTAAACAGAAAATTGCATATAAATATACCTAAGACAAAGATTGTGAAAATTATTGGTACGTTATATAAAAAAAAAAAATCTTTAAATGCTATATCATTCTTTCATATTTCCATATTTCAGTTATTGTTCAGAAATATGGGGTAATAATTATAAATCAAACCAATCAATCCAAATGTTCCTTCTTCAAAAGAAAGCTATTAGAAGAATTAATTATGCGGGCTATTGTGCTCATACCAATGCTGTTTTTATTGAATCAAAAATGTTAAAATGACACCTCCTTGTTGACCTCAACACTGCAGTTAAGGTTTATAAAGCGCATAATCACATGCTGCCTCTGCACATCCAGGGAGAGTCCATAAGACCTCAGAGGTTCATCTGGTTTTCAAACAACAAATGTGAGGACCGGTCTTAAAAATAGATATGTTTCTGTCAGGAGGGTTCAGCTATGGAACGGTCTGGATACAGTTTTAAAATGTTCCAGTTCTATTCACACGTTTAAAAAATCCTCTAAGACCAATATCATAGAAATATATATTACTCTAGAATAAACACCAGGGATATTAATAACATAGTAATAATAGTAATAATAGTAATAACAAAAACTAAATAGTAATAGTGGTATTATAATAATAGTAATAATAGTATATATATACTAATAGGAATTTAAGTGTAATTGTTGGTGTTTCATAAACTGTATATATACTTGTACAGCTATACTATATGTGTATACGTGTGTATTTATAATATATTGTGTATACTTGTACAAATGAAATTGATTGTTATTATTTTCACTTGTATAAATGAATTATTGTGTTTTTCACTTTATATATGAAGCTTAGTTCACAGTGTGATGTCTTGCAGTATTTTGATTTGTTAATAGGGTTAGGCGAAACCCCTTTCGGTTTGTAAAATTGTCACTTTGAAATAAAAATAGATTTTGCTTATTTTATATTGTTGAACACTATCCAAAGAACTGAAGAAGTAATAATAATTCAAACAAATATATATATATATGGTGCTGTTCTTGGCACTCAAAGACACTTTACATTGCATTATTCATTCAGTCCATACTGGCTGGTGGTGAAGTACGTCTGCAGCCACAGCTGCCCTGAGGCAGACTGCAGGAAGTGAGGCTGCCATGTAGCGCCATCTGCCCCTCCGACCACCAGCAGAGATGGGAATTGAACCTGCAAACTTCTGCCAAATAATAGTTAAATATGATTTGTGAAAGACCTACCATAATTAAGAAAGGTTATTATTATTTGTATTATTTATATTTGAAATCTTCGTTTGGTATCTGTCTGGCTGACAGGAATATGGACATTGCACTATTGAAAATGTTACTTTAAGTTACTTATTGATAGTGGTTGAAGTTGTGACAGTGTGATAAAACTCGTTCCAAATGTGAGGAACTGATTCCTGTTCCTTATGTTGATTCTGGTTCCAAATCCCACCGCTGTGAAAAGGCCTGTTGTGTGTGTTGTTTTTTAAGAGGACAAAAAGAAGATGCATAAAGTGACGCATAGTTCTCCAAGATTATAAACTAAATTTGCTGCTTATGAGGATTGGAATTAAGAATAAATCATCTGCCTCGAGTACCATACAGAATTGCAGTTTCTTATTTTCTATTTACATTTTTGGTGTACCGTAATTTCTGGTGTAAAAATCATGTTGAATCGCATTGTGTAGAATTGAATTGCCATCAAATCAACATGGAATAGTATTGCATTGTATTGTCAGGGGATTCAATGAATTGCTAATGTATTGCATCGCTGGTAGCGTACCGAGATGCCTATCAAAGTGTGAGGTTTAAAGTAAAGACAGTTTGACTAGTTGATCCTCCCACTGCATTCAAACTTTCACTTCAGCTGAAAAAAGTTTCCGAAGTCACCTCTTGTTAGAAAACCAGGATTGAATCAAAATCCAGAAAAGTGTCTCTGGAGCTCTGAGATACAGAACTACTGAAGATTTATGAAGAAGTGCTACTACTTCAAAAGGCAGTGGAAATACAGAGAAAAAGTGAAATCTACCATGATAAAATATTTACCATTTTAAACTGTATTTACAAAACTTTGTAATGCAACATAATATCGATTACCGTATTTTCCGCACTATAAGGCACCTAAATACCTCAAACTTTCTTAAAGGCTGCCAGTGCGCCTTATAACCCGGTGCGCCTTATATATGGACGATTGTTCTACTCCAGGCTGCTATTTGACAGCTGAACAACTAGAAGCTTTTATTTTGACAACTCTAACTTCTCAACCGGATCTTCAGAGCGGACGACACTCCACACAACACCTTCATCACTCATGGTTGCACACCAACATTCTAACCAACCAAAATAAACTAGATGAAATAATTACTCCCTAAACTGGGGAACAAAAACACATAAACACAATCAACACAACACCAAGCCCAACAACGACCCACAATAACCCCAAACAACACAAAACATGAATTCAACCTGAGCTCCTCAGTGCAGCCGATAGAAACTCCCATAATTCATTGCAGCTGTTTGTGGTGTTTTAAATGCAATTATTGGGGGTTCTATTTGGTTTGTGGTGTCGGTAATAATTGTGTTGTGTTGTGTTTTTGTTGCTTACTTCACGTAGTTTAGTTTATTATTATTA
The DNA here is from genome assembly GCF_963422515.1 of Blennius ocellaris. Taxonomy (NCBI): domain Eukaryota; kingdom Metazoa; phylum Chordata; class Actinopteri; order Blenniiformes; family Blenniidae; genus Blennius; species Blennius ocellaris. Next base: position 26,943,905 of record NC_137659.1, on the reverse strand, counting down.
TTATTATTACCGGTAGTTGTAAGTTGTCAACCAGTAGTGAATAAGGTTTTGTGTGTAGTGTGGTACTGGCATAGGCTGCAGGAAGGACTATCAAAATAAAGTGTGTGCACCTCTCTGGGTGTTAGAAGCAATGGAAAATGTAACTTAATGGCTTTGAGCTATAAATGTTGCTGACCACTGGTCTGTTCCATGCGCCTTATAGGGCGGTGCGCCTTATATATGAATGAGGTTGTAAATTATGTCAATCAATGTAGGTGCGCCTTATAACCCGGTGCGCCTTATAGGGCGGAAAATACGGTATTGCTTGTGTCGTAAAACTAGGATTGACTCAAAATATGGCTGTCCTCTGGTCTGAATAAAGAAAACTTGATGAATGTGTTGGTATTTCCTGTAAATGAGGTGCTGTTGTGTGCAGGGCCACCCTAAAGTGTGTGAGAAGCTAAAGGCCCTGATGGTGGAGTGGGCCGAGGACTTCCGCAACGATCCACAGCTCAGTCTCATTTCAGCCATGATCAAGAATCTAAGAGAGCAGGGCGTCACTTTCCCAGCCGTGGGCTCCCAGGTCAGTCTTCAGGTGAGCGGATGAATAGGACAAGAATGAGTAATGTGCTCATCTGATGCTATTGTCTCCTTCCAGGCTGCAGAGCAGGCCAAAGCCAGCCCGGCTCTCGTGGCCAAAGATCCGTCCGCCTCTACAAACAAGAAAGAAGAAGACGACCTGGCCAAAGGTAAGCGGGCATCAGTTGGAGGAGTCAGCATGGTTTTTTGAGTAGAAACTTAAAAAGATGTTCTATGGGCAGATTTTAACACATAAAGACTGGAAACATGTGTTTTGTTCACCTTCCTATGAAGGATAAACAATAGTGGACGATGATCACAGTTACTACGTACGCTTAGATACTGAAAATCTGGCCATTCATTCCAGAATATGGTTGCTTAGATTTTCAGCATGCACATAGTGTCACTACTGTAAAGTCCTTCACCTCCTAATGTGCAACATGGAGGTTTAAAAGCTGTTTGCCGTTGCAGCCATCGAGCTGTCGCTAAAGGAGCAGCGGCAGCAGCCCCAGACCTCCCTGTCCAGCCTCTACCCCAACGCCTCCAGCCTGCTCGCCTCACACAAAGCCGACGGCAGGAAGGTCCGGGCCATCTACGACTTCGAGGCCGCTGAGGACAATGAGCTGACCTTCAAATCCGGAGAAATAATCACCATCCTGGATGATAGGTGATTTGGTATACAAATATATGAAAGTGCACACAGAACAATTCTTGTCCTGAACTCGGTCTAATACCAGTGATAAAAAAAAACATATCTCTAGAACCAAGAGTTTCAAAAAGACAAATGTATTATTAAAGCAGTCAAAAAGAACCTTCAACCATAAACTGATCACCGGTGTACCTGGATGTTTCATATGAGAAATGAATGACTGCAGCAGTACTGGAGTAATCTCACTACTGCAGTACTCCAGTGAACTCACTGTGACAGTACTTGAATAAACTCTATGTAGCATTACTTGTTTAAACTCTGCAGCAGTGTTGGATTAAAGTCCCGGTAGCAGTACCGTATTTTCTGCCCTATAAGGCACCAGATTATAAGGCGCACCTCCATTGATTGACATAATTTACAACTTCATTCATATATAAGGCGCACCACATTATAAGGTGCATGCAATAGACCAGTGGTCATAACCTTTATAGCTCAAAGCCATTAGGTTACATTTCCCACTGATTCTAACACCCAGAGAGGTGCAAACACTTTATTTTGACAGTCCTACCTGCAGCCTATGCCAGGACGACACTACACACAAAACCTTCTTCACTGCTGGTTGACAACTTACAACTACTGGTAATAAACTAAACTACATGAACTAAGCAACAAAAACACAACACAACACAATTATTACCGACACCACAAACCAAATAGAACCCCCAATAATTGCATTTAAAACACCACAAACAGCTGCAATGAATTATGGGAGTTTCTATCGGCTGCACTGAGGAGCTCAGGTTGAATTTGTCGCTGCAAGGCATGATGGGACATCATGCCTTGCAGCGACAAATTCATGTTTTGTGTTGTTTGGGGTTATTGTGGGTCGTTGTTGGGCTTGGTGTTGTGTTGATTGTGTTTATGTGTTTTTGTTCCCCAGTTTAGGGAGTAATTATTTCATCTAGTTTATTTTGGTTTGTTAGAATGTTGGTGTGCAACCATGAGTGATGAAGGTGTTGTGTGGAGTGTCGTCCACTCTGAAGATCCGGTTGTGAAGTTAGAGTTGTCAAAATAAAAGCTTCTGGTTGTTCAGCTGTCAAATAGCAGTCTCAAGTAGAACAATCATCCATATATAAGGCGCACTGGCAGCTTTTGAGAAAATTTGAGGTATTTAGGTGCCTTATAGTGCGGAAAATACAGTACTTGAGTGAAGAGGAGCTTTAAAGATTCCTGTGTGACATGAAGGGATGTGGTCTCACAAAAGGCTCCCAAACTGACATGAAAGATCGAAGAATTGGGAGAATCGTTTGTAAAAGCCACAGTTTTTGCACAAAGTCAAAGTGGTCTGACCTTGTGCACGGTTGTTGGAGGAGCGAGGGACCATTTGGAAGCCAGTGACCACTATAAAGATTGTGTCTAATGTTTGAGGAGTCAAAGCGGCTCATGTGATCTCGTCAGCTGCTGCAGCCTGCACAAAGCAACGGCCACACTGTCAGATGATCAGGGTGAATCCAGCTGCTCCTGCAACCTCAAGCCTGTTTGTTTGGTTTACGTGGAGTGTGCCTTGTTGGAAAATGAAAGACCACATCAATAGATGCATCTAAAACGTTAGTAGATGCTAATAGATTCTCACAAGACTTGCTTGAAGCTCCTGTTGTAACATTCCCCTCCAGGCCGTCCCCTCTCTGAGCCACACCTGCAGCTATATTCTCCTCCTCCTCTGTTTTCCGGATTTCTTTCAAAACGCATACATTCAACAATGCTGAGGCTCCATTCATGTGTCGGTTTCAGTACACATGAACACAATTGCTCACCCCCCTCCCCCAAAAAGTGCTGACACCGGCCATCCTTGATACTCAGACTGCAAAATGACACACCATTCCTTATGAAGCAAAAACAAGATGTTCCTAACACTTATTAAAGCTTTAAAGCTTTCAGGCAGATGTTCAGGCATGGAACTAAATGCTAACTTCCACAGAACTGCAGAAAGCAAAGAACCTCCAACTTCTGCTTTCAAAAGCTGACAGAGGAAGATTGCAATTAAAGCCTAGAAATGGATCTGAATACCCATATTTTGGGGACGAGGTTTATACTACAATACAATTTGCACAACATTTTGGCTTTTCTGTTTTTATTTTTGCATACTAGATAATTGCTCTTAATTAAAATGTATGTTTAATCAACAGAGAAAGTAGTGACCAGGAACATACCTAGAAATGGTGAAATGCAGTTATTAGTAGTAGGAGCAGTAATCTCTGTTGTCATAACTTTGTGTGTTTGGTCTCTTGCAGTGACCCCAACTGGTGGAAAGGAGAAACATACCAGGGCATGGGACTGTTCCCCTCCAACTTTGTCACTGCGGACCTCACTGCAGAGCCTGAGATGAGTGAGTACACAGCCTGCTATGTCACATCATCCACCATCGACTGTGTCTATTACGTCCACGAGCGTATCGCTGCGTAAATCCTGCAGTGCAATATATTGAATCACTTTCCCAGAGTGCAGTGACAAAAGTCAGCACAAATCAGTTGGTCCAACTTATTTTATGCATGAAACAACAAGACTTCTAAACTTGAGAGACGATATTCCACGAGAGTCTTGAAGTGGTTAAACACAGTTTTTCTGTTAATGACAGAAATTATTTAATTATTGGTTCATTCAAGTTGACTCCCTTGTCAATTCAATTCAGCTCAAGTCAACTTTACAGAGATTCTGTCCAATCAGTTTTCGTTTCAGATTCAGATGGACTTTATTAATCCCTTGGGACGACTCCCTCGGGGAAGTTAGAGTTCCAGCAGCTTTAGCAGGACAGGAGCAGCACACAGAGAGCAAAGAATATCAATAAATAAAATAGGATAAGTCTAAATAAAATAAATAATAAAATAAGATAAATAATTATGTACAGCAGACTCTTCACTAACCTTAAAGGTATAGTAGAGGATTTTCTTCTTCCGGGTGGATCATCAAAATAACTGGTCCTCCCAATTGTCAATCATTCTGGTGATATATGACGTAAGGCCGTCGTACGTGCTCGTCCCTGCAGCTCACTCCACACGGTTCTCATCATGCCGCTGGCCGACCCCACGCATTATTCTCCCACATTTTTACACAGTTTCACCCCCTCTGGTGCAAATCTTCTTGTAAAGTGAGCTTATGTGAGCGATGCCGACTTGTGACTTGTAAACAGAGCGTGCACGAGGAGAACTGGGCTCGTGCATGTCTCTCGCACGCGTTTTAGTAGACGTTCCGTCTACTAACGTTTTAGTAGGCGTTCCGTCTACTAACGTTTTAGTAGGCGTTCCGTCTACTAACGTTTTAGTAGGCGTTCCGTCTACTGACGTTTTAGTAGGCGTTCCGTCTACTGACGTTTTAGTAGGCGTTCCGTCTACTAACGTTTTAGTAGGCGTTCCGTCTACTAACGTTTTAGTAGGCGTTCCGTCTACTAACGTTTTAGTAGGCGTTCCGTCTACTAACGTTTTAGTAGGCGTTCCGTCTACTAACGTTTTAGTAGGCGTTCCGTCTACTAACGTTTTAGTAGGCGTTCCGTCTACTGACGTTTTAGTAGGCGTTCCGTCTACTAACGTTTTAGTAGGAGTTCCGTCTACTAACGTTTTAGTAGGCGTTCCGTCTACTAACGTTTTAGTAGGCGTTCCGTCTACTAACGTTTTAGTAGGAGTTCCGTCTACTAACGTTTTAGTAGGCGTTCCGTCTACTGACGTTTTAGTAGGCGTTCCGTCTACTGACGTTTTAGTAGGCGTTCCGTCTACTGACGTTTTAGTAGGCGTTCCGTCTACTGACGTTTTAGTAGGCGTTCCGTCTACTAACGTTTTAGTAGGAGTTCCGTCTACTAACGTTTTAGTAGGCGTTCCGTCTACTAACGTTTTAGTAGGCGTTCCGTCTACTGACGTTTTAGTAGGCGTTCCGTCTACTGACGTTTTAGTAGGCGTTCCGTCTACTGACGTTTTAGTAGGCGTTCCGTCTACTGACGTTTTAGTAGGCGTTCCGTCTACTGACGTTTTAGTAGGCGTTCCGTCTACTGACGTTTTAGTAGGCGTTCCGTCTACTGACGTTTTAGTAGGCGTTCCGTCTACTGACGTTTTAGTAGGCGTTCCGTCTACTGACGTTTTAGTAGGCGTTCCGTCTACTGACGTTTTAGTAGGCGTTCCGTCTACTGACGTTTTAGTAGGCGTTCCGTCTACTGACGTTTTAGTAGGCGTTCCGTCTACTAACGTTTTAGTAGGCGTTCCGTCTACTGACGTTTTAGTAGGCGTTCCGTCTACTGACGTTTTAGTAGGCGTTCCGTCTACTGACGTTTTAGTAGGCGTTCCGTCTCGGGACCAGGTACAGCGTTGCGCATGCGCATTTTTTTCAAACGGTGGAGAGGGCGGGTCTTTCCTAAAATTCCTGAAAATCCTCCTGTACACCTTTAACTAAGTAGAAATGGCAAAAGAATAAGAACTCCAAATAAAATATAAAGTGACAGGTGACATTAGTCAGGTTTCTGCGTTGGCTAGCGTAGCTGCTACTCCCCTTCGTCCTCAGGCGCCTCAGGTTGATTCATTCGCCGTCCTCCATCAAACTGACAAAAGCAAGTGTTGTCAACAGCCTGATACTTGAATCTGTTATTGATGCTCAGTCCTTCTCCTTGGTTGAGCAGCATCATTCCAAAAGTTCAATCAGAAGCTCATGGTTTTCTTATTTTTCCCTTTTTTAAAGTCAATACAGTGACACCTGATTCATCAGTATTTGGGGTTTTCAGTGTCTCTGTTCAAGTAAAATGTTTCTTAAGACAATTTCACCGAACAAGTGGCAAATCTCTGTCACTCTCGTCTTTATTTATGTGTTTGGCAATAAAGTAATCTCAGAGTTATTAAAAGAAATCTGGTACATTACTTGTACTTATTTGTGGTTGTTAGAGTAAGTTTCTGATTACATTTTCAGAGGTACACTCCCAACCCTGATTTCACGGTAATATAATAGAAAGGAAAGTGGTCATATGGATTGATGATTATATTTACATTACATTTGGCCTTGACAACAAATGTCCACAATAGCAAATTTTGCTGGATGATAAATTGTCCCAGAAATTCTTGGGATAAACGATAATATTAGCATTTTTTGTTACCATTTTCCACTAATATAATAATAATAATGGTATAATAATGCAAGTACACCTTTTGAAAGATAAATAAACTTTTATTTCTTAAGAATATTTAAAATGGGAATTGTCTTGTGAAAAAAAGACATACTAAATATCCAAAATAAATAATCAAAACAAGCAAAATCATTAAATAAAATGGACTGTCTGTCTCTGTTAACAAAAACCCACACACAACTGAAACAATAAAAGTATAAAGTCTCCGCAAACAAAATTGCACTTCAATATATATTAAACGTAAAGATGTTTGGTGCACTTGAATAAAAACCACACACGAACAAAACCAATATATAAAATAGACCCTGTTGCTGTTAAGAAAAAAATAAACTGTTCCATCTTTAAAACCTCAGAATTACTTAAATACTTCCTGGGGTAATTATTTAGCAACTCGTTACAAACGGCACATTTCCCAGCACTAATGCATGACAAATGATTGGGACTATTTTCATGGAGAAGGGTTTCTTCATCGCCTGCTACAGCGGAGGAGCTGCACTTCATTGTTTTGACGCCATTCTCCTGGGCGAGCTGGCGCCTCACCAGGCCGCAGAGCCTCCTGTACAACGGCTTTGCAAACATTCACGTCGATGCTCTGAGCGTCAAATCTGTCCAAACAGCGACGTGTTGTCATGGAAAGTTGGACAGCTGCAATGCTACTTCCGTAGCCTCCTCGCTGGCTGCAAACTGTGGGACGGATTTCCTGACTCCGCGAAAGAAATGAAAAGTCCGGGCATGAAGCCGGTTTTAAGAGGATATTAACCGGACATATTTCACAATCACTGCTCTCCTCCTCACGGGGCTCTCATGCTGCCAGACAAGCCTCCCACACAGGAGGGTTCACTCCTCATTACGCTAGGCTAACTAGTTAATGAGTTAACCCACTATCCAATGTCTTTGGTAAATGAAAAATGATCGAGCCTGGCAAACTTATCAAGCTCATTTTTAATTATCGTGCAATTAATTGATTTATGGATTATCACGACAGGCCTATATTACATACATAGTAATCCCATAGGATTTGATTCATTTATTGTATTTTCTTGTTGCATTAGCTCCCTTTATACACCCTTCTGCCAGTCTGTGGAAAGTGATGTTGCCTGACAGCGGACAGTGGTACAAAGCAGGTTGGGTAAGGTTGGGCAGGTTCTAGACTGTAAGGCCATTCTAGATACATGTAGCATCGACGCAGTGGCTCAGTGGAGGTTCACGACAACGCATGGAGATGTGCTGTTTGGGTCTGGAGTCTGAATTGGGCTTTATACCATTCAATCATATCGCTACTCTGTATCTACAAGTAGCTAAAGGTTAGTACTTGTTCTCGTCCTTTAAAAAAGTGGTATTGTGGAAACCCTGGATGGAGCATTTGGCCTTTGATTGTGATTCCTTGTGCTGCTGTGTTTGTTTGTCCAGTGAAGACGGAGAAGAAGACGGTGCAGTTCAGTGAGGACATTCAAGTGGAGACCATCGAGCCTGAACAGGAGCCGGTGTATATAGATGAGGTACTCCACCCTCTCTCTGTACTTCTCCACCTTACCTCAACGACACATCTATGTTCTTGGAGGACTGTAGCCTTCATGCCCAGAGACATCTGTGCACACCTCCCACCAAATACAATGTGTCTGGAGCAACAAAGCATATTTCGGTGTCATATTGAATGTCCAGAATTGCAGCTGATAATCCATTGATGAGATCTAAGTACTCTAATGCACCCTGAACCTTGACGGTGGTGCAGCATTATATTTAATTAATGCTCAAATGTTTTGTCTTTTGGACTGAGGAAATGATTCACTGTAGAGCCACATCGAGCTGCTCCAGCCCGTCACATCAGGTCTTTTCATGGGACCCAGCACACACACCTCATAACTCCACATTTTACCCTTGACTTGTCAGTGTTTCTGCCTCAAAGAAAGTTGAGTCCACTCGTGTTTTTTATGCAACCAATGTCAGTTGTGTGATGCGAGCTGCATGTCTCCGTGTGCTTCATCTTGCTGGCTATTGGAAGCTTCTACATGAACCTCGCCTTGTTGTGCCATCGCCTTCATACGGTCCGATTCACATAAAAACCCTTTTAAAAAGGATCACTATTGCTATTGCAACAACACATCGTATCAGTAGGGTAAATCTAACCTGTCTTATGACGGTCTAATCCAGTGGTTCTCAATTATTTTCTGTCATGCCCCCCCCGAGAGGACAGAATTTTTTTCAGCCCCCCCCCCGAATGATACTACCATTGAGAACCTGATAATATTTATTTATTGATCTGTATAAACCATGTATGAGTTGCTGCACCAGCATTCTGCATACAATCGCCTGATTATCAAAATAAATTAATAAAATGAGCTGGAGGCCCTTTTTTTATCGTTCAAGCATGAATAAAGACACTAATACTGAAAGTCGCGCCTGCCTCACGCCCCCCCTGACACCCCACCACGCCCCCCCAGGGGGGCTCGCCCCACCATTTGAGAAGCACTGGTCTAATCCCAGCTCATGTTCCCTATATACAACCCCTGGCAAAACAATATGGAATCACCAGTCTTGGAGGATGTTCATTCCGCTGTTTAATTTTGTAGAAAAAAAGGAGATCACAGACGTGCTACAAAACTAAAGTCGTTTAAAATGGCAACTTGGCTTTAAGAAACACTAAAAGAAATCAAGAAAAAAATTGCGTTAGTCAATAACAATTGCTTTTTTTTTTTTAGATCAAGCAGAGGGAAAAATTATGGAATCATGCAATTTTGAGGAAAATATTATGGAATCGCCCTGTAAATTCCCATTGCCGAAACCAACACCTGCATCAGATTAAATCTGCTCAATATTATGCACTTTAAAATGAAGTGCTCACACTTTGGAGAGCTGTTGCACCAAGTGGAGATGCATGAATCATGGCTCCAACACCAGAGATGTCAGTTCTTAATGACAAAATATTGCAAAAGATATTGGTTGCATCTGAAATGTGGAGTACAAACAACACATAAATAGAAATAAAATGGTTAAAATGGGCTAAGGGAAGGCAATGGTGTTCAGTCATGAATGGTCAATCTGCACTGGGCAAGGTGAGGATATTGGAACTGGTTTGTTGCCGTTTCCAGAGATTTATGAAGATGACTGCCTGAAGAAAACACACACATTTCCACAGTCATTGATGATATGGGGCTGCATGTCATGTAAGGGCACTGGAGATATGGCAGTCGTTCCATCTTAAATAAATGCACAAGTTTACCGGGACATTTTGGACGCTTTTCTTATTTCATCAATTGAAAGGATGTTTGGGGGTGATGACATTTTTCAAGATGGTAATGCATCTTGCCATGGAGCAAAAACTGTGAAAACTTCCTTTGAAGAAAGACACATAAGGTCAAGGTCATTCCCTGCAAATAGTCTGGATCTCAATCCAATTGAAAATCTGTGGAGAAAATGGAAGAAAATGGTCCATGACAAGGCGCCATCACGCAAAACGGATCTGGCAACAGCAGCCAGAGAAAGTTGGAGGCAGATTGATGAAGAGTTTGTCACTTGTTCATTCCAGGCCTCAGAGACTACAAGCTGTTAGAAAAGCCAGAGGTGCTGCAACAAAGTACTAGTGGTGTGTTGTAGTCTTTTTTTTGTTTGTTTGTTTGTTTAGTTTGGGAATTCTTCCCTCATAAGTATCATTCGGTACCATTTATGTTGTGGTTGGCTATTGATAATGATTAATAATGATCAAAGATATTTATTAATAATGTTATTGAAATTTAATCTGACCTGTATCAGAACCTCGGAGCTCCACCTGTCTTAACAGGAAATGATAGCCAATTCAGTTCTATCAGTCTCATAAGATATACTAAACATTTCATCTGGAATTTGAATTAATAGTTAAATTAATTACAATTACCAGAATTAACAGTAAATGTTGAAGGATTTTGGAGTTCTTGACACAGAAGAGTCGATATTTCATTCACCTTTGTGCTCATTAATAAAACAGCAAGTATGATTCCAAACATTATATTTATTAACAATGAAAATGAATAAAACACAGATTCTAACTACCTGTATACAGCTTGGTGTGTGTGTGTGTGTGTGTGTGTGTGTGTGTGTGTGTGTGTGTGTGTGTGTGTGTGTGTGTGTGTGTGTGTGTGTGTGTGTGTGTGTGTGTGTGTGTGTGTGTGTGTGTGTGTGTGTGTGTGTGTGTGTGTGTGTGTGTGTGTGTGTGTGAGAGAGGGAGAGTGCGTGTGTGAGATGTGTGATGGAACTACAAAACAAGATGGCGGATCACAAGAAACTACATTCAAATGGAGGTTGTCAGAGAACAGGAAGTCTGTCCTGGGTCTCCACCATGTGCTGGAGAACAATGGAACATGGAAGCTAGTCTTTAGCGTCTGCTTCCTGTGTGTCTCTGCTAAAGGACCATTTCTAGAATGACTTGATGTGAATGAGACTTGTTTTGTAAAACGTCAGGAGTCGTCAGATGGTGTTCAGTTACGGTGTGATGTTGTCTTTGATGTGATATGTGTAGGATTGTGAGTTAACTAGTTAGTAAAGCAAAGATTAGCATGCAGACCCTGTGTCTGTGGCAGAGCTAACGTTGGTTTACAGGTTGATAACTGCTCTTAATATCATTATCTATAGAACTCAATCACTGTAACAGAATCAACACATCTTCATAAAGTTAAACAGTTCTATCATAGCATCAGGTTTAACTAATCTCAGGTAAAGCCCAGTTGTTCCCACTTCCTTGAAGGAGTTCAGTTGTTGTCCTGCTGGAGGGAAGCTGGTGTCTTCTCCTGTAGTTAGCACCTCCTGCTAACTGTGGTTGCTGGTTGTGCATGGGGGAAGTGTCTTTTGAGCAGAAAGTGGGGGAGGATTTGCATGAGTCTGCAGTGGCCAAAGCCCCCCCCCCCCACTGGGTGTGATGGTCAATCACATTCCTGGGTCAGAATTCACGTCATGATCATGTATCATGACAAATGAAAATGGTCTTTTCTTGGAAATGAACGTTTCTCTGGTCTTGTGAGATCCCAACGGTTTGTTTTTCCATGATTCCACAAGTGTTTCCTTCTGCTTAATCCAAAAAAGCAATTGTTTATTGACTAGCACAATTGTTTTCTTTATTTCTTTTAGTGTTTCTAAAAGCCAGAAAGTTGCCATTTTAAATGACTTTAGCTTTGATGCCATGTCTGTGATCTGCTTTGTTTTTCTACGAAATTGAACAACTGAATGAACATCCTCCAAGACTGGTGATCCCATATTTTTTCACCAGGGGTTATATATGAAACCTTAACCTCTCAATAAGTGATATGCAATAGTTTTTTACCTTTTAAGTTCAAAAGTCCTGTGGTTGAGGATTAAGAGGTGATTCGTCCTGAAGTAATTCTTGATCACCCTTCAGAAGTTTCTGTCTCAAAGCTCCAGGTAGAGCTTGTCAATGAGTGACATTCTTTTTTTTTTTTCCCTCTGAGACTTTTCTTTATTTGTGTTTAATCCTGGTTATCTTACCAAGAGGAGACTTTAAAAACGCAACGTTTCTCAGCTGAATTGAAAGGCACCGTGCAGGAGACATAGTGAGAGGAGACACATTTTACTTGAGCAAGTTTTCAACCTTTTGTTACTTTAATTGGGCCATTTGTCACATTTTGAAAATGTGATGTTTCTCTATAAGTTTGCTAGAGCCTCTATAAGAGCTGCAGGTGTCGCAAACACGTTTTCTGCCTTTTGAAAGTCCATTATTTGAGTGGCCATGTGTTTTTTTTATTTGTTCTTAAACCGTGCAGGACAAGATGGACCAACTCCTGCAGATGATACAAAGTGCTGATCCAACAGACAACCAGGCAGACACTGTGGAGTTACTCCAGTTGGAAGGTGAGCCTGATTGAAGTGACAGAAAAGTGACTCAGCAAGTTCCATCCACTCTGTTGTTGATGTGGACACAGTTTGTGTTTATCTCTTTAGGTGCCTGCAATCAAATGGGACCCCTCATTGACCAGAAGTTGGAAGACATAGACAGGTGCTGTCCACAAGATGTACCGTAATATCCAGACTATTGAGCGCACCTGAAGATAAGCTGCACCCACCAAATTTAAAAAGACAAAAAAGAAAGGTCGGAGTTATTTGATTTACCTGAACGCATCACCTGTGTAAAGGACATGATGCTTGTTAGCCTACAAACATCCATAAATTAGCCACATAATTTTTTAAGACACAGGATAAAAGCTTGTGAACAAAGTAGCAGCTTATAGTCCAGAAATTGGCTTTGATAAATCATCATCGAGATGATTGTCATTTACAAACGCAGAGAAATCTTTGACATCTGCGTAGCTTTTTGGTTTGGATTTGATCACCACCAACTTTTTTTTTGGACACTTTTACAATTAGTCTGAAAACAGTCAAAAGCTAAATCACATGCTAATGAGATTATTAGGATATTCAGAGGGAAGATCAAATTTCATTTAAAAACGCCATCACTTTTGAAGAAGGTCGCACTCCCCTTGTGTTTTCACACTGCGATCGTCAGCAGAGAGACGGTGACTGTGACCATTTCAGTGGGATTAGATGGTGCTGATTGACTTTGGGGCCAGAGCAGAGCTGAAGGAAAGACTGACCACTGACTCAGTGGGATGATGTTCGGAAAGGTTGGAGTCAGAGACGATGGTGATTGTCACTGATGTTTGTGCAGGTGCAGGATCCACAGACAGCATTTATTTATTTGGTTTCAACGATGTGGGAGAGCAACGGAAGCCCAATATGAGATGCCGGGATTGAACTCTGAAATGGTTCAAAATGTTCTCTCCAGACTAAACTGGATCCAAACAAGTTGTTCCAAATATCCACACATGCTACAGAGACGTATGGTATGAGACTGAGCTGCAGTGTTTGTTGGAGCTGGACTGTGGCAGCGCTCCATTCAAGCTTTCCGTCAGCATGTTTTCACTGAGCGACTCTGGTTTCCCCACAACGTATTGACAACATGCCGAGGTCTGGATTATCTCTTATATATGCTGATCCAGATTACAGGGTGCAGTTCTTCAGCTCTTTGCTTTTAGTTTTAAGGCTGAAGTTTGATACTCCATGGTGCAGTCTTTTTGAATAATGAAGGTATTATTTCCAGAAATAGATGGACGTGGATGTTAAGCTGTGAGGTATTGACCACTTCCTGTCCATGTGGTTAGGAAGCATTCCGAGCTTTCCGAGCTCAACGTGAAGGTGATGGAAGCTCTGTCTCTGTACGCCAAACTGATGAATGAAGATCCAGTGTACGCCATGTACGCCAAACTGCAGAGCCAGCAGTACTACATGCAGCAACCTGCCAACACAGCGCCACAGGTACAGTCAGCCCACCTCCGACCCCAACATGAGAGCAGGACTCCTGCACTCCTCACATCTAGAACGCTCTCATTGATGCTTTTATTGAATGAGGTTTTTAATGCAAGTGACTCATTTATCCTTCTGCAACATACAGTGAATCAAGGCTCAGTAGACATTTACTTCAATTTACATTTACGAGGGAACAGAAATGATGGTAGTAAATTCAGTTGCACAACATCGGGTGAACATGTGATGATGTGTATTGTTTAGCACTTCAACACTTCAGGAGGTGCACATGGAGGTCAGAGTGTTCACAAAGCTCTTTCCACACAAATCTACCCAGTGAACCTGCATGTAGAACTCAGATGAGTGAGACATGTTCTATGTATGAAGAATGTGTTTGATGGCGGTGTCCCTGCAGGGCTACCCGGGCCAGCCTGAGCCCGGCTCCTACTCTGCTGTGCAGGCTTACCCTGTTCCTCTGGAGCAGCTTCCTGCTGGCACTCCTGGTCCCGCCCAGCCAGCTCCCAGGTACCTTCACTCACGTTCAGGACATCATCCTATCTGCTCACATTTGTGCTTTGTAATTGTTATTTTCACTGCAATTTCCTCTGTGTATTCCCCGAGGAGGAAAAACCCTGAAGAACATGTCCAAAGCATGCACAGTATATTTTCACTCCACATAATAGCAAATGTCCCTGCAGTGGGCTGTAGATAAACAAAACTTCACCAAGTTTATGTCTGATGGGCTCTTTATATTTTATAATATACTCCTATTGATCCTTCTGTGTTGGTAAAGTCAGTCCAATCTAACTATGATGCAATTACTTGTTTATGTTCACTGACCAGAGATGATCAATTTTTCTTTATACCAATTTTACATTTAAAACAGGCCCTCAAGCTCATTTTCGATACAACACACACATGTTATGTTAATTTCAGAGAAAGTTCAGCGTACAATTTGGGAAAAGCTGTGATGACATTTTCAAGCCTTTTCTGATTGTAATCAAACTCCGCTGTGATGATGATTAAAAAGCAGAGAACACCATCAGGAAGTTTGTCACAGTTTTGCACTAAGTTCCTCATTGTGGAGTTTCACAGTCAAAGTTCCATTCTTGCTGTACGGACATCATTTCCTTACTTGTCTTTGCAGCGACGTTCATATGTACATGAGCCAGCCGCCAGTCTACACAGTGGCCCCAGCAGACGTTCAGTCCTACCAGAACCCAGCAGGGGGCGCCGCACCATGCAACACCCTGGCAGGCATGGGCCAGACAGCAAACTACAGCACGCCAACCGGCTGCAGCATAGCTCCGCCCTCGGAAGGCCCACAGGCCCCCTACTCAGAGAAAGCCCTCCTATAGGACACACACACACACACACACACACACACACACACACACACACACACACACACACACACACACACACACACACACACACAGAGACTTGATCAAATAGTTCTGATTTGCTTCATGATATCTTTGTTTTAATAGTGAACACTGTTGGAAGGGGTATTACTACACTGCTTCAGTCACACACACACACACACACACACTAACAGAGGACTCACTGTCACTCACACATCGACGAGCTCGTCACTTCGATCACCACTTCTACCACTGGTGCAGCGGCAACAACACAGGTAGTGGTGCTGGTTTGTGTTATTGCCCCAGATGCTGCTCAGACTTCACCTCAAATCAGGTTTCAACTGAACAAATGTTTCTGCTTGTATCAGAACAATTCTCGATCTCACCTCGTAATTTGGGGATTAAACTGAAATGTGTCCATTTAAATGCGCTCAATTAAAGAGACTATCTTTCAACCATGTTCTGCACTTGGTTGTCGCAAAGGTGAACTCAGAAACGCCCAGTTGTGTTGTATGTTACCTTGTGCAGTAAGATCTGAATTGCAGTTTTTCTCAATTTCTGGTGCATTTCTCAAATGATCGACAAAATTTGCAAAACGGTAAGTGCATTTCTCCAAATAAAACGCCATGAATTACCTGCAACAACCAGTCCCCTCCTCAAACTGCTTAGTTCTTCTTTCAAAAGTAAATCTGTTTCAATGAACATTTCATTGCCATCAGAATGACAGGTCCTTGTGTCACTACGTACGGAAAAGACTGAATTGCATCATCATGTTGTCACTATAGCAGTACTCTAAAGGTTGAATGTTGCACCTTATTGGGGACTATTCAACAGACCATAATAAATATTGAGCAACATGACATCAGCAATTGATAACGTAGGAAATGGCAAACAATTATATATAATTGTTTGCATGGACGTGCCAAAGCATTTGCAACTTCAAACAAATAGTGGAACTAGTTTTTTGATGCGCACAAGTGACTCAGTCATGTGGAGATTGAACAAGTAGTTAATTCTAGTTCTCATCTGACAAATGTGCCAATTTGACTGAGAAAAATTGTAATAAGTGAAAGGTTCTAAAACATTTCACAAATCCCATTGTTCAAGTGTGATACATTTCTTGAAAGTATTGAGTATGTCAGAGCTATTTAGAAACACCTCATGTATATTTTAAACAACATAAAGTGAAAGAGAATGATCAGAACATTTAAGAAATATCTGAACAAAGTGAGCAGCCCTGAAACACCAGTTTGTAGCACAAGTTCTACCATTGAGCTGCTCTGATGCACAATCACAAGGAATTCATTACCCAAGCAGCTGTTGAAGGAGGAAGTCTAACTGGCTAATTGACCTTCACCCTGTAGTTGCTTCCCGTTTGAACAAGTGCATTGTTCAGTACATGAAGGTGTTCACTGCGTCACTCACACTGCTTTACCAGACACGTTCACGCAAACGTACATGAACAGACTAACGATCACAAAGAAACGGGATTTCCACTCACATTTGCTTATTCTGTTTTTGCCGTTTCGAAACGGACATATAGTGACACTGAAAACATTTGGCTACTGCTACATGATGTATGTACTGTTTACATTTTAACGTATGGAAAACTCAAGACACCTTGTTTTTTTTGAAGGAGGGAACAAGACGAGAGGAATTAAGTCGTTCTCCTTTTTTTTTGGAACATGACTGAGTTGTTGCTGTGACGTGGACCCATCCTCTACTCTCACCACATGAACTCCAGGGTCAGCAGGTCCTAATCCGTGTTGAACAATGAGGTTGATCTTTCTGTTGCAGTGCATTTTAATTTATAGTTTGATTATTGTCATATTATGACCAGATGAGCAGTGCAAGTTGTACGTATTCTCAGACTAGAGCGGAGGATGTGATAATCCGCCTATTGTAGTTTATTTAAAATGTTTTAACCGTGAACCTTTCTCTGTTTGATACATGCTTATTGTATTGTCGTCACATTGTAACGTGAGAAGTGACTGAACGTTTCCTCCACACTTTGAACCATACTCCTCCTGTCAGCTGTGCTCAAGCCTTATTGGAAGGATTCTCGAAGGAGTGTATCCCAGTTGGTTTTCACACTCTGATAAGTCTAAAGTATTTTTACAAGTCAGTTTTTAATGATTTGAAAATCCACCTAAATCTCCCGGGTTTCCGTGGTTGTCCACCCCCCCACCCTATGAAAGCCAGGGGAGGAGCTTTATTGCTCCACCATGCCACTGGTTGAACTCCACACTGGACAAACACACGAAGCATTCCAGGTCAGTTAAGGTGGTGAGTTTTCCTTGTCAATGTGTAGGTTTCTATTTAGCGGTCTGGGCTGTTTCTGAGGCGGGAAGAAACACTGACTACAACGCACATATTTGATGTTGAATTATGCTACATGAAGGAGTGGTGCAGTTTGGAGCTGCATCATACGACACCAGTGTCTTGGGTTATTACTGATATTGCTTCTTGCCCTCTAAGCTCACAGGCTGTGTTTCCAGGTTCTCAAGTCAACATTCACAATGGTGGAAAAATGTTTTTGGACACTCATAAAATTTTATCATGAAATATTTGTCGTAAAGTCTTTTTTTTGTGTTTCATTGTGTTAACTTAGACAGACACACATGATTATTTTCTTTATTGTTTACAAGATTTTTTATTTTTCACAATTAAATTCTTGACCGTTTCAAGATTGCAGTTGTCAACATTGTCAGTATCAAAATCACCGGTTAACACAATGTATTCATAACTGAACAAAAAATATATAAACCATCAAATGAATATGCAGTTGTCCAATAGAGCTCTGATCCTGGCTGCCATGTTCCCCACCAGCAATTCACACTGGAGGGGAGGGGGGGTAAATTCTTCTGGAATTACTGCTTGTAGTTCTTTGGTTTACACTTTGAAGCATGCCTGTTGATAATCCACCACAATGTTCAAGGGGACTCATGTCCTGGAGTTGAACCAGCCACTCTCAGACCTCCTTGCAGCCAACTGCTGACCCTGGCTCAGTGGCCAAGGGGCATTAACTTGTTGAAACCTTAACAAAACAGCACAAGCAGAAGGATGCATGTGGGTTTCCATAATGGCAAAATACTCTGCAGGGTTCCGTGTGCAGTACCTGTGTATTTTAACGGAACCAAGGTTTTAAAGGATTTCTTTAGTGTTTTGACTCTAACTTGCCGAAAAGAAACTTGAAGCACTTGAAGAGTAATTCTTAATACTATATTTCACTTTATTGTGTGGTGGACTTTGATTAAAAGGTTTGTGATGTCATAAGGTCCGACGATGTGACCAGTTGGTCAACTTCATGTAATTGGGTTGTTTCTTAATGTGACGTTTTTAAGTTTGGGTTTGTACTGGATGACATGCTGCCTGACTTCACTTTCACAAATCAATGTTCTTGTAATAGTTCTGTCTCAACTTGTACCCTGTTTTTATGAATTCTTTTAACCATACTTATGAATTGGTATTCACAATAAAACCACGCCAAATGTACGGAGGAATACACTTCATTCTCATGTCTTTTTCTTTTGTTTTTTAAACCACATTTATCAGTATAGACCAGGGCTGGGCCGTCCTGGTCCTGGAGGGCCGCAGCCCTGCAGGTTTTAGACGTCTCCTCACATCCATACAGCAATTAGTGGCTCCTTGTCCAGCTTCCTGCAGAGCCTCATCATGACAACAGGTGTGTTTGAGCAGGGAAACATCTAGAACCTGCAGGACCAGGATGGCCCACCCCTGGTATAGACAGATACAACCAGTCAAAGGTTTGGATACACCATCTCATGAATGTTTTTTGCTTTATCACCATTTAAGGCATCAAATCTATGAATTTTGTTCTGATTATTTTCGCACATTCTTGGCCTTCTGTGATCAGTCTTGAAGGAGTTCTACAGAGGAGGGTTGGGACTTCGCCCAACCAGTCCACATGTGTTTAGTGGCTCTGGAGAAGGTGTTTGACTGCGTTCCTCGAGACGTCCTGTGGGGGGCGCTCTGGGAGTATGGAGTCCGGGGCCCTTTGTTAAGTGTTTGGTTCACATTGCGGGCAGTAAGTCAGACCTGTTCCCAGTGAACGTTGGCCTCCAGCAGGGCTGTCCTTTGTTACCGCTTCTGTTCATTACCTACATAGACATCACTTCTAGGCTTTTGCAGATGATGTGGTTCTGTTGGCTCCGTCAAGCCTGGACCTTCAGCGTGCACTGACACGGTTCACAAGCAAGCGTGCTGGGATGAAGATCAGCACCTCTAAATCCGAGGCCATGGTTCTCCACCAGAAAAAGGTGTCTTGCCCCCTCCAGGTCGGTGGAGTGCCCTTGTCACAGGTGGAGGAGTTTAAGTATCTTGGGGTCTTGTTCACGAGTGGTGGGAAGATGGAGCGTGAGATCGACAGGCTGATCGGTCGATCCGTCGTGATATTTATCACAGCAGGGGTGTGCTGAACACTCCTTCAGAGGAAACACTTGCTGCCAGTGTACGGTTTAGCAGCATGGCGTTCTTTACAAATCGCCTGCATCTTGTCTAGTTTACTATCTTGTAAAAGCCAAAGTACTTCAAAATGCCTGATTTTAAGTTTTTCAGTGCATCAAAGATCTCGTCTGCCGGCTTACTGCTGCTTTCATGGACCTCCGTGCTGTAGCACTGGCTTGTGGTAGAAATGTGCTTCCCGGCTGATCTGTTCAGGTAGACATATACTAGATATATGAAACATATATAAAATATCAATTAGAAGCAATATGTAAAACTACATTATACTGATTCTGAAATCTCATCAGTGGACAAGCTGTCCCCTGATGGTTCTGTCCGTGGACGAGTTGTCCGTTCACCACTGCAGGCAGGGAGGCGGCTCTTGTTCAGCTACTTTATATGTCTGTATAAAACTTGTGTTTTTAATCCAACATCAGGACCCAGCTATTTTTTTTTTTCTTTCCCTGGCCATTTTTCTTCCCCCACTGCAATTTTAAACTAATGTTGAGAGTGTGGCAGGATAAAGGACACGCTGGAACTGCGGGTCAAACTTGTCTTTATTTCGCCACCGCCAAAACAGAACTACGAACACTGCGTAACATCCCAAAAGCGGAGAGCTAAACCACGCCCCCTTCTCACAGTCCTGCTGGTGAGAGGCCTGGGTCCTAGTGGCCGCCACAAGACCTACTTTTATAGAAGAACGACAGTGGCTTGCAAAAGTATTCATACCCCTTGAACTTTTCCACATTTTGTCACATTACACACCACAAACATAAATATATTTTATTGGAATTTTATGTGAAAGACGTTGGTCAAAGGGTCACACAATTGTGAAGTACAAAGAAAATTATACATGACTTTAAATGTTTTTCACAAATAAAGTGAAAAGTGCAGTGTGCAAAAGTATTCAGCCCCCCTGAGCCAAAACTTTGTGGAACCGTCTTTTGCTGCAATTACAGCTGCAAGTCTTTTGGGGTATGTCTCTACCAGCTTTGCACATCAAGAGACTGAGATTTTTGTCCATTCTTCTTTGCAAAACAGCTCAAGCTCAGTCAAATTAGATGGAGAGCGTTTGTGAACGGTGGTTTTCAGATCTTGCCACAGATTCTCGATGGGATTTAGGTCGGGACTTTGACTGGGCCATTCTAACACATGAATATGTTTTGTTTTAAACCATTCCATTGTAGCCCTGGTTTTATGTTTAGGATCGTTGTCCTGCTAGAACGTGAATCTCCACCCCAGTCTCAAGTCTTTTGCAGACTCCAACAGGTTTCCTTCCCAGATTGCTCTGTATTTGGCTCCATCCATCTTCCCATCAACTCTGACCAACTTCCCTGTCCCTGCTGAAGAGAAGCACCACCACCATGTTTGACAGTGGGGATGGTGTGTTCAGGGTGATGTGCCGTGTTCGGTTTCCGCCACACATAACGTTTTGCATTTAGGCCAAAAAGTTCAACTTTGGTCTCATCTGACCAGAGCACCTTCTTCCACATGTTTGCTATGTCCCCCACATGGTTTCTGGCAAACTGCAAACGGGACTTCTTATGGTTTCTTTGAACAATGGCTTTCTTCTGGCCACTCTTCCATCAAGGCCTCTTGGCTGCATCTCTGGTCACTGCTCTCCTTGTTCGGCCTGGAACTTTAGCTGGACGGCCGTGTCTTGGTAGGTTTGCAGTCATACTCTTTCCATTTCAGGATGATGGATTGAACAGTGCTCCGTGAGATGTTCAAAGCTTGTGAAATCTTTTTATAGCCTAACCCTGCTTTAAACTTCTCCACTACTTTGTCTCTGGCCTGTCTGGTGTGTTCCTTGGACTTCATGGTGATGTTTGCTCCCCAATATTCTCTTAACAGAACAGCTGTATTTGTACTGAGATTAGATTACACACAGGTGGACTCTATTTAGTCATCAGGTCAACATTCAATCATTCAGCAGTCATCAGGCAACTTCTGAAGGTAATTGGTTGGTTGAACTCAGAGAAAAGGGTCTGAATACTTTTGCACACTGCACTTTTCAGGGTTTTATTTGTGAAAAAAAATTAAAGTAATGTATAATTTTCTTTGTACTTCACAATTGTGTGACACTTTGTGTTGGTCTTTCACATAAAATACCAACAAAATATATGTATGTTTGTGGCGTGTAATGTGACAAAATGTGTAAAAGTTCAAGGGGTATGAATACTTTTGCAAGCCACTGTATGTGTAAAAATGTGTGCTGTCAAAAATAACGGGTGAATTTAATTAATTTTTAATTAATTTGAAATATTTAATTCTTAAAAAAATGTAACATAATTAAAGTTGTTTTGTTTACTTTCGGGTTTTTTTTCCCTCACTTACCGGAGCAGCCTGTGCATGTTCTCTGGGGGCAGCACCTTGACTCCAGAGCAACACAATACCTAGTGGAATAATATTAAGGCTGAAAGTTTCACTTTCGAAAGTTAGTGGCAGGTGATTGACAAAGTTAAAGTAATTAGTTTTACTTTGAAAAGCCGAATTTAACATCCACAGAAGCACAGGTTGCCAGGTTGGCTGACAAGCAGTTGCCCAACTGGTAAAGCTTGAGGGCATACTATCAGGTAAAATATTAATTTCTCCTCTTTCTCTCTTTACCAGGCTCTCCTGTATACTGTGTGTGTGTGTGTGTGTGTGTGTGTGTGTGTGTGTGTGTGTGTGTGTGTGTGTGTGTGTGTGTGTGTGTGTGTGTGTGTGTGTGTGTGTGTGTGTGCGCACGTGCTTCTCTCTCTCTCTTGTGTGTGAGAGAGAGTACACACACACTGTAGTATATCATTGCCACTTTGGTCATGTGATAAGTTCATAACTTTGTTTCTAGAAATATTCAAATTCTCAAAGTGTGGGCCTCTACTCTAACAAAACCCAGTTGTTCGTTAATTAATTTGTTTATATTATTAATATTTTGCTAATCTTGGAGAGACACAGTTTCACGCAAAGCTAAAAGGAAGTTATACAAATATTATTTGATTTTAAATATAGTCTGGGTGTTGAGTCTACAGTCATTCCGTGGTTTTCCCTGAATAAATATCCATTACAAGCTTCAGTCTTCAGTATGAAAACAATGCAATTAATTGCAATTCATTACAGAAATGTGTGCAATTAATTAGTTGGGGTTTTTTTTTTAATCCATTGACAGCACTAGTAAAAATACTGAAATGTTACAAATAAATACACTTATTATAATAAGTCGTCTCAATGGGAATCGTCTATCTGGGATGACACCGACATTCCTACGGGCTGCCGTGGACATTTTAGTGTTACTGGGTGGCGCTGGAGAGCACATTTTGGAACTCTGAATATTTTTGGAATATTTCCTTAAATATTTCGCCAGTCTTGATAAGCATGCCAAATTTGAGCGTGTTTTGTTTGGTGGGTCAAATTTGTGCTCAATGAGGCATCCGGAGTAAAAACCCGATAAGAAACATTCCAAATACAACAGGATCCTGGCCTTTCGGCATCGGTCCCGCAATATATAATTGCAACAGGATAATATGCACAGCCAATTAAAAAAAACTAAAGCATGACAAAGCAAAACATGACAAAAGCAACAGTAGAGGAGGGAAGAGAGAGAGAGAGAGAGATGGTGGAATGATAGAGTGGAGACAGTGGTGTTAACAGGGTCGGTGTGAGGAGGGGCTGGAAGCTTTTTGTCAATGTGAAGCTGCTGGAGGCGCATTTACATTCAGACTGTGTGCTAGCTGAACGTTACCTGCTCTCGCATGGCAACAGGGACAGTGAGCTTCAACTGCAGCACACGCACACACACACACACACACACGCTCAACCTGAAGATGAGTACTCAGAGTGAATCAAGTTAAAGGAACGCACGTGGAGAAAGAGGAGCCTGGAGAAGAGAAAGGCAGCAGGCTGGCTGAGGAGAGGAAATACTGGAGGAGGAGCTAACGGGCTTTTTTTTAATTCTTAAAGAGGAGCATGAAAAGAAGAATCACTCTGAACCTGAAAATCTCTGAGTCTGGACTCCCTGGGCGGGCTCATGAGGCTGGGGTCGACAGGAAAACACACATGATGGATGTTTTGTGATCCTGGAGATTCCCGTGGACAAACCCGAGGTATGACAAACGACTGCCAGACAATTCAGCTGCGTTGTTCACAGGTTGAGTCAGGACAGTGATGGAGGGGTGAAGAGGGGGGAAGTTTTGTGGAGGGTAAATCCACAAAATGATGGCAGATCAACCACCTCTCCTCAGAGGAGAGAGCTCTACAAAGATCTCCACAGCCAATGGTAGGAGGCACAGTGGGTCCGGACCCCTGTGGAGCAGAAGTCACTGTGAAGATGTTGTGAGGTGTTGGTGAACCTCCCTACGACAACCTGTGGACCCCAGCGTCACTTCCTCCTGCAGGATCTCTGCTCTGTGGAGACATGCCGTCAGGTGCATAACCTACCATGAGGACCACGAGCACCAGTCTGTCCTGAAACCAACCCTTTCCTTGAAGGCTCTGTCGGCCTGCCCCCTGTTCTTCTGCCAACCTGATGTCTTGATGTATTGCTGTGGGCTGGGACACTGGCGGAGGGTGCACGCCATTTATGTAAGTGAGCATGACAACATCACCCACAAGAATCCATTCTTCACTCTTTTCTTTCTCTGGTACCATAGCAACTGTGTGCGTGTGTGCGTGTGTGTGCGTGCGTGCGTGCGTGCGTGTGTGTGTGTGTGTGTGCAGGATATGCAGCATAATGGTCAGATGATATGTTAATCTGGTGCAAGACTTTCCAGAGAAGTGACAGTGAAGCTGGTGATATCTGATAGCCTCTCATGCACGGAGTAGTGAAAGTGGCAGCAAGGACAGATGGGTAAAGGGATTTCATGAGAAGCCAGTTCAGGGTCCGCTCAATCACAGCTCATTTATTCTCCATGTCAGATAGACTTACACATCTTCCATCCAGACTCTGTCTTCACATTTTGCCTCCTGGAATCTGAAAGCTACAGACCACCCTGCAGTACCACCAGTCACCAAGGGGGATCAGTGTTGAGAATAATGTCGGTGTTTGATAAGGATGAGCCGGATAAAGCATTTTTAATGATTACGAGCATGATACGAGTAAAACTCATCAATATCCGTGCTCATGCTGAAGTAAAATCCTCATTTGGTAACTGACTGTCTTCACGCTCTGTGATTGGCCAGTGGCACACAGAGCCCGCCTCCCAACAGACACGTCTGCAGCCACAGCTCTGCTCCACTCTCATGCACACATAGACAGTGACTGAACTCTCTGTGCTTGGCTTGACTCCAGCTAAAGTTGATTTGTTCAGCTCACCTATATTTCGGTTTTTTTTTTTAACAGATAAAATAGCCCAACATATCCACATGAGCAAGCAGGTTTATTTGTGACTGTGGAAAGGAACAACTCCCTCTAACAGGAAGAAACCTTTGTAGAAACCAGAGTCAGAGGTGGAGGCATTCTGTGGACCGGTTGGGGTGAGAGGATAGAGGAGAGGAGAGGAGAGGAGAGGAGAGGAGAGGAGAGGAGAGACAGAGATATATTGGGTGTTGAGATACATACAATACCCTTGTTAGTGCTACATATATTTTTTTTACAGTAATCACACTGATCCAATATTTCCCAACTGTTATGCTATCTTGACAGTAACATGATTTTCTAGATTAAACCAGCCTGGGCAGCTCACCTCTAATTTCGGTTTGTATGATATTTAATGTAACTTGGTGAACCTGTTTAGTAACGTACACGGTGCATTTGACAACACAGAGCTGAAAACAACTCGTGTCGCGTTGGACACTGCCTCCACTCCGGTTGCGTTAAAAAAAAACAAAAAAATTACCATCTGCTTGCTCTTAGTTTGGCTGGTAATGTAAAGTCAGTAAGAAAACTTTGCTGGTTCTGAACACGGTGCTTTTGAGAAGGATACAGTGAACAAGACTGACATTATTTCCTGTTTGCCACCACTGGATGTTTACATCAATCACCTGGTTCACACATCATTACAAAATAAACAGACCACTTACACACAAGCACACGAAGTAGCATATTTTAATATTTTTATTGTAAATGGCTGTTCATAAAAATGTCTGTATTCCCAAATACATGTCCCAAATTAAGCTTTATATACTTTATATCATATATAGTTGTTTTTTTGCATATAAAACATTAAATCTCAATTCTGAGGCTTTTCTGTAAATAGTTTTCAAATAAACAATAAATAAAGCAACTTCTGATCAACCCATATCAATTTCAGACTTAAAATAATGTACCGATTTAAGCCCCACCTAGTTTCAATTGAACCACGCCCACTTCTGGTTTATGCCCCGCCCACTCCGAATACAGACACAGATCATTTAGATCAGAGGTGTCAAACTCAGATCCTCGAGGACCGAAGCTCTGCACGTTTTCCACGTCTCCCTGTCATGACCTCCGCCTCTGGCTCTGCCTAGTGGCAGAATTTTTTCCCTTCCTCCTCCCTCCTTTCCTCTCTCCTAGGTGGGCGTGTGCTGCATGCTGTGTGAGGTGAAGTGCAGTGCTGATTCCTGAGTGCTCTCACCTGCGGCAGGGTGTGGCTTCTCCCAGCATGCACCTCTCTCTCTATAAAGCTGGCATCAGATGAAGACTCGGCGTCGGACCGTAAAACTACCTACCGTTAGTTGAACTCTGTTCTGCCTGACCTCGCCTCAGTCTGTAAAGTTTGTCTCTCCTCGGCTGCAGCTCTTGACCCACCCTGCTGCACCGAGCTCCTGCATGAGACTCTGCTGGTTGACCCGTTCCTACAGCTTCAGCACAAGACTCCCTGACAACCATCCTCCTGGCTGCAGCACAGGACTCCCTGACAACCATCCTCCTGGCTGCAGCACAAGACTCCCTGACAACCATCCTCCTGGCTGCAGCACAGGACTCCCTGACAACCATCCTCCTGGCTGCAGCACAGGACTCCCTGACAACCATCCTCCTGGCTGCAGCACAAGACTCCCTGACAACCATCCTCCTGGCTGCAGCACAGGACTCCCTGACAACCATCCTCCTGGCTGCAGCACAACAAGACTCCCTGACAACCATCCTCCTGGCTGCAGCACAGGACTCCCTGACAACCATCCTCCTGGCTGCAGCACAAGACTCCCTGACAACCATCCTCCTGGCTGCAGCACAACAAGACTCCCTGACAACCATCCTCCTGGCTGCAGCACAACAAGACTCCCTGACAACCATCCTCCTGGCTGCAGCACAACAAGACTCCCTGACAACCATCCTCCTGGCTGCAGCACAGGACTCCCTGACAACCATCCTCCTGGCTGCAGCACAAGACTCCCTGACAACCATCCTCCTGGCTGCAGCACAACAAGACTCCCTGACAACCATCCTCCTGGCTGCAGCACAACAAGACTCCCTGACAACCGTCCTCCTGGCTGCAGCACAACAAGACTCCCTGACAACCGTCCTCCTGGCTGCAGCACAGGACTCCCTGACAACCATCCTCCTGGCTGCAGCACACACCACCTCCGTGGGTCTCCAGCGTCGACCACGCCATTCATCCCGCTCCGCTTCGTACCAGGCAGTGTGCTCCCTTAGTCTCCCGCTGGGTCCTGATGGTTTGGTTGGGGTGGTTTCGTAGTCTGTGTAGTGGTTCTGTATTGTTTATTCTGGAGTACTGTTTGGTTGGGCTTAAGTTTGTAGTTTCTAGGTTTAGTCCATACGTCTGTAATTCTGGCTCTTGGAGTTCTGCTTGCTTGTGTTTTTGGTTTGTGTTCATTATCACGTCATTTATTAAAGTACTCTCAGAGTGTCCCTGTTTGCCGTGTCTCTGTCCGCAACTGAGTCTCTGAGTGTGATCTGTGACAGTACGGTCCGACCAAGATGAACTCAGCGGACAATGTGACCGGCGCTGATCAGGCCTCTCAGGCACCAGGCATGGAACAGGCTATGGCCAGTCATGGCGCCATGTTGGATCACCACGACATGCTACTACGCACTTTGGTAGAGAGTTACCATGCTTTATTAAATCAAGTCTCTCAGCTAACCAGCAAGGTTAATTCTTTAGCCACAGTTATGACTGCTTCCTCAGCTGCCCCAGTAGTTACTGTTCCCACTCCTAGTTCGGCATCTCCCAACACGAATCCTTCACCACTCCCTTTTCCTCATGAACCCGCTGTGCCCATGCCGGAACGTTACGCCGGAGACTTGGGTTCCTGTCAAGCGTTTCTTACTCAGGTTTCCTTGGTTTTTGAGTTACAGCCTGTCTTATGCATCTGATAGGTCTCGAATAGCTTATTTGGTTGGGTTGTTGAAGGGCCCGGCGAGGGATTGGGGAGCATCTGTTTGGGAGAGGCAAGGTGAAATATGCTCCTCATATTCCGCCTTCACCAATGAGATGAAGAAGATATTTGACCACCCTGTTCGGAGCCGGGATGCCGGAAACCGCCTTACCACCTTGCGGCAGGGGGCCAGGAGTGCAGCGGAATTTGCAGTGGAATTTCGTACCCTTTCCGTGGAGAGTGGATTCGATGATGCAGCCCTGCAGAATGCTTTCTATCGAGGCCTCAACGAGGAGTTGAAGGACCAACTCGCCACACGAGAGGAGGCTGCAAACCTGGATACCCTCATCGCTTTGACAATTAATCGGGATAATCGTCTACGGGAACGCAGACGAGAACACAGCCAGCAAATCCGACCAACTGCAACCCGCTTCCCGAACCCGGTTCAGGCAAGTCCAGTGAACTCCCAGTCGTCTGAAACTGAACCGGAGCCCATGCAGATTGGGTGGGCGCAACTCACACCTCAAGAGAGGAAACGACGCCAAGCCACGAACGCTTGTCTGTACTGTGGCCGGACTGGCCATTACATTGCCACATGCCCCACCCGTCCAGCAAAAGGGGGTGGCTCACCAGTAACGGGAGGAATCCAGGTGAGCCGAACCATGACCTCCTCCCCTCCACGTCTCCAGCTGGCCGCTTCCCTCTGCTGGCGAGTTCAGCCTGTCCCAGTGACTGTGTTAATTGACTCTGGCGCCAAAGAAAACTTCTTGGACAGCCAACTCGCTGAGCAGCTCCAGATCCCAATCAAGCCTCTCGACGTTCCTGTTGAAGCCCGAGCACTAAATGGTCTTCCGTTAGCCCAAGTCCGGTTCCGATCCATCCCTGTAAGGTTGGTGTTGGCTGGCAATCATCGTGAAAGTCTGAGGTTTCATATTATAGATCACTGCAACCCACCTGTAGTCCTGGGTTACCCCTGGTTGAATCTGCACAATCCCCAGATAGATTGGAGCAGAGACAAGGTTTCATCATGGAGCCCCCAGTGTCATGCCAGCTGCCTTCGATCTGCCCTGACACCTGCGGCCGCTGATCTTCACCAGTCACCTGTTCCTGTGGACCTGCCCAAGGTTCCTCCGGAGTATCACGACCTGGCACCAGTGTTTTGTAAGGAAAGTGCCCTCTCGCTTCCCCCACATCGCCCTTATGACTGTGCTATTGAGCTCCTTCCGGGTGCGACCCTTCCCAAGAGCCGTCTGTATAACTTGTCCAAGCCCGAACAGACCGCCATGGAGGATTACATCCGTGACTCGCTGGCTGCTGGGATCATCAGACCATCCTCCTCTCCAGTTGGTGCAGGGTTTTTCTTTGTGGGCAAGAAGGATGGCACCCTCCGTCCCTGCATAGACTTTCGTGGCCTGAATGAGATCACTGTGAAGAATCCTTATCCACTACCTCTGATCACCTCGGCATTTTCTTCGTTACATGGCGCCAACATCTTCACCAAACCCGACCTCAGAAATGCCTACCACCTCATCCGGATCCGCCAGGGGGACGAATGGAAGACGGCTTTCAACACTCCTCTGGGACATTTTGAGTACCTTGTGATGCCCTTTGGGCTCACTAATGCCCCTGCTGTCTTCCAAAGCCTCATCAATGATGTCCTTCGGGATATGATAAACCGGTTTGTTTTCGTTTACCTCGACGACATCCTTATCTACTCCCAGACCCCGGAGGAGCACACCCTGCATGTCCGACAAGTCCTGGAACGACTCCTCAAGAACCGGTTGTTTGTGAAGGCTGAGAAGTGTGAATTTCACACCTCCACTACATCCTTCCTCAGATATGTGATCTCACGGGGGGAGCTAAGGATGAATCCTCAAAAGCTGTCCGCAGTAAAGGAGTGGCCAGAACCTGAAAACCGAAAACAACTTCAGCAATTTTTAGGGTTTGCCAACTTTTATCGGCGGTTTATAAGGGACTACAGCAAAGTGGCTGCACCCCTAACCACTCTGACCTCCACCTCTCGAACCTTCTCCTGGACCCCTGAAGCAGCCCAAGCCTTCCAGTCATTGAAGGACCGGTTTACTTCAGCGCCAATCTTAATTCAACCCGATCCAACTCTGCAGTTCGTCGTCGAAGTGGATGCATCTGATACTGGTGTGGGAGCGGTCCTATCTCAGCGCAGTTCGAGTGATGGTAAGCTGCATCCATGTGCCTTCTTTTCCCGTCGTCTCTCCCCAGCGGAACGGACCTACGATGTTGGAAACCGGGAGTTGCTGGCAGTGAAGATGGCCCTGGAGGAGTGGCGACATTGGTTGGAGGGGGCGGAACAACCGTTTGTGGTGTGGACAGACCACAAGAACCTGGAGTATGTCCGCTCCGCCAGGAGGCTCAATTCGAGACAGGCTCGCTGGGCATTATTTTTTGCTCGTTTCAAGTTCACCTTCATGTACCGCCCCGGATCCAGGAATGTGAAGCCTGATGCCCTGTCCCGCCTGCACTCCAGGGAGGAGCACTCTGGAGAACCTGAGACCATCCTGCCCAAGACCTGCCTAGTTGCCTCTCTGACATGGGAGATCGAGAACCTGGTACAGAGTGCACCGGACCAGTCAGACAATCCAGGTACTGGTCCACTCAGGACCCTATTTGTCCCTAACTCTGTTCGCTCACAGGTTCGCCAATGGGCTCACTCATCCCAGTTGACCTGCCATCCTGGAGCTGCCCGTACCCTTAGTGTCCTGAGACAGAGGTTTTGGTGGGACACCATGGAGAAGGACACCAAGGAGTTTGTCGCCGCCTGTTCTGTCTGTGCCCGTCAAAAGTCCTCGACCAAGCCCAGTTCTGGTCTACTGCAGCCTTTACCTGTCCCACACCGGCCCTGGTCACACATTGCAGTGGACTTCATTACGGGATTGCCTCCTTCCGATGGTAATACAACAATTTTAACTGTGGTTGATCGGTTTTCTAAAGCGGCACATTTTATTGCGCTACCCAAACTCCCCTCTGCTAAAGAGACTGCTGAGACATTGGTGACACAAGTTTTCAGGATCCATGGGATACCAGCGGATATTGTGTCAGACCGTGGACCTCAGTTTACGTCAGCAGTGTGGAAACTGTTTTGCAAGGCTCTGGGTGCCACAGTGAGTCTAACATCTGGGTTTCATCCACAGTCAAATGGTCAAACAGAACGGGCAAACCAGTCCCTGGAGACCTTGCTGAGTTCCACCGGAGTTCCACACATGTGATTTAGATGGTTGAACAGATGCAGATACAGATAGTGGTGTACTCGCTCATCCCTACTAAGAACCAAAGAAACTAGACAAATATAAAATGTATGAAAACAAATCAATAAAAATAATAATACAGCAAAAGAACATATTTTTGTAACCTATTAGAGCAACACAAAAATAGTATCCATGTGACGTGAGAAGTAATAAATGATATCATTATAAAAGGCATTAAAAAAAAAGAATATCCAAATTATTTCATAGAAAATAACCAAACTATACATGACACCAAGGGAATAACTGATTTATTTCATAACTTCTTTGTGAATGTTGGACCCAATTTAGCCAATGGAATTGTACAACCAGGAAACACTGTTGAATATAATGAATTAACCATCCAAATGATTTAGAATCACTTTCCCTCTCACCTGCACGTGAAAGTGAAATCACAGAAATTGTTAATTCTTGTAAAAACAAGAAGTAAACAGATTGCTTTGACAAAGGTATGTCCCCGATCAAAGAGGTTGTTGATTATATACAGACCCTTTCCAAAAAAATTAGAATACGATGGAAAAGTTGATTTATTTCCATAATTCCATTCAAAAAGTTAAACTTTCATAGATTATAGATTCAGGGCCCACAATTCAAACGATTTTAAGTATTTATTTGTTGATTTTTACATAATTTGGGCTTCCAGCTCATAAAACCCATGAAAACAGGAATTCAAAACATTAGAATACTGTGTCACACACTCATCATCTACTAAACTCAGAGCACCTGCACAGGTTTCCCCAGGTGTCATTAAATCGCTTCAGTTTGGTTCAATTATCTCAGTTCGGTTCAATATGGGGAAGACTGCAGACTTGACAAGTGGCCAGAAGACCATCATTGAGACCCTCCATAGGATGGGTCAACCACAAACGTTCATAGCGAAGGAGGCTGCTGTTCACAGAGCGCTGTGTCCAAGCAGATCAATGGCAAGTCTAGTGGAAGGGCAACATGTGGCAGGAGAAGATGCACCAGCAAAAGAGATGACCGTGGGCTTCAGCGGATCATCAAACGGAGAAGATTCAAGAATCTGGCAGAGATTCAGAAAGAGTGGAATGAGGCGGGAGTCACAGCTTCAAAAAGCACCACATTCAGACGCATCCGGGAGAGGGTTAGGGTTAGGGTTAGGGTTAGGGCTACAACTGTCAGGTTCCTCGGGTCAAGACACTTCTGAGCCTGAGCCAATGTAGGAAGCGTCTCAACTGGGCCAAAGAGAAGAAGGACTGGACTGTTGGCCAGTGGTCCAAGGTCCTCTGTTCCGATGAAAGTAAAGTGTGCCTTTCATTCGGGAATCAAGGTCCAAGGGTTTGGAGGAAGACGGGTGAGGAACACAACCCAAGCTGCTTGAGGTCAAGTGTGAAATATCCACAGTCAGTCATGATGTGGGGTCCAATGTCCGGTGCAGGTGTTGGTAAACTCTGCCTTCTTAAATCCAAGGTCACCGCAACAGTCCACCAGAATGTTTTAGAGGACTTCATGATTCCTTCTGCTGAGGATCTGTATGGAGATGCAGATTTCAGCTTCCAGCAGGACCTGGCCCCTGCCCATACTGCAAGAAGCACCAAAACCTGGTTTGATGCCCATGCCATCACAGTGCTTGACTGGCCAGCCAACTCGCCAGACCTAAACCCCATTGAGAATCTATGGGGTATTATCAAGAGGAAAATGAGGCTCACCAGACCCAACAACAAAGAAGAGCTGACAGCAAGCATCAAGGAGATCTGGGCTTCCATAACTCCCAGGCAATGCCACAGGCTGATTGCCTCAATGCCACGGTGCATCGAGGCAGTGATTAAGGCAAAGGGATTCCCAACCAAGTATTGAAGATTGACATATTGTTTTGAAAGTACCATATTTTGATTGATTTGATGTGATCCTAATTTCTTTGTTTTTTCTGCAAAAACTGAGAAGTAAATGGTGATTTCTTCACAGAATTCTAGTGTTTTGAATTACTGTTTTCATGGGTTTTATGAGCTGGAAGCCCAAATTATGTAAAAATAAACAAATAAATACTTGAAATTGTTTGAATTGTGGGCCCTGAATCTATAATCTATGAAAGTTTAACTTTTTGAATGGAATTATGGAAATAAATAAACTTTTCCATCGTATTCTAATTTTTTGGAAAGGGTCTGTAGTTGTTCCCTTCACCT
Organism: Blennius ocellaris; assembly: GCF_963422515.1. Lineage (NCBI taxonomy): Eukaryota > Metazoa > Chordata > Actinopteri > Blenniiformes > Blenniidae > Blennius > Blennius ocellaris. Next base: position 26,910,777 of record NC_137659.1, on the reverse strand, counting down.
ACATGTGTCTTTTACAAAAGGAGTCTTCCCGTTTAAAATGAAAACAGCAAAAGTTATACCCATCTTTAAAAGCGGAGACAATCATCAATTCACTAACTATAGGCCAATCGCTCTACTTCCACAATTCTCTAAAATTTTGGAAAAAATATTCGTAACCAGGTGAGATAGTTTCATTGAAGAGCATCACTTGCTAAGTGAACAACAGTATGGATTTAGATCAAATAGGTCTACCTCTATGGCAGTGATGGAACTGGTGGAGGTGGAAACTACTGCGACTGAAGGAGTTTGCTGCTGGTGTTTTCATAGACCTCAATAAGTCCTTTGACACCATAGATCACATAGTACTTTTAAACAAAATGCAGAGGTATGGTGTCAGAGGTCTGGATCATGATTGGCTGAGAAGTTTTCTTTGTGGCAGAGAACAGTATGGGCATATGAACAACGTAGATTCAGATAAAAAGAGCATTACACATGGAGTTCCCCACGGCTCAATATTGGGTCCGAAATAGTTTATGATGTATATTAATGATGGCTGTAAGATCTTGAAAAAACTAAACTGTATTCCATTTGCTGATGACACAAGTCTGTACTGTTCTGTACTATCAATAAATTTAAATAAAACTAAATATATAATTTTTGGAAAAAGAATCACATGAATTTACATGAATCACCACGTTCACACAGATCATTACAGACCACTTACACACATACACACATATAGCTGAACACACAAAGTAGCCTATATTAATATGTTTATTGTATATGTTCATGAAATAAATATATTATAAATATTACAAATTAATCTTTATGCACTGTATATAGTATATAGTTTTTTATATACAAAACATTGAATCTCAATTCTGAGGCTGTTCATGTAAATAGTTTTCAAATAAACAATAAAGCAACTTCTGATCAATCCATATCAAAATCAGACTTAAAATAATATACCGATTTAAGCCCCACCCAGTTTCACTTGAGCCTCGCCCATGTCCGGTGTAGGCCCCGCCCACTCCCAGGACAGATACGGACACAGAAAATTTAGATGGTTGAACAGATACAGTGGTGATATAGTGGTGTACTCACTCATCCCTCATGTTTGATGTCCACACTTCCTGTAACACTGCCTCTGATTGTTCTTCTGGTTGTCTCCTCTGGAGAGGAGCTGACTTGACTTGGGATTGGTGCAGAGCTTATTACAAATGAAGTCAAGATACAGAACGTCTCAGAGCAGTAATTGTCAACGTTTTCAGAGTGTGTATCACCCAAGAAAAAAGTACCACCGTTATGGCAGACCGCTACATACAGTAACAAAGGTCTACCGTATTAGCTAGGACTCATCACTTATATAATTATTTAAAATATTAATTAGGGACCTCGCCAACGGCTGGGCCCTAGTTCTGTTTTATGTTTTTTGTTTGAAGTTTTAGTGAATTTTTTTAATTGTATATATTTTCAAATACATTTCATTAAAAAAAACCAACATGACTTGTCCCCACCTATCTAGAGGGGGCGCCACAGTCTGAGAGTCAAATTGTGCAGTCCTACACAGAGGACTAGCAATTCTGGGGGGGCCGACCTTCGGGGAACGTATTGGTGAACCAAAGCACAGATCAGGGTGAGCCTGGCTTGTGTGCTGATCAGTAGCGTGTGGTGGTGTTTCAGTCACGGCCAGCAATACCAAAATTACCCCCCTACACACACACACACACACACACACACGCACATTATGTCAATCAATCAAACTTTATTTCTATAGCCCTTTACGATCACCTAGAGGTATCCAAAGTGCTTTACAACAATGCTATATATTAAAAAAAAAACAATACATTAAGAAATAAATACGAGAATAACACATAAAAACAATAAATATAAGACAGGTGCTGACTGTGGGAGGAGTGACGGTGCTGCAGTTTGTTGAAGCCATCCAGAAAATCATAAAACAGAGCATACAGAGTAAAATAAAATACACTGCCCTAGGCACAGTTAAAAGCCAACTTAAAAAGGTGAGTCTTCAGTTTTGATTTAAAAAGGCCGAGATCAGTGATGGCGTGAATGTCGGGGGGCAGTTTGTTCCACAGTCTCGGAGCAGCGACTGCAAAAGAGCGACGCCCCACTGTTTGTATCTCCACCTTGGGATGTCTAAAAGACGCTGACCTGAAGAACCAGGGCCCTCCAGGGTCACGTAGGGTTAAAATGTCAGACAGGTAAGAAGAACCAGGGCCCTCCAGGGTCACGGAGGGTTAAAATGTCAGACAGGTAAGAAGAACCAGGGCCCTCCAGGGTCACGGAGGGTTAAAATGTCAGACAGGTAAGAGGGACCAGGACATTGATGGCATTAAAAACAAACAACAGAAGTTTAAAATCTATTCTGAAATGAACTGGAAGCCAGTGGAGAGACAACGGCACAGGGGGAATGTGTTCAGTCTGGAGGAGTTTGTTAAAAACCTGGCAGCGGCATTCTGCACTAGTTGAAGACGCGTAATAGAAGACTGGCTAAGGCCCACATAAAGACTGACTGAGGCCCACATAAAGGCTGGCTGATGCCCACATAAAGACTGGCTGAGGCCCACATAGAGGGAAGACTGGCTCAGGCCGACATAAAGACTGGCTGAGGCCCACATAAAGACTGGCTGATGCCCACATAAAGACTGGCTGAGGCCCACATAGAGGGAAGACTGGCTCAGGCCCACATAAAGACTGGCTGAGGCCCACATAAAGACTGACTGAGGCCCACATAAAGACTGGCTGATGCCCACATAAAGACTGGCTGAGGCCCACATAAAGACTGGCTGAGGCCCACATAAAGACTGACTGAGGCCCACATAAAGACTGACTGAGGCCCACATAAAGACTGACTGAGGCCCACATAAAGACTGGCTGAGGCCCACATAAAGACTGACTGAGGCCGACATAAAGACTGACTGAGGCCCACATAAAGACTGGCTGAGGCCGACATAAAGACTGGCTGAGGCCCACATAAAGACTGACTGAGGCCGACATAAAGACTGACTGAGGCCCACATAAAGACTGACTGAGGCCGACATAAAGACTGACTGAGGCCCACATAAAGACTGGCTGAGGCCCACATAAAGACTGACTGAGGCCCACATAAAGACTGGCTGAGGCCCACATAAAGACTGACTGAGGCCCACATAAAGACTGGCTGAGGCCCACATAAAGACTGACTGAGGCCGACATAAAGACTGACTGAGGCCCACATAAAGACTGGCTGAGGCCGACATAAAGACTGGCTGAGGCCCACATAAAGACTGACTGAGGCCGACATAAAGACTGACTGAGGCCCACATAAAGACTGACTGAGGCCGACATAAAGACTGACTGAGGCCCACATAAAGACTGGCTGAGGCCCACATAAAGACTGACTGAGGCCGACATAAAGACTGACTGAGGCCCACATAAAGACTGGCTGAGGCCCACATAAAGACTGGCTGAGGCCCACATAAAGACTGACTGAGGCCCACATAAAGACTGGCTGAGGCCCACATAAAGACTGGCTGAGGCCCACATAAAGACTGACTGAGGCCCACATAAAGACTGGCTGAGGCCCACATAAAGACTGGCTGAGGCCCACATAAAGACTGGCTGAGGCCCACATAAAGACTGGCTGAGGCCCACATAAAGACTGACTGAGGCCCACATAAAGACTGACTGAGGCCCACATAAAGACTGACTGAGGCCCACATAAAGACTGGCTGAGGCCCACATAGAGGGCATTGCAGTCCAGTCTGGAGCTAGTAAAAGAGGTATCGCCTTTTCAAGATCCTGTTGATTCAGGAACGGCTTCACTTTGTCCAGGAGACGAGCTGATAGAAACTGGCTTTGACCACAGAACTAATCTGTTTGTCAAATTTAAGACCGTTGTCAAACGTTACCCCAAGATTTGTAACAAGTGGTTTAAAATAGGGGGCCAGAGCACCAGAGTGTGTTTTAAAAACATTCGCCATCGGTGATGTGCCAAACAAGATGCATTCTGTTTTTGTGTCATTCAAGTGCAAAAAGTCCACAGAGTAAAAACACAATCTGAATCCAATGTGAAGCCACGACTATGCATCAGGACTTAATCCACCAACATGACAGCTGATCAACAACCACAACCCATCAAGACTCCACTGTGCAGCTTCACCATCACATCATTTCCCAGTGTTTCCAACAGGCTTGCAGGAAAACAAAGGGGGGGGGGTCTTTCGCACTACTGTCATGTATGCACCCTTGTCTACCTGTATGCACCATTGTATGGGAAACACCACTTTACAACCAAAAACAGCACCAAATGCCAACAGCAGCGCCATTCTAATCCAGAGAAAGTTAAAAAAAAAAAAAAAAAAACTTGCACTCACCTATCACTTGTATATTAAATCCATCCTGCTGTAAAATGCTGCAGAAAGCATTTGTTGGTCTGAGTTGACTCATCCATGTCTGGTGTCGGTCTTCCTCTACTCACAATTTCCATTTTTTCTGCAAACAGGTGCCTTGAAAAAGGCCCCCGAAGCAGGAAGACAGGGAGAGATTGAGAGGATAGAGGAGAGAGGAGAGGAGAGGATAGGGAAGACAGAGAGATAGATTGGGTGGGGAGATACAAACCTTGATTGGGGTAATCGGCAAGAAACAGACCCTGGTCCGAGTAGAAAGAGGTGGAGAGAGAAGCAGAGTGAGAGGTAGAGAGAGATTCGGGGAGGGGGGGTTTGAAGCAGCCCTAACTGTAAGCTTTAGTGAATAGAAAAGTTTTGAGTCTCACCTTAGAGACTGTTTCAGCCTCCTAGCTGAAACTGGGATCTGTTTCCACAAGACGGGAGCTTGAGAGCTGAAGGCTCTGCCTCCATTCTACTTTTAGGAACCCTCCGAACCTCCAGGGGGCAGCACTCTGAGAACCAAGACCCTGGTTGTTAAGAGCTTTATAGGTTAGAAGAAGGAGTTTAAATTCTATTCTAGATTGAACAGGGAGCCGATGAAGAGAGATTAGTACTGGAGTGATGTGATCTCTGAGGCTGGTTCTTGTCAGGACTCTTGCTGCAGCATTTTGAATTAATTGAAGACTTTTTAAGCAGTTATTTAGACATCGGCATCACTCTGAGTCAGCATGTTTCTAATTTTGGAAATATTGCGTAGGTGGAAAAAGACAGTCATGCAGATTTGTTTAATGTGAGTTAAAGGATAAATCCTGGTAAAAAAAAAAAAAAAAAACAACTCCCAGGTTCCTGCCAGTGGTACTGGAGGTCAAAGTAATACCATCCAGTGTGACTATATCTTTAGATAATTATTCTCTCAGATGTTTTGGCCCAAATGTAATAATTTCAAAGTTTTATCTGAGTTCAGGAGCAGGAAATTACGACTCATCCAACATTTTATATCTTTAAGACAAGCTTCAAGTTTAGAAAGTTGGCTATTATCGTCAGGTTTCATAGATAATTAGATTTGTGTTATCACATCAGCATCAGTTACTGCCTTCAAAGTTTGCCATTGTGCACTGGTTCTTGGCTTTTTGCCCTGATATTGCTATGTTATTTTCAGCTTTCAGCATGGACAATCCTCCTGTTAGTGTGGCAGTTACTTCCAATATCTCCAACAGGCTTGTACTTCCACTCTTTTAATGACGATAAATAACTTGGTGTGCTTTATTATAATAGATTATTTTATATTATCATATAACTTATATTCCTAATAAATAAATTCTATATTCGTTCGTTCGTTCGTTCATTCATTCATTCACATCTCATCTTATTTTAGAGTTAAGCCATTGAAATTCTTCCATTTGTGCAGACAAATCCTGGAAAGCTGTTTGGGTGCACGCACACACGGTCCACGTTCTAATGGGACTTTACAGTGCTTGGTGGCTTGTGGAGGGTTGGGCATGTTTCTTGGTGTGTACGGTGCTTGAGGTCAGAGTGAGCGGAGCGGCACAACAGATGCCGTGCAGTGAAATAAGCCTTTAATACCCGCAGGACCCAGGGAAGAGTAAGTACAGTCACTGTGCTGACTTGGCTCTGTCTCCAGGCTCCCTTCTCCGGTGGGGTCCTGCCTGCACGCCCTGGCTCTCTGGAAAAGAGGAGCACTCACCTTTATGCACAACGACACAGAGAGAGCTGCATTTCTGTGACAAACAGTGCGGCTGGGTTTATCCGTTTGACTGGAAGTGGAACAAGTTTCAGGGCATGCCTCCTATATCAGAGCTCTGGAAACACTAATCTGACCTGGAGGCTTCAACTGAGGATTAACGCACCTGGAGACTTCTAAACAGCATGCCGCCCAAAAAGAAGGTAAAATAAACGATACTTTTGTGATGACGAGATCTGTGCGCGTGTGCAAGCTAGACAGAGGGGTTAGGAGAATACACCATCTGTTGCACTGGGCGTTAATCTCTGTGTGAGGCCTTTCCACTTCAGCGCACTGCAGCAGACTCAAATCCACAGGCTTGTATCATGTCAGGGTTGCATAACTGATGGTATGTGAAGATCACAATGATTCAATCTCGTATTATTCTCTCATTTATGATACAACACAGCAACTGAAAACAGATTGTATCAAGGTTATATCAAGGTTTGCACCCGCTTTTCAAAGCCTGGATGATAAATACTTTTTAAATACCTTGACAATGTTAAGATTAGAAGAAATCTTTTTTTACCCACGTTCCAAATAAAATTGATCTGAAACTGCAAATTATGTTGAGTCTATAAATTAAAGATAGCAGCTCATAAAGTTGTACATATAGATTTGGAATATTTCACAATTTAAGAACATTGTTAAGTATTTGTCAATTTAAATTATTGTCACAGTTCAAATTAAGCTTATTGTAGAAGTAAGAAAGCCCAGGTATCATGTATATTATAGAAGATAAGCTCAAACATTATAGGCGACTTTATGGGCAGTGTTGTGCCTCACCGAGTTCAATGAACGCTCGTTCATCAACTCCTTCATATTTTGGGCGAACGTGAACTGAACAAACTGTATTTCTGCCAGATGAACGTTACTGAACGTCATTCTGGGATTTGTGAACGGTGCTGTCACAGTTTAATGTTGTTTAAGAGGGATTTCCAGAGCCTTCCAGTGGAAAACCCGGCTAAAGCGCACAGTAAACGCACCTTAACATGTAGGGGGGGAAACAGCCAATCTGGCAACCGCAGCCACCACAGAGTCGCGCCGCCGTATGCGTCATCAACATGCGACGTATCCCAGCAAAAACAAATAGAAGACAGCAGACTGCCTCAGACTCTGCTTCCATGAGTAATACTTCATCTTCATATGATTACTTAAAAGAATTTTATGAAAAGTCCAGTGATGATCCAGGTGGAAACATTTTATTTTTTTGTGTAAACTTTGTTTCAAGAAGCAACTCCGTACATCAACAATGTCAACAGCAAACCTGAGAGGCACATTGAACTAAAGCCCTCGGCGAGACTTTCAAGGTATGTGGAGTCACTGAAAAATCAAAAGACATGGTGACAGTGAGTCAATAATGGGCTGAATGTTGCTCTTTTATCACTAAAGTTCTCGGACTTTTCTTTGGACAAACAAGTCAGGAAAAAAATCAATTCACTAAAAACTGAAAAGTGACATAGATAAATAACGTTTAAATGTTTTGCACTTTGAATGTTGCACTTTGAGGTACATCTTAAGTTTCTTACATCAGCCTGGTTCCTACCTAGTCAGCTTGCTGAAGATACAACACTTTCTAAAAAACAGAAGAATTTCCCTTGGTCTAACAAAACATTGATCTATTCTCTAATGCCTCAAACTTAAACTTTGGACAAATATGAACTTATGAGAACCCATGACTGTTCTCACCTTTCTCTGTATAGTAGCCCACTCAAAAAAGAAAAAAAAATTCCCCAGAATTTGGATCTCTAAATGTTTAGACACGAGTGAAAGGAATCATTTTCATAAAACTGTTTAACTGCAAAAACATTTTTTGAATAACTGGTTCCAAAGAGACACGACACTATTGGGAAGAACACTGCTGACAAACATTGAAGTTATATCTCGGCTTATCTATCCTTGCTGCTTCGCGATACCTGCCAAGAACATATTAAGGAAACTAAAATGATCTTTAACTTTCTTTGGAAAAATAAGCACCATTAAATGACTTTGTCAGAAGATATGAAAATGGAATAAAAGCAATAGATTAAGAAATTATGAAGCAGTGTACATCACTGCTGGTAAAGTTCTGTATATTTTGGCAGGTTATCTTGTGTGTGTGTGTGTGTGTGTGTGTGTGTGTGTGTGTGTGTGTGTGTGTGTGTGTGTGTGTGTGTGTGTGTGTGTGTGTGTGTGTGTGTGTGTGTGTGTGTGTGTGTTAGCCAATGTATATATTCTATGCTTATATTTGCTTTGTCATGTTTTAAGGGAGTAAATGTCCTTGACAAACAGTCAGTATTATATATATATATATAAATATACAAATTTAAAAGAAGAAAAACACCCACAAATCGTGTCAGAGTATTCTATTTTATATACAAGTAAAATCCTGTATTGACCTTATTCCGGAAGTTTGCGGGTTAGCTCCGCGCTACTTGATTTGCGATACCAGTCTGTTTAATTGTTTCCAATTTAAAGCACAGTCACAAGTCAGCAAGATTACATGGCTGTGGTAAGACATCATGGAGGAGAAGTAGGCCAGTGGAGGCTTTGTTTATTTGTTTATTTGTACATTGGGATTCCTCCTGAGCTCCTCAGTGCATGTGTGGTCTCTTCCCATGTCGTTCTCTCCATGTTTCTGTGACACACAGTGAAAGACAAGTCATTAGCAGAGTCAGAAAAACAGTTTTACAAATGGAAATACAATATAACAGACTATTGGTGCAACAGAAAGTATAATAAGAGATAAAGTAGCTGTACTTTAGTTTTTACATTCATGCTTTACTGTTCTCAGTTTTAGAATAGACTAGACTACATTATCATCATCAAATGTGTGGGCCTAAGGTGATGGTAGTGAGCATTAATTAAACTCTAACCCTAACCCTGCTACTCGATTGGCCTTTTTGTATTAATCTGCTATTTCATATTGATTTTGTTGTGTCTGCTACTAGCAAATAGCTTTATGGTTATTTCTGTTCCTGCAGCAGCTAAATATTTCCCGACATGGACATGCTGCATATCTTTACAAAGCATGTTTTGGGTACTTTTTAGTCGCTGGGTTTGTTTAATAGATGCCTTAATTTCCTAAGCAAGATGCGGCTTAATAATCGCGAAACCGGCTGGAAGCTAACTAGTTAGCAACATTAGCCTGTCGTCTTGTAAACACTACCAACTCCGCGCTGCGGCACGATAGTGACAGCATGTAGCACTGGACACACTCTGATTTAGACTGTAGTCTGTAATAAAGTCAGCTCTATATGGAATATTGTGTTTCCACACTGATCGTTGCTCTTTGCTCTCCTCAGTGAAGAGGAGCTCCGTACTGAGACACAGAAGGCAAACGGGCTCTAGAAACACCTCAAAGTCCTTTTCAAACTATCAACAGAAGCAACGCATCGTTTACTCGTTGGTGTACATGATCATAGCACATTTGACGCAAAATAACCTCCCTTATATGATATTTTAGATGCAAGTCTTCCCAGTAGTTCTCCGTTGAAACGAATGCGATTTCGCTGGAACAGGAAGTGTGTTTCAAATGGAAGTGTAGGACAGAAGTAAAAGTGGGCGGTGCGGAATAAGGTCAATAGAAGCAAGGATGTATGGTGGGTTTGCCCGTGGCAGCATGTGAGTAGGTGCTTCCTCTAGACATGAGGACCTCGGCCTCCAGCCTGGATCCTTCAGCCATCAGGATGTTGATGATGTTGAAAACAGTGACATGATGCATGTTGATAGGTTAGCCAAGCCTAGCAACAAATCCAGCTTTTGTTCTGTAAAGACTGTCACACTGACTGTTGGGATTTATGGATGGTTATTAGCATTAGAAATACTGTAAGTAATAGGTTACTGAAAGTAATAAATCACTGGAAGCAATTTATGAAAAATGTTAATTATTAATACAATTTACTAATTAAAAACTCCTAAAGTAATTGATTAATTACTTAAAGTTAATAAAGTATCAAAAATAATTATCAATGAAAAATTATTTATTTGAATAAATTGGTTATTTATTCATTAATAATAAAATGTGGCTCCACCAGCTAAACTGGAAATAGCTAACACCAAAATTTCAGTCTCGTTTGCAAAAAGGTTTATTTAAGCTAGTTAATATTTAACAATCTTAAATAAATGAGAAGGGGTGAGATCGGAACACAAACCAGTGAATTGTCAACAATAAATACACAATAATTACCAGGAATCGATCAATTCAGCTAACGAGTATTTATTTATGAAAGTGTATTAAACCATAAATAATTCTAAAATCATCTCATAAATCAACACATTCAAGTAGCAAACCTCATCTAACAGAGATTCTACAGCCTTAAAATGTATATCTTTTTTATATCTTTTGTAAAAATAAACTTTGTGGGAGAATGCGTATCTGTACGTAAACTTTGAACCTTGCGCATGCACATATTGGAGGCGGGGAACATGGCAGCACTGATGGTAAGGTGAAGTATTGAAGCCAAATTAATCTTACAAAATTCAATATCTTCTAATGTCAGAACTACAGATCTGAACAGCCAAGCTGCAGTGGTATAGATGTTTCTTTAATGAACCATTACTACTGAATCTGCATCACGATGTTCATATGTCAAACCTTCGTCTTCAGATGATACAGAGCAGTGGATGAAACTGATTGATTATCAATTGTGACAAAGTGTGTAAGAGTCAGTCTAGTTTCAGAGTAAGCACTTAATAGGGCAGTGACAGCCGTGCGAAAAGCTGCAGTGTCAGCAGTGCACACTGACTGGCTGTCACTGAGGACATCTATTCTGTTCCAGCTGCTTTTATTAGGATTTACAGCTATAACGCACAACTATACTAAACTGTATGAACACGGTAACAAAGTGAGTCTCTTGGAAAGTCTCGTGCAAAAAAAGAACTGCAATTGAGATGATTTACCAATGTGTTATATGTGAAATAAAGAAATTCTAGGTTTTATATTGCTTACTTTCTTATTATACACACTTGATACATGATACAGTATACAGTTTGGTATATTTTTACGTTGTAAATCCTGAAAAAAGCTGCTCGTGGTACAGTCATGCAATCGGGATGCACTGGAGCTGCAGACAGATGACCTCCTCCTCCACCCACCGCCTTCAACTCTCCAGTAACACAAAGTCCACTGAGCCTTTTTACAGTCCCCGTTCAAGTATTTAATTCATACATTTAATAAACAGATAAAACTGAACTTGATTGGAGACCCGCTGTGGTCTCCACCAAAATGCCTCCTTCCCTCTCCAACACTCTGACACACGCTGGCCATCACAACTATGACGGCTGTTTTGGGGTCCAGCAATATGCTTGGGTGCTGTCCCCCATGATGTCACTCTCCTCACACCTCCACCTTCAGATCACATTCTTCTTCACAGTATTTTACTGTGGAATGGCTCATTGTTCCATGTCTCATTGAGACCCGCCTCCCTTTTGGAAATCCATTCCACATTTTGCAGAGCAGAAGCAGGGAGACACTTGTGGAGTCATTTCAGCAGACAGTGAAGCACAGACACTTCATGGATCTGAAATCTCCACTGAAAAAAACTTTAAAATATCACAAAAAAACCACTCGCCTGTTCGGGCAAGGTGGGTAGAGGATTCACTTGCCCGAGCAAAGCTTTAATTACCCTGGACGTTTGGACAAGCCTTCATGTGGAGCCCTGAGAGTGATGAATGAAAACTTCAGACATGAGGCCAGTTTTAAGAGGATCTTAACTGGACCAAGGGCATTTTTATCGGTATCGACTGTCCAGTGTATTTTGCCATCATCCTATGCAAGGTTTTCTAAAGGAGGCCCCAGATCTGATGGTGTGTGGTGAACTACGCAGCTCACCACGCGCTAACTGATTCTTCAGCAGACTATCAGGCTCTGCTGCACATGTTTCTATAAAGCTATCCTATGTAGTCAAACATGACTTCATTGTAAAACATGGCATGTAGACAGGCCCGCCCCTCCCTACACGCAGAACACGCGCTGTGCGTAGGGCCCCGCGATCCATGGGGGGCCCCATTTTGCGCAAGTGAACTGAATTTCCCTCGGGATCAATAAAGTATCATCATTATCTGTAAATGCGCAAAGGATGCGCATGCATTTTGCCGAGAGGCGCGTAGAGCACCGCCACCAAGTCAGCCTGAGGCAGGAGAGAGAGAAAAAAAAAAAGAGACGAAAGCGCGAAGCATCACCATCTGACCAATCAGCGGTCAGATGGGTTGTTTACAGGTAGCGAGTAGAGAGAGAGAGAGAGATGGCTTCCAAACGTCAACACAATAATAATAGTAATAATAATAATAATTATTATGTTATTGGAAGGGGGCCCCCAAAATAAAATCCTGCTTAGGGCCCCCACTTGGCCAGGGGCGGCCCTGCATGTAGATGTAAACAAACATGTTGCCACAAATCTACCTGGGGTCTATATTACGACTAGGATTTTCTTTTATCGAGTTAACGTTAGGATTAACCCTGTGATTTCTGTACTGCCAAGCAGATTCACTTCTTACCAGGATAAATCACCCTAAGTACTCTGATGTTTAACTCCTGAGCAGAGAATGAAAGTGCAGGTCTACTGACCAATCACATCTCTTGGAAAATTATATTTTTACAATATACATACATATATACATACATATATACATTTAAATGTGATAGATTTAAATCACAACAATATCTAAATCAAGGAGACATTGTGTGAAATGTCTATCTAAAAGAGATTATGCTATGCTTTTTAGTGGCCCGACCCATTTAAGATCAAATCTGTCTGTATTGCTTGGTTGGACAGGAATGTCTTCAACACCTTGATCTGATCAAATCCATCATTCCACCATCTTTTAATGAAAAAATGTTTCTACAGAAGTGGACCCTTTAATTTGTTAACATGGTTTCCTTTCATGCTTCTATAGATCCATGTTATTTTGAAACGATTTTAAACCTGAGATATTATGTTGACCTTTTAATAGCTTCTGAACCATAGTAAAGTTTCACATTATTACCTTTGCCAACAAATGTTGGGGCGAAGGTTATGTTGTTGTTCGAGTGTATTTATTCGAATGTATTATGTATTTTACAAACTTTTTACAAAAAATACTGACCCTAATTGCATGAAATCTTCAGGGGTGGTTGGTCATCATTGAAGGACCAATCCTTACATTTTGGGATCAAACAGCTCCTGGAGAGCAAAGACATTTAGAGCACATTGCCTCGAGTCATGGCTTATCTGTGTCCCCATTCAGTGTTTCGCGCAGCGATGTTGCTATCTGACAAGCTAGTTAGCATCGATGTAGCTAACGGCTAACATGCTAGCCATGCTAACCATGCTAACTTGGTTCTGAAAACAAATGTGGCATTGGCGAAGGTATGCGTTCTACAGAGTGCCTGCTCTACTTTTATTTGAGGTGGTTAAGTCTGGCACTAAATCAGATGCTGAAACTTGGTCAGGGGAAACCTCTCTTGGGCTGCTTGTTACTCAGAATAGTTCAAGCCTCTTAGTAGTTCTTACTGGGGCATTACAGGGATCTACCTGCTTTGCTTTAGACACGAAGTGGGGCAGTAGGATGTTGATTCTGAGTGAAAAGTTGAGCAAGGACTCAGGATGGATCCTGTACTTCTCGGATTAGGGATGTTTTAAATGTGCTCTCTTAATGACACCTCAGTTTCTCATGTCCTTCAAATGACTCAAGGACTGAAAATGTATCATAGGTATGGAGGGCTGACTGTGCTCAAATTAAATATGCAAGTAAGTAATTAATTAAACGTGTTATTAATTAAGTAAAATGTGAATTAAATATATAAATGTTTCATTAAATGTGTCATTAATTAAATAAAATATGAATTCATTTTATGTAAACTCATATATAATTATTTCACAATGTATTTAATTATTTCGTGGTCCAGTGTTGCAGGGCTCCATGAATTAATTTGATCTGTCAAACTCTCCCATCAAGCTCAGTGGGCGGTGCTAACACTGATGGAGTCAAACCATTGCTTTGGTCCGAAGAGTTTCCGAACATGACGCTCCGTACCGGAGCATCTGCATGGACTTGAGATCTATTCCTGAGAGGAGCTCCCACAACAACAGCCTGTGACCAAGGTTCAAACATCAATGAGCCACGAGAATGGATTCTACACTTTCTAAAAACAGAGGCTATGTTCATAGATGCTGCATCCATCTTGGGCCGGTCGCTGCTCCGCTCAGTGTGATCGTTTGGCAGGAGCCAATGAAGTGCCAGTGACTTTAGTCAATCATAATTCATTGAATACTAAATTGACCTTCACCTGCTTTTCTTTCCTGCAAACGACATACATAGACAAAGACGGCGGTCGTATTTCCTGCTCCGCGGCAGCCTCAGTGGGTCTACTCTTTATAAAGTCTATGGTGGAAACAAGACGAGTCGGGAGCAGACTTTAACATCCCAGTATACAGTATATATGAATATATATTCACTTGCTTTGCAGCATTCCATTATCTGAGATCTATCTGTTCTGACTTGATGTGCAGGGGAACCAACCAGGTGTCAGGACCCGCCCACGGACTCTGATGGGCGAGTTTGACAAAATTAATTCATGAAGTCCTGCCACATCCGACCATGAAATAATTAAATTAATCGTGAAAAAGATGTGCAATGATATATCTTTTTTGACATGAAATGATTTCACATTTTAATTAATTAATGACACATTTAATGACAAATGTATATATATTTAATTCCAGTTTTAATTAATGACACATTTAATTAATTATTTAATGGCATATTTAATTATTTGATTTTGGCACACTCAGCCCTCTATACATAGGTGTCATTTTTTCATGTATTAAACATGAAAAATTGCAGGCCAACATTTGTGCAAGAAGGGGGGGGGGGGGTTAACCTGCAATAAACGAAACCCGCAAAGTCTTTAACTTTTATTTTTTACAAGTATTATATACGTTTTAAGGCTGTAAAACCCCTCACCATACACTTTTCTCAGACAGGAATGAACATTTTCTCACATTTCTCCCTTGTTTAAACACTCCCAAAGGTCAAACCTTGGTAGATTTTAAAACCTAAACATTCCTCTGCCTTTTGGCTGCGACCGCAGGCGCCTTTGTCGCTGCAGAACGTTTTGTCAACATTGTGGAGTTTGTCAGGAACAAAACATCACTTCAGAGTCTCACTGCTATCGATCAGACATTGATGTATATTTGGCAAGTCCAACGCATTGGCGTACATGAGACACGGTGCAGAGATTGATTGACAAGAGTCTACAGTCCCTTAGCCAATCAGGACGCACGCACGCTCCATTGCAAATAAGGCATTTTCATTAAATGACCTCTTTTCCAGGCAAAACCTGCGGTTCCGTTTTCTAGTTGAGACATGGCAAAGGGATGGTGAATTTATTCATCTGAACACACTGTGTCCAGTTGGCTGCTCAGCTGTTGGCACGCCCCGCCCCTCTCGCCGCTGCGGTGGTATGGCCAATGTATACAGCGATGCGTTCACATGCAGAGTGATGAGCACAGGAAACCTTAGCACTTTTGAATCACACATGATGCAAATCGGTTCTACAAACTCGTTTTATTGTGTTTTAATTGATCACCCCCCTGGCTCTGCTGGTGCAGTCTTATCTGACTACTGACTTTTTATCATCTATCATAATACTGGAATAGGTTTTAGTTCTGAAGGATTTTAACCTGCACATTGATAATGATGTTTCTACTCCAGCACTGGACCTTTTATCTATGACAGAAGCTTTTAACTTCATTCAACATGTCTCAGCCCCCACTCATTTGAAAGGTCATACTTTGGACATGGTCTTCTCACTCAGTCTGAAGGTGGAGAACGTGAGTGTTGAGGACATTCACCTAAGTCAGGGGTGGCCAACCCTGGTCCTCGAGAGCCGCAGCCCTGCACGTTTTAGACGTCTCCTCACATCAATACAGCAATTAGTGGCTCCTTGTCCAGCTTCCTGCAGAGCCTCATCATGACAACAGGTGTGTTTGAGCAGGGAAACATCTAGAACCTGCAGGACTGCGGCTCTCGAGGACCAGGGTTGGCCACCCCTGACCTAAGTGATCATAGTTGTGTGTTTTTTGACATGGTGGTCCATCCTGAGCCCTGTCTTCTATCCGTTAAAGTAGAGAGGAGGATCATCACAGACACAACAGCAGATAGATTCTGTGACAGTTTTGACCCCTCTGTTTATAGTGACTGCACTGAAATCAATGAATTCCTGTATTGTTTTAATAGTCACTGTGCTACTATCCTGGATCAAGTGGTGCCTTTTAAAACTAATAATGCGTATCGTCAACAGTTTTGTCCTTGGATTAATGGCAGGATTGTGAGCCTATGGAGATCATGTCGTAATATCAAACGCCTGTGGCACTCTTCCAGGCTTGAGGTCCAAAGACTGCATCAGCGATCTTGTTGACTCCTTAAACAATCTACTAGGGGAGTCTAGATCAATTTACTTTCACCAGCTGATAGCCGTAAAAAAGAGAAATCCTAACGTACTCTTTGACACAATCAGCTCTATTGTCTCACCTGATGATACGTGCTGTCGCTGCACAGTGCAGGACTGGTTGCAATGAGTTTCTGAACTTCTTTATTGACAAGGTTCGAGCAATAAAAGACCATATTGCTTCTCCTCCTTCCTGCAGTCAAGCCTGTGTTGATCCTCCTCCTCGTGGTTGGTCATCCTTTAAGCCAGTCACAAGTGAATGTTTTATCTACCATAGAAAGCATGAAAGTGTCATCTTGTCGTCTTGACGTCATCCAGGCAAGACTTTTTATTAATATTTTGGAATTAATCGGCCCTTTGATCACTGAAATGTTTAACATTTCTCTCTCAGCTGGTGTGATCCCGTGTTCTCTTAAACATGATGTTGTAGAACCTCAACTGAAAAAACCAAGTGTGTTCCGTGTCACTGGGCAGCTCATCCTTTATGGGCAGAAAGCTGATTAAGCACCTGATGTGAATCAGGTGAGCTGCCTCACCTTTCTACCACACACGGGTTGTATTTCATCCATCCAGACCAGAGGCGGTGCTTTAAGAACTACGGTACTTTGAAACTGGACTTCCTCAGAAGCTCCTCTTGAAACCTGCTGCTATTCCCACAATAAAAGACTAAGGAGGGCCGAGATGTGTCAGTACATTACTACAACTACCAGGTGAGCTGCTGGCTACGTCACCCAGGGGGTGGAGGAGGTGGCTGTGGGCTGGGCTGCAGTCTCCGTGAGGGTGGAGGAGCTGAGAACCACCATCATGAGAGGTGGAGGAGGTGGAGGAGCTGAGAACCACCATCATGAGAGGTGGAGGAGGTGGAGGAGCTGAGAACCACCATCATGAGAGGTGACGTCAGCTCAGTCCAAGAAATACTAGAATTTCACTAGTTGTGAGTGTTTCTACTGGATCACCTACATTATTATCCACATGAGCAGAGGAGGGACTGGAACATGAAATATAGTGAAATATGGGTCCTTTAAAATGAAAAGATCATTTAAATGAGTCATTATTCTTTGTTGGAATGATAACCACTCTTTAAATGGAACAGGGGAGGAAGGCTGTGAATCTGAGCACTGACTGTTACAACCAGCAATCATCACAGAAAAGCACACAAAAACCACCAGGGATCATTCAATTCAACTATCAAGCATTTATTAACAAAATGTCTATTCCTAAATCCTCAATCTACGAATCACATCTAATCAATAAACAGCAAGCAGAATCATAAAACAGCACAAAATGAACAAGGCAAAACAAAAGCCAGCAAAGAGTGTGTGTGTGTGTGTGTGTGTGTGTGTGTGTGTGTGTGTGTGTGTGTGTGTGTGTGTGTGTGTGTGTGTGTGTGTGTGTGTGTGTGTGTGTGTGAGAGGAGGAGGTGAGTGTGTGTGTGTGTGGGCTGAGTGTGAGTGCAATGACCCACGTATCCACCGCGTGTGGCGGCGCGCAGTGAGTGCATGGCTCGATGTGACCACCGGAGGGCGGCACAACGAGAGGTTGCAATCACTCGAGTGACCACTGGGGGCGCTGCGGCGCACAGAGGGAGGATGCAATGACTCGACACCAAATGGCGGCCTCTCAAGAGATTGCAGTCACCCACGTGGTGACTGCAATCAAACCAGCTTGCTCATGTGGATATGTTGGGCTTTTCTATTTTCTCTATAAAAGCACATTGGAATGACTGTTATGCATTCAAAAATGTCTTCTTTTAATAAAAAAAAGAAAAAAGAAAAAAAGAGGCACTCTTTCTGGACAGCATGACGTCACTGTGCTCGTACACGGCTCGTGAGCCTGCCTGGAGCGTGCCTGGGGTTTCATCCAAATCTGTGAGTTAGGCAGAACTAGACTCCAGGAGCAGAGGGGTAAGTTGAGAGAGAGAGCGAGAGAGAGAGAGAGAACCTTGCACGGCACAGAGGTTCGCCTGGATATAAATCCAACACGCAGACGCAGACTGCTTGGAAAATTGGCGTCCCCGAGTTCAAACACAATAATGAAAACACACAGGAATATTAAAATCACGTTGTTCTAACTGCCTGCCCAGACTCTAAGCCTTACTGGGTTGGACGAGGGTGAACGTGCTTCCATGGCCGGTTAAAATCCGTTGATTTATGGCAGCGGGCAGGTTTCTCTGGCGTCCCAGAGAAATAAACCTGAACTGGTCTGTGAACACGGGGAAAGTCCACAGGATGAACCCAGGGGTGATCAGACGCTTCTTGTGAGGATGGGGGAAGAAGAAGTGGGGTTCAAGTCGGCATGCGGGGAGTGTGCGGTTGCAGTGCACACTTGGGATTCAGGTGAAGAAATTAAAAAGAAAAGAAAGTAATTCCACGGTTTGTTCTCTGCTCGTCCAGCGAGGTGAAGAAACTCCGGACCCGATCGGTGTGCGTTAACACGTGGTCCTTTGTCTCCGTGCGAAGAGGTACGTCGTGTCCAGACGCATGTTCGACTTGGAAAGATGCGTGTTGCCTTCGTGGCTGGATTTTATACCTCAGCATTGTGTTCCGGGTTCTGCTGTACTCAGGGTAACGTGGACAAATCCTGACGGGGCCCACACCGGAGGTTCCGGCTGGTGAGGGAAGTTTTGGATTCCCCTGCCGTTGACTTGCAGTGCTGCACCGTGCTGGGGGGAAGACCCGGGGGGAGGGTCACGTGGCTAATGGGGAATTTTTCCAGGCCTGAGCATGTGGTCTCTTTGTTCGTAAAACCCTCCCCCTTCCATGAGGTTGAGTGGCCACTGGACATCGGCTCCAACAACAGAGAGATAGATTGAGAGGATAGAGGAGAGGAGAGGATAGGGAAGACGGAGCGATAGATTGGGTAGGGAGATACATACGATACCCTTGTTAGTGCTACATATATTCTTTTTTTACAATAATCACACTGATCCAAATATTTTCCAACTGTTATCAGATTAAACCAGCCTGAGCAGTACTATCTAGACAGTCACCTGATTTTCTAGATTAAACCAGCCTGAGCAGTTCTATCATGACTGTAACATGATTTTATAGCAAGAGTATAAATTAGCAGGTGGGCAAAAAAACAAAAAGCAAAAACAACAACAACAATGATAACAAAAGTAAAAACAAAATGACACAAAACAAAGAACAAAAACATGATTTTGGTCATTGAAAGAACAACAGCAGAAAACAAGAAAAATAAGCAGCAAATCTCATCGATGAGGAGTAGAAGTGTGTGTGCATGTGTGTGTGTGTGTGTGTGTGTGTGTTTTGTCCACTGGGTGTGGTTGGAACTGTTGTGGGGGGCCCCGCAGTACCACCCCGGGGCCCGAGGCCACCAAGGCCAGATGCCGTCACTCCGGCACCCGGCGGCCCCCCGGACCAGGGGAGGCCCCGATAAACCACCCCGGAGAGCCACGCCCCAACCTGGAATTCGGATTCCCAGACACCCAGTCATCGAGGCTGGTGTTTTGTCTTCAACTCTCCTGGATGTGAGCGTGGAACGAAGGCTCTGCCCCCCCTCCCCTTCTTCCTGATAAACCCCTCACACCTGGCCTTCTGGAAGCTCTCTCTGTTCAGGACTCAAGGCCTTCTCACAACAACAGAACTGGACTAACTGCAGAGACAAGCAAACAGTACCTGTCACCGTCCTCGCATCAAACTTCTGGTAGTTTTAGGTCATGTTTTCATGGATTTAGTTTTTTCTATTTAGATGTGCGTATTCATACTGGACAATTTTGTTGAACCAACCAACGAATCAGTCTGCATGTGCAAAGGCATGTGTGCTCCAATATAAAGATGAGATTGAACTGGGTGATGACTCAACCCGGTGATCATGCTGAAGAGAAACTTGGAATTGTTCTTATTTTCTTCCTTCAGGAAGAATAGCTGTTCCTGTGTCTGGTTGCTCAGAAAGGCAGGGTATAAAATGTGTGTAGAACAGTGTAAATACAGCAAATTATTATGGTCAGCCCAAAACAGAAACCATTGCTCTGGGCCCTCCAGCCAGTGTCGCCTTACTTCTAAGTCCATCTTGATCACCAAGAGTACAGTATGTCCAATATTGTAGTTGTTTTGGTTTTTTCTGCAGGTTAAAGCTTCCTGGAAAACATGGCACAAAACATTTGTTATGATGGAAGTAATTTTTCAGCCTTCATGATCAGTTTGTTCTGTAGGCGTCTCTGAAGAACACGGTGGACATGCACAACATGTTCCTGTTCTAACTTGGAGAAAATTAAAGTGTCATTGTGATATAGTGGCAGCCTGTATCACTTGAAAAGTTGAGGAGGTCAATAGGAGAATGTACCTGTTCATATTTGTATTCAGATGACTGTAGCGGATGCGGGGCCAAAGGGCCTGTTGTTTTCCACAAAGGAGAACCCTGCCCATGCAGGTGGCGATGACAGACGAATTATGTCAGTTGACAGACATTTTTGGGTGTACTCTTCCATAACCTCCCTTTCAGGTGCCAATAGCAATAGTAAAGTGAGCATTTAGAAAAATAACATAAGGTCATTCAGCCACTTCACATCACCCCATCATGAATGGCAAAAAAGAAAGTGGCAGAAAATCTGGATCCTTTTGGTGTCATGAATCCATGGTTGATTTGAAACATCTATTTGTAAATCCACGAAAGAGTTGGGTTCACAGGAAATGTATAATTTAAATGCTGTGCTTCTTAATGACATCAATCATCAACTGAATACTGTGTTGTACAGTATTTTCAGCCTTGAACACTATATGTTAGACCTTGTAAAGTTTTCATAGCTTTACATTGGAAAAACTCAAACTCTTTATGGCACTTCTCAAATGGTGGGATGCCCAGGTTTACAGTTTTAAAAGGTTTTGAATATTATAGTGTTAATTCTATAAAGTGCAAGAACAATAAAATATTTAGGAGTGGTAATAGTGATTTTGAGACACAGATCGAGGTTCTTTAAAAGAACATACTGCAGAGACTTGTGTTTTTGTGTCAATCCAGTCCACACCTGAGCCCTGAAATGCAATTCAGGACCTGAGAGAAAATGACAACTAGATGGATATGGGCTGGCAAAAAACCAGCAGTCAGATAAAAAAAAAAAAAAACTCCCATCAAATAAAGATGAGTGTGGCCTGTTGGTACCCAATTAAAAATAATATATATATGCTGCACAAGTGAGATTCTTGGTATGTGCGTGCTGCCCTCTATACCAGGGAAGGTGGAAAGTTGCAGAATATCTGGATCCTTTTGGTGTCATGAATCCATCATTGGATTCAGAGAATGCAGCATAGAAAACTACCAAATACAAACAAATTGGGAGAAAAGTGAACCAAGCTATATCAAGAAAGCAAAATTATCAAATAACATTAAGTGTCTTGGAAATAATGAGAAAGCTGAAACAATATAATATGGAAAGCTACAGTAAACTGTTGATAAGGAAGAGACGGGAGGCCTTCAAGTCAGGAGACCAAGGGAAGTATAAAAGAGCCCCACATGAGCTGCAGCAGTCCATCAGGACAGCGAAAAGGGCTTACTCCAAAAACTTGAAGGCCCCTATCTTAACAACAATAGACACAGCTTGTGGCAGGGGATCCAGTCTATCAAAAACTACAGAAGGACCACTAACATAGACTCCCAGGACGCCACACTTCCAGACAGTCTAAACTTCTTCTACGCCAGGTTTGACAGGCTGAACACAGACTCACCCTCAAAAGCCCCTTGCGACCCCTCAGACACTGCCCTCCAGGTCATACACAAACAGGTCTTGAAGGCTCTGAAGAAAGTGAACCCCCACAAGGCAGTGGGACCTGATGGAGTGCCTCCCAGGGAAACTGCAGCTTTGTGGAGAACAGCTAACTGGTGTACACCGACATCTTCAACATGTCCTTATCCCAGGCTGTAGTCCCCCACATTTTAAAAACCTCCACAATCATACCAGTCCCCCAAAAACCTGATACACCTCCCCTAAATGACTTCAGGCCAGTGGCACTCACACCAGTCACCATGAAGTTCTTAGAAAAACGAGTCCTCACCACAGTCAACAGCACAGTCCCAGACACTATGGACCCCCACCAGTTTGCCTACCGAACCAACCGATCAGCGGATGACACGGTGGCAATTGACCTTCATCACATCTTGCAAAATCTGGAGAGCAGCAGGACGTATGCCAGGATGCTCTTCCTGGACTACAGCTCTGCTTTTAATACCATCCGACCGGGCAGACTGATCAAGAAGCTGTCGGACCTAGGAGTTCTAACTTCCACCTGCAACTGGATTCTGGATATCCTGATCGAAAGACCACAGGTGTTGAAGATGGGAGGAAGGGTGTCTGCTGAGCTCAGACTCAGCACAGGATCAGCACAAGGCTGCTGCCTGAGCCCAAAACTCTTCACCCTGTGCACTCATGACTGTGTCTTCACCCAGGATGGCACCATCATCGTAAAATATGTTGATGACACCACCATCCTGAAGGGGTTGACGAGTCGGGATACAGGGCCCTGGTAAATAACATCCTTACCTATGGTGAGGAGAATGACCTCATCCTCAACATAGACAAGACCAAGGAAGTACTTCAAGACTTCAGGAAGAACTCTCCTCTCTTCGGCCTCTCTCCATCAGCGGGACTGAGGTGGAGAGGGCAGACAGCTACAGGTTTTTGGGACTGCAGGTCACATCTGACCTCAGCCTGACTTGCAACACCACTGCCACAGTGAAAAAAGCCCAGCAAAGGCTCGACTTCCTCAAGCACCTTAGGAAAGCTGGCCTGAACCCCCGCTCCCTCACCCAGGCCTACATAGGACTGGTCGAGAGCATCCTCACTGCGTGCATCACTGTCTCTTCTGGGAACACCACACAGGCAGAGAGTCATAAAGACAGCTGAAAAGAAGGTATAAAAACTTCCTCCCATGGATATCATGTACGAGCAGAGTTGTCAAAAAAGAGCAGAAGGAATCACCAGGGACTCACTCCACCACACTCACTATGTGCTCAGACAAAAACAGTGCAGGTGCAACTTGAGAGACAGCAGAGCAGAAAGTATTAAAACGTTTTTTTAACAGCTTCTCATCGGTTACTGTCAGACTGATGGCAAAAAAAACCCTAATGCACTCCACCTTAGCATGTGCAATATCTTTTTACACTTTATAAATGTGCAATATTTCATTTTTTAACTTTCTTATCAGGGTTAGTCTGTCATAGCTGTATAGTGTTTTTAATCTTGTCTTTTATATTTTTTAACTTATTCAATTCTTATATTCTTATAAATGTTGACTCTGAGAGCCCCGCGCAAGAATTCCAATGTGTTTTGACTGCTGGTTATGCACAAATGGCAAATAAAGAACCTTGAACCTTGAACCTTGATCTGGCCTGCCTGGACCCTAACTTTGAACCAGAAACTAATGATGATGGATTCAACTATAGTATGAGAAAGGCATCACTGCACTGTGCACACTTATCCAAGGCACAACATTTAAAAGCTTTGAAGATTTAAAGAAAGAATTTAAACTGGAAATCCCCAGACTTCCTCAGATTAGGAACAACTATAAATGAAGATAAGATCGGAAATATGGGAGGAGGACAATACAGTGATTGAAATTCTGACTGAAGCCTATCCATAAATGTGCAAGAAAACCATTTCTAGACTATACAAAAGCCTCTGTAAATGAAAGATAACAACCTTGGATATATTAAAACAAAATGGGTAAAATAACATAATAACACAGGAGGATTGGCATTCAATGTGGAAAACACAACACTCAGTCACTGAGTGTTTGGCTGAAGAAGTTTGATCTGCTACTTCATTACGCCTCAAATTAAACATAAGCAAACTCAAACACAAAAGCAAAGGCGGTGACAGTGTGGGCATTTGAGCGCCAATCATTCTCAGAATTTTGGGACGTCCTATAATCCAGTTGTTTTGGAGAGAAATACACGCCACTTGTTCTGTTCTGCACAGTCATGTCACTAATTGCCAAGTGGTCCATCTGAGTCCTGACAAGTAATGATGTGATGTGTTTGATGTGTTTTTAAATTAAATGGAGTCTACTCACTGTTCCTTCCACTTTCACTGACTGAAGTAATTGCAGTACCTGTCTGCCTCCTCTAGGGAGAGCGTCAGGACTTGGACATCGTTGAGGAGAGGAACGCTCAGGTGCAGCTGGAGAAGGCAAAGGTACTCACACATTCTGTAGCACTACATCACTTGAACAAACAAGCTCCTTCTTTTGTTCTGTGTGTTCTAGCAGTACAGCAACCAAAGGCACCAGACTCAACGCAACAGTTACACTGGTCACCTTTAGCATTAAAATTACATGAATGATCCCCTTTT
The DNA here is from genome assembly GCF_963422515.1 of Blennius ocellaris. NCBI lineage: Eukaryota > Metazoa > Chordata > Actinopteri > Blenniiformes > Blenniidae > Blennius > Blennius ocellaris. The sequence continues at coordinate 26,885,950 of NC_137659.1, read as the reverse complement.
GTAACAGTGAAAACACACACACACACACACACACACACACACACACACACACACACACACGGGGGATGTAAATCAGCACCCACTAAATGCAAGCGAATTTTTGTGCTGGCGGATGAATTAAATCAGTTTACCAGCCACTGCGGCAGTTCATTCCAGTCAGATTTGATCCAATTAATCTTATTGATGAATATCTTGGTAAGGTATAACAGTGACACACACACACACACACACACACACACACACACACACACACACACACACACACACACACACACACACACACACACACACACACACACACACACACACACACACACACACACACACACCCCTTCAGGGATTGCTCCAGTGGTATCATTTCTATCATTTATTTGCACTGACTCGCATAACTAAAGTGACCAAACCTGCTAATATAACTGCCATTAAATCAAATCAAACTTCGACAATGTCTGACAGAGAATGGAGAATCCACTTCTTCTGTAGTTGCTGTGGGTCCCGAGACTATAAAAAAAAAATCTCATTTGACAGCACCTCTTTGCCTCTGAAGCAGCACTCCCTGATTCATTCATGTGAATATCAAATTAAATGATGCCAGTTGGTTTATTGAGTGAAATGTTGGATTTCCCAAATACAAAGATGAGCACGACTATTATCTGTGTCTTCTCTTGTCTTGGTGTATTTCTGTGGCAGGATTACAGTGCCACCTAAAGGCATGGCATGTGTACTATTGTCTGCAGATTTCCCAAACCTAAGAGACCACACATGGCGATGAATAATCCCAGGTTCAACAGTTTTGATTGGACAGTGTTCTATGTGCAGCCACTCAGCAACATCAACACACCACACACAATCTGAGTTCACTCGCGAACATCCCCAGATCACATGGGAAATCTCACAAAACCTCTCAAGACTAAACGTGATTCCAGAGTCAACAAACTTCGTGGACAAAGAGGATGCAATGACGATCGTTTGTGGTGTGTTTTTATCGAGAAAAAACACGTTTTAAAAAGAAGAGGCATTGGTTCGTCATGACAGCTGTTTTGATTTTTGGATTCCCCGCGTGCTTCTGGTCGTGCTTGTGCTGGTTTTCCCCTCAGGGGATACCACACATGGTGAGAACTCAAAATAATCCAACATGTCGAATATCCCTGAATTGAAATCGGAGCAGTCCCGACATCTTTCTGAACAGACGAGAGCAGTCTTAACACACCACACAATATCTGATAAGATTATCTTATGATGATCTGAGCGTCCTTAAGGAGAGAATCTGGGCCAAAATGGACCTAATTATGCTGCCGTGTGAACCGGGCATTAGTCTGATCAATTTACTGTCACAGTTATTTACGAGTACACGTCAACAGTAATGTTCACTGCTCTGGAAAAATGATTAACAAAATAGCAAACAAATCAACTGATGGATACAGCTTAATGAGAATAACTTAATAAATTCGTCAACAGTGAAAATGACTCCTCTCTCCTCTGCAAATAAAGTCGGGTACGCAAGAGTTCCTGTCACAGTGGGTGTGAAGGGCAAGAGAAAGAATCTCGGTGAAGAAACCCCCAAATACTGTCATTTACACCACATGCTCAAGTTGCAAATCGCAATGTTAGACATGTTTTAACATAAATCCTTCTAATCCTGATTGTTGAAAACTCAATCAAGGAATTATGATGTGTGCTCATATAATGTCACAGCATTCAACATATGGTATGGTATGGTAAATAGTCTTCACTTATATATCCAATCACTTTTTAAATTCCCTAATATTGGCAAATTCCTTAGAATACTGAAAACATTTTTGGTGTCATTGAAAAACTTTAAATGTCCTCTGTAGACACCAATATGAGTTATTTCAGTAAGATGCAGTGGGTGGGAGCTAGCCAGGTTTTAAAATGTCCACAACAGAGGACAAATTTGAACTACTGGTAGTCAGAGTATACAAATATTTAAAGGTGTTATATTTTTGATCTTGTATGGGAACTACTTTTAAATATTAATTTTATTATCAGGAAAGTATCTGAACTATTAATACTAGGGATGAGCGAGTACACCACTATTTGTATCTGTTCAACAATCTAAATGATCCGTATCTGTACCTGGAGTGGGCGGGGCCTACGCCAAAAGTGGGCGTGGTTCAATTGAAACTGGGTGGGGCTTAAATCGGTACACCACCAGCCAAACTAAGAGCAAGCAGATGGTGGTGAAAAAAAGACGTGACTGGAGTGGAGGCAGTGTCCGACAAGCTGTTTTCAGCAATGTCTTGTCAAATGCACAGCGTACATTACGAAACAAGTTCACCAAGTAACTTTAAATATCATACAAACCAAAATAGAGGCGAGCTGAAGAAAACCTAAGGAGTAGTGAAGAGGCCAACAGTCACTCTGTGGGGGGGTGGGGGGGTGGGTGGGGTGCTGTGTGTGACTGGCCAATCATAGAGCATGAAGACAGTCACTTACCAAATGAGGATTTTCCTTCAGGATGAGCGTGGATATGGAGGAGTTTTACTCGTATTACACTCGTACTCGTCAAAAATGCATTATCCGGCTCATCCCTAATGAATACTATGACTGAAATCATGCACTGACACAAATATTCACATGAGACATTATTGTGCATGGAGTGAATGAAGCTTTGAACCTCCACAAGCACAAAATCAATATGTGCTCGAATGGAGTTGGACGTGTTGGTGGAGAAAGTTACTAAACGTCAGTGAGGCCAGTAATGCATTAATTGGTAACAAGTTACTCTCATATGACCACTTTTTTCAGTAATGAATAATCGTTAAGCATTACTATTTCCAAACCAGTAATCAGATTAAAGTGACTTGGACTTGGACAAGTCACTGTGCGGGACACTATAATAGTAACGCACAGTGACTTGTCCAAGTCCAAGTCACTGTGCGTTACTATATATATATATATATATATATAATAGTGTCCCGCAAGGCCAGTTTCTTGTCTGCGAAGCTGCTTTATGATCTAACAACCAGCCGCTCCTTCATTCTCCTCCAAACTGACACAGGCACACACAGCACATGCATGCAGACACAGCGCATGCATGCAGACACAGCGCATGCATGCAGACACAGCGCATGCATGCAGACACTGCACGCTCACCTGACCTGCCCATTTTTCCACTCTCAGCCAATCACAGGCCAACCCGCTCTAACAGTGCGTTCAAATAACACAAAAATAATTGGAACCAACCATTGTCATCAATAAACCTTCACATTGCAATAAGCATCCACCCTTTTTAAGTCAACCAATCAATCAATCAAGCAATCAACAATCAATCGAATACTTTATTTGTCCGGGAGGGGGGCAATTAAAGTCACATAGAGCAGGCAGTGCAAATAAATAAATAGTGCAACATCACACTACAACTACCTCTCTGGGTAAATAAATAGCAGTGATAGTTAAACTCTGATAATAAAAGTGTGCGTCAGATATAAATACAACAAAGAATGAATGTCAGGGATTAAATAAGTATTAACATGGTGCCGGAGACAGAGATCAGCAGAGTTTTCTGCAAAACCGCTTGTAATTTTTATGTTCAGACGATGGGGGGTGTTGTCGGCAGCTGCTGAAAGTAACTAAAAAGTAATTTGTAATCTAACTTCATTACTTTTGTGAGCAAGTAACTCAGTTACTTTTTAAAGGAGTAACTCGTGATCAGTAATCGGATTCGTTTTTTAAAGTAACTGGCAGCACTGCGAAACAGATCGAAAAGTTACAACAAATATATTCTGAATTTGGTCAAAAGAACGAAAACTAAAAAAAGGAAAAAAACACCACCAACAACAATAAAATGACAGAAAAGATTAAGGAAAAAAATGAAGATCCAAGAAGGAAAAAAGCAGATAATATCCTGTCATGAAATCCACAAATAGAAGTTGTCAGTAACCTATTGAGAAAATGCCATCAGCACAATAACAGAAGCTTCTCTGGGCCGATAACAAAACATGTGCAAACATTTTGAGACATCAGAAATCACATTGTTCATTGGACTTGACATAAGAACTGCCCATCTGGTGAATCTTTCCAGCCTCTCTTTCCACATGGAACAGTCACACCCCTCTTGTGTTCCCAGTACAAGCCTGTGGCCTTTGCTGTACGCTGCAACTTCTCTTATACACCAGCAGACGATGACAACGTTCCCGTTCCAGGCCAGGCCGTCACCTTCGAAACCAGAGACTTCATACATGTCAAAGAGGTTTGAACCACACTAACGCACCATTCGACCAATGCTTCAACCAAGCGGGGTTGTTATAAGGACTCAGTGGTAGTGGTGGGCAGTAGTCTGACAGGTCTTTTCAGTTGCTCAGCAGAGTTGAATTACGGTGCCAATGGGTTTACTGCACCACAAAGAACAATGACACAAAAGAGAAGACCATGTGCTTGGTTTCATTTATGAGATGCAATTTCAATTTTTTTGAAACTCAGTTTTTTTTCTTGTCCTTCTCAATGAACAGAAGTTTAACAATGAATGGTGGATTGGACGTCCGGTGAAGGAAGACGGTGTGGTGGGCTTCGTCCCCAGTCCAGTCAATCTGGAAATCATTCTCATCAGAAGAGAAGTCCAAGCCAGGAAAGCTGCCAAGGCCTTAGCTAAGTACGAGCAACTTTTATTTTGAGTGCAAATGATTGTTCTTCAATTGTTTGGGTACAAAACATAACTTTTTATTAGTGATGGGACTTCATTGCCCTAAATAGATCTTATCACATGGGGGCTTCATGATTACATTTTAATAGATTGCAATGACTCTCATTTTAATCACATTTAATCACTTCTCACTTCAACCTGCTTCGATAGATGAAGGAAAGGACATCATTTTGTTTAACATATGCAATATTTAACACATACTTACGGTATGAAACTGAGGACTGACCATGACAACCAGCAGATGTCACAACATGCACAAACAACCACACAACACTGGGTCATTTCCAAAATAAATGAGTGGTGGGAGTTGATGAAGATGGATGAATGGATGGACAGATGGATAGATGGAGGGGGAACTGGACAAGTTCAACCTGGGGTGGAAAGAATTAGGCAAATAATCATTTGCAGCTTTGTAACGAATTAATTGTAATTATTAATAACATTCTAAACTCATATCTGGAGAGTAGCAAACATTTTTCAATTAAAATTTTTAAATGATTAAAAAAATGAATTATTGACACAACATGTACAAAACTGGGATGATGATCTGTTTTAATCTGGCCCAATGAAGTTGGGAGTGGATTAATAGAGAACTTTTTTCTAATCTTTCAGCAAAGCAGCATCTCAAGCAGCTCAAGATATGAACTCAAAGAAATATACTCCTCCGTCACAAGGTGAGTGTGATGAAACTGTGTCAGATGTACTTCCAAGTATCAGCCAAAACAATGACCAATGGCAGGAGTGTTGAATGACTTACATGTTAGTGGGCGGGATTATTATATATATATATATATATATATATATATATATATATATATATATATGTATATATATATAAACTGGAGGAGTGGCGACAGCAGATCCCTGGAACAACCTCTGGTAGAGGACCAGGACCCTCAAGCTCCCAGGCCTCTGGTAGAGGACCAGGACTCTCAAGCTCCCAGGCCTCTGGTAGAGGACCAGGACCCTCCAGCTCCCAGGCCTCTGGTAGAGGACCAGGACTCTCAAGCTCCCAGGCCTCTGGTAGAGGACCAGGACCCTCAAGCTCCCAGGCCTCTGGTAGAGGACCGGGACCCTCAAGCTCCCAGGCCTCTGGTAGAGGACCAGGACCCTCAAGCTCCCAGGCCTCTGGTAGAGGACCCAAGCTTGGAATAGAAAAACAGGTGACCGCCCGCGGAGGGCGAGAGGGGAATTTATTTATTTTTTTTGTATTTATTTTTTTAATTTAAGGTAGTGCAAATAAACAATACAAAACAGTAAACAATTCCAAAGATGTGTGAAAATGAACAAAACATTCTATATACAAAAGTAATACAAACAAGTGCTACCTCAAATACTATTTACATAATGTGTGTGTATGTGTGTGTGTGTGTGTGTGTGTGTGTGTGTGTGTGTGTGTGTGTGTGTGTGTGTGTGTGTGTGTGTGTGCATGTGCGTGTGTGTGTGCGTGTGCGTGTGCGTGTGTGTGTGTGCGTGTTTGTATATGAAACACTAAGTGTAACTTGGTTATGTTTATGGAGGAAACAGAGGAGAAAGGAAATAGTTTGGTGACATAGAAAGGAGCAAAAGAGAAGAAAAAGTGAAATGATCCATTTTGTAGAAATTGAATGAGTTTGTTTTGGAATTGAAGGAGGTTCTATTGTCATAAATCCAGGGAGTGTTGACTGAGGTTCCGTAATAATAATATAGTCAGACAGCAGATTTTTCCATTGATGTATACTGATATTAATTTTTGATTTCCAGTTTGTGAGTTTGGTTTCCTTGGCGATGGTTCGGGCTACAAGCAGTAGTTTAGTATGTGGTGAGTCGAGAGTGGTAGTTGAGAAATCTCCTAGAAGGCAGAGTGGGGGGGGGGGGGGGATGTGGCGGTCCAGGAGGGCAGAGAGGGAGTCTGTCACCTGCAGAACCATTTGGCATGAATGTAGCTGTCAGTGGTGTTTTGTATGCAGTTAGTACATGTGTCAGAGTTTGTGGTGAATTTAGAGAGTTTCTGTCCTATGAGGTGAGAACAAATGTGTCACACAGGAAAAAAAAAAATTGTATATGTATTTTGTATACCTCTTTGTATATATGTATATGTATATGTATTGTATACCTCTTCATATTGGTTGTTCCTTTTCAATAAGTATGTTTCTTCCATAATATATTATTTGATGTTTGGTTCTTCCAGGATCAACACAATGTAGTATTTTGTAGGCCAGAATGCATTATGCACTATTTCTGATCAATTTTTTCCAAAATGTTTGTGTGATTGATGTCTTTGAACCTCCAATTAACAGTGCTCTTTCTCTTCTTCTCGACATACCAAGTTTGCACTTTAGGTGTTTGTCAGTTTGTCTACTTTTTTGTTTTTGTTATTTACTTTGATATTTGGTCTTTTAACTTCTGTCCTGCTTTCACCAGGTTTAATTTAATAATTGATTTTAATAATAATGAAAAATAATGCTGAAATGATGTGAACTATGAATCATTGTCAACATAGTCTAGATAGATAGATAGATAGATAAATACTTTAATGATCTCCAAGAGAAATTCACAGTTCCAGCAGCAGCAATATGGAAAGACAGGGGCATGCAGGGTTAAAAAAACAAAAAAGCAATAGGTAAAAGAGAAGAAATATAACTTCAGTATAAACAATAATTAAGCAAATAATTAAGCAATAAACAAGAATTAAGATAAGTACTGTGTGTGTGTGTGTGTGTGTGTGTGTGTGTGTGTGTGTGTGTGTGTGTGTGTGTGTGTGTGTGTGTGTGTGTGTGTGTGTGTGTGTGTGTGTGTGTGTGTGTGTGTCTCAAGGTGCGTGGTGTGTGTGTAGTAAGTCCACTAAGGCCTCCCCCGAGAGGTGTTGAAGAGTCTGATGGCGTGGGGGAGGAAGGATCTCCGCAGTCTGTCACTGGAGCTGCTCCTCTGCCTGGAGATGGTGTTGTGGAGTGGAAGCTGTGGATTATAGAGATGGTGTTGTGCAGTGGATGCTGTGGATTATAGAGATGGTGTTGTGGAGTGGAAGCTGTGGATTATAGAGATGGTGTTGTGGAGTGGAAGCTGTGGATTATAGAGATGGTGTTGTGCAGTGGAAGCTGTGGATTATAGAGATGGTGTTGTGGAGTGGAAGCTGTGGATTATAGAGATGGTGTTGTGCAGTGGAAGCTGTGAATTATAGAGATGGTGTTGTGGAGTGGAAGCTGTGGATTATAGAGATGGTGCTGTGCAATGGAAGCTGTGGATTATAGAGATGGTGTTGTGCAGTGGATGCTGTGGATTATAGAGATGGTGTTGTGCAGTGGATGCTGTGGATTATAGAGATGGTGTTGTGCAGTGGATGCTGTGGATTATAGAGATGGTGTTGTGCAGTGGAAGCTGTGGATTATAGAGATGGTGTTGTGCAGTGGAAGCTGTGGATTATAGAGATGGTGTTGTGCAGTGGATGCTGTGGATTATAGAGATGGTGTTGTGGAGTGGAAGCTGTGGATTATAGAGATGGTGTTGTGGAGTGGAAGCTGTGGATTATAGAGATGGTGTTGTGCAGTGGAAGCTGTGGATTATAGAGATGGTGTTGTGGAGTGGAAGCTGTGGATTATAGAGATGGTGTTGTGCAGTGGAAGCTGTGGATTATAGAGATGGTGTTGTGCAGTGGAAGCTGTGGATTATAGAGATGGTGTTGTGCAGTGGATGCGTGGATGCTGTGGATTATAGAGATGGTGTTGTGCAGTGGAAGCTGTGGATTATAGAGATGGTGTTGTGGAGTGGATGCTGTGGATTATAGAGATGGTGTTGTGTGGAGTGGATGCTGTGGATTATAGAGATGGTGTTGTGTGGAGTGGATGCTGTGGATTAGAGAGATGGTGTTGTGTGGAGTGGATGCTGTGGATTATAGAGATGGTGTTGTGTGGAGTGGATGCTGTGGATTAGAGAGATGGTGTTGTGCAGTGGATGCTGTGGATTATAGAGATGGTGTTGTGTGGAGTGGATGCTGTGGATTATAGAGATGGTGTTGTGTGGAGTGGATGCTGTGGATTAGAGAGATGGTGTTGTGTGGAGTGGATGCTGTGGATTAGAGAGATGGTGTTGTGTGGAGTGGATGCTGTGGATTATAGAGATGGTGTTGTGCAGTGGATGCTGTGGATTATAGAGATGGTGTTGTGCAGTGGAAGCAGTGGATTATAGAGATGGTGTTGTGCAGTGGAAGCAGTGGATTATAGAGATGGTGTTGTGCAGTGGAAGCTGTGGATTATAGAGATGGTGTTGTGCAGTGGAAGCAATGGATTATAGAGATGGTGTTGTGCAGTGGAAGCAGTGGATTATAGAGATGGTGTTGTGCAGTGGAAGCAGTGGATTGTAGAGATGGTGTTGTGCACTGGATGCTGTGGATTATAGAGATGGTGTTGTGCAGTGGATGCTGTGGATTATAGAGATGGTGTTGTGCAGTGGAAGCAGTGGATTATAGAGATGGTGTTGTGTGGAGTGGATGCTGTGGATTATAGAGATGGTGTTGTGTGGAGTGGATGCTGTGGATTAGAGAGATGGTGTTGTGTGGAGTGGATGCTGTGGATTAGAGAGATGGTGTTGTGTGGAGTGGATGCTGTGGATTATAGAGATGGTGTTGTGCAGTGGATGCTGTGGATTATAGAGATGGTGTTGTGCAGTGGAAGCTGTGGATTATAGAGATGGTGTTGTGCAGTGGAAGCAGTGGATTATAGAGATGGTGTTGTGCAGTGGAAGCAGTGGATTATAGAGATGGTGTTGTGCAGTGGAAGCTGTGGATTATAGAGATGGTGTTGTGCAGTGGAAGCAGTGGATTATAGAGATGGTGTTGTGCAGTGGAAGCAGTGGATTATAGAGATGGTGTTGTGCACTGGATGCTGTGGATTGTCTATTATGGACAGGAGTCTGTTCAGTGTCCGTCGCTCTGCCACAGATGTCAGGCTGTCCAGCTCTGAGCCAACCACAGAGCCGCCTTCCTCCCCAGTTTGTCCAGGCGTGCGGCATCCTTCTTCTTGAGGCTGCCCCCCCGGCATCCTTCTTCTTGAGGCTGCCCCCCCCCCCCCAGCATCCTTCTTCTTGAGGCTGCCCCCCCAGCATCCTTCTTCTTAAGGCTGCCCCCCAGCATCCTTCTTCTTGAGGCTGCCCCCCCCCCCAGCATCCTTCTTCTTGAGGCTGCCCCCCCAGCACACCACTGCGTACAGGAGGGCGCTCGCTACCACGGTGACCTTTAATGCTCAAAGAGCCATTTGGTCCCGTTTCCCACTGAACACAACACCTAAAGAGCCACACACATTTTATTTTGACAGTCCCACAGGCAGACCATGCCAGGAGGACACGACACACAAAACCTTCTTCACTGCTGGTTGACAACTTACAACTAATAAACTAAACTACATGAACTAAGCAACAAAAACACAACACAACACAATTATTACCAACACTACAAACCTAATATAACTCCCAATAATTACATTTAAAACACCACAAACAGAAACTCCCATAATGCATTGCAGCTATCAGCTCCTTTATTGCTACACATTATTAAATGGAAGATATCTGTGGGAGATCTGGATTGTTAGAACCATGAGTGTGATGGTGTGTCTTTAATGTCCGATAGTTGTTGTGGAATTCACTGTAATTTGCCGTCACTCTCAACAAGTCCGCAATGAACCTCCCGGAATTGTCGGCGCTCCGCAGCGCAGCGCTTTTACTCTGAAAGGTACAGGAAGCTCCCAGCTTCAGACACCAGTTGAGCCGTGGAGCTGCGGCTCCGGCTGTCATGACCTGCAGCCACAACTCTACGTTCTTCATCTATTATTGTTGCATAATGACTTTACATCGCGGCGTCGTTCACGACCCTACATTTTACTCCACTCTTTGTAGCGGGACTGTGACTGGGTGGCTTTGCCTCCTTACGTCCCTCTCTGGGTGGCCTTGCCTCCTTACGTCCCTCTCTGGGTGGCTTTGCCTCCTTACGTCCCTCTCTGGGTGGCCTTGCCTCCTTACGTCCCTCTCTGGGTGGCTTTGCCTCCTTACGTCCCTCTCTGGGTGGCTTTGCCTCCTTACGTCCCTCTCTGGGTGGCTTTGCCTCCTTACGTCCCTCTCTGGGTGGCTTTGCCTCCTTACGTCCCTCTCTGGGTGGCTTTGCCTCCTTACGTCCCTCCAGGATGAACTGCAGTGGGACCGAGGCTCAAGGAGCCGCAGTGGAGGGACCAAAGAGGGTTCGGAGCCGCGGGTTGCCAACCCCTGACCTAGAGCATTAAGACTTATGTGATTGGACAGATGTGTTGACATGGACAATGCACAATGGAAAGATATGTGTTGCAGTTCATTATGTGGATATTGATCGTTGATATTGAGTTGATATTGAGTTGACATTGAGGCATATGGTCATTATTTTGTCTAATACGTGTATTTTTGATTTACATGTGATGACTGGTGAGTTAATATGAGATTCTGTGCTTCTATCGTCCTGTTTGATCAGCTAATCAGCAGGTGAAAAAGAAACCGGTAAGTGACAGCACATGCACAGACACACGTTTCTGCTGATGAAAAACTAAACTTGACTTTTGATATCAGGTGTTCATCCATCCATGTTCTACACCTGAACACAGGCATCAACATTCATACACCGACAGGACATTCACACTAATCTCACACACACACACACACACACACACACACACACACACACACACACACACAGATCACTGATCTGAATTAGTAGGGATGAGCCAGATACTCGTTTCAGACGAGTAACCGCTGCAGATAAAGCATTTTTGATGATTACGAGCATGATACAAGTTAAACTCGTCACTATCCGTGTTCATGATGAAGGAAAATCCTCATTTGGTAACTGCCTGTCTTCCCGCTCTGTGATTGGCCAGTGGCACACAGAGCCACAGCTCTGCTCCAGTCTCGTGCACACAGACAGTGACTGAACTCTCTGTGCTTGGCTTGACTCTAGCTCAAGTTGCTTTCTTCAGTCCGCCTCTATTTCAGTTTGTATGATATTTAAAGTTACTTGGTGAACTTTTTTCGTAACATATGCGGTGCATTTGAAAAGACAGAGCTGACAACGGGCTCGTATGGCGTTGGACACTACCTCCACTCTGGTCGCACGCTTTTTTTTTTACCGTCTGCTTGCTCTTAGTTTGGCTGGTGATGTAAAGTCTGTTGGAAAACTGCTGGTTCTGAACGCAGTGCTTTCGAGAAGGACACAGTGAACAAGGCGGACATATTATTTCCCTGTTTGCCACCACTGGATGTTTACATCAATCACCAGGTTGACATAGATCATTAAAAATATAAACAGTCTTATAAATCCCTTACACACATATAGCTAAACACACAAAGTAGCCTTTATATATGTTTATTGTATATGGCTGTTGGGATCTCACAAGACCACAGGAAGTTTGTTCATTTCTAGGGAAAGACTTTTTATTTGTCATGATACACAGTCATGACATATGAATTCTGACCCAGGAATGTGATTGACCATCACACCCAGTGGGGGGGGGGGGCATTTGCCACGGCCCTTTAAAGGCTCATTTGAAACTCCAGATAAATGTAGTTTAGTCACAAAAAGGACTGTTTTGTTAACAAAGGTTGTGGACCGTGGTATGGGCCACAGTTCACATGTATTGCACATCAGTTAGCATTCACAGAACCAGAGACTTTAGCTGCCTGGAGTTTGTCCATAAGAGGAAATCTGCGTCACTCTGTGCGGCTTTTATAATCTGATTGAACAAATTAAATGTTAAAAGTGTTTCAAAACTCACATACCACATACTTTGCTATTAATTGAAGAGGTCATCTGAGAATGACTTGTACTGGATGTAAACAGATATTTCTGTTTCTGTTTGTGGATGGCGACAGGGTGAGCAGGTAGCCATGTATGATGTGGTGCCGACTATGCGTCCTGTAGTGCTCATGGGACCCTCACTGAAGGGCTTAGAGGTGAGCAAGATTTCCTTTAACATGTTGAAGGTTTCTAACTAATATTTAAACTTGTATCAAGGTCCTTAATTTGAATCTCTCTTTTTAATTCCAGGTTACAGATATGATGCAAAAAGCGCTATTTGACTTTTTAAAACATCGATTTGAAGGCAGGTAAGTTCTGTCACAGACATTCTGCAGATATGTTTTCATTCTTCTTTGTTTCTATGATGTATGTTTGGGTGGATCTGTTGTTTTAGGCCAGCTATTCATTTTCATTTGGTCTTTTTATGTATTATTTTGTATTTGAATCAACTTTTTGTTTCAGATGGAGAGTTTTTAAAAAAAAGCTAGATTCAAATAGGGCTGCACCTAACGATTATTTTAATAATCGATTAATTGATCAATTATTTTTTTCGGTTAATCGAGGAATCCTGTTTAAAAAAAACCATTTCAAATTGTACGACCAGTTGACATTGAACAAACCAAACATCAAATATGTTATGATTATTTAAAAGTGCATAACTGAACCAATACAAAGATCTATACAATATAAATAAATATATACACCTGTATATAAGATGTATACAAGATAATTTCCTTCAGGGACCACATACAGTCTAGTTTCATCCTGGTAAAATATTGCTATAATAACCTTTAAATTTACACTTCAAAGTTTTTCTTTGTGTTGTCACAGTGTATGGAATGAAATTGTCTATATTTTTGCAAGACCAAACAGCAGTAAGGAGTGGTATGGAGCAGTAAGGTAAAGCGTAACTGGAGCCAAATCTGGTGCGTTTCCTCCAGAAATGAGGTTAAATATCAGGAGGGATTTCGAGCTCCTCAGATATGTGACGTTACAACAGTAATCTCAGCCGGGCAGCAGAACTTATGAATCCTCTGTTGTTGTTTACATCCTCCGCTTTGCACTGGTTGTTTTGTTTTGTATCCCCACATCTGAGTGTGCTCAGCCGGTTAGCGGCTAGCCACAAGAGCATGCCCTGGCAATGTCTTCCCGCATTGGAACGCGCTCCGGCGGCTAGGCGGTTAGCTTGAGTCCTGTGCTGCAACTTTCATGTTATTTCTAAGAGCAAACGGCTGTCGGCCTCCGTGACGTCTCCCTAGCATCGGAACGCGCTCCGGTGACGTCTTCCCTCATCGGGTCGCGCCCGGGGGCTTGCCGGTTAGCTCGAGTGCCGCGCCGCAACTTTGCTGTTACTGAGAGAGCGAACGTGGGCCGAGTGAAGCATATATCGTTCGACATAACAAATCGATAATTAAATTCATTGCCAACACTTTTAATAATCGAATTTAATCGATTCGCTGTTGCAGCCCTACATTCAATTCTAGTTTTTCTTTGGGGTATTTGATGGGTATTGCCCTGTCGAGCAGATAACACAGAATATGAAATTAAATTAACAACCACGATATTACTACTACTAATAAAACATGTTTGCAATCATGAATAAGCAATAACCATTTTGCCTTTTATCCAGAATTACAATCACCCGGATCACCGCAGACATCTCTCTGGCAAAACGCTCCATTCTCAACAACCCTGGAAAGAAGGCCTTAATGGACCGCTCCAACACCCGCTCCAATTTAGGTGCATTTTTTGCTTTTGCTTTAGATTAAAACAAGCAAATGATGTCATCTAACCCAGGACTAAGAAGTATAGCTGCTTTAGTTCATAGTCAAAGCATTCATGCTACATACATGTGTAACCCCAGTCTCATGTAGCTATACTCAATTTACTGAGTGGTGAGTACTATGAGATGGGACCTGGGTTCGGTAACAAAATTAAATTTACCTTTACTCAAAGAGGACAAAACAACAACTGAACTTACATGCCATAGTTAATGAACAATATTTATTAATGGATAGAAAATAAATAAATCAATACAGTTTAATCAATCCTTCAAAAATGCAACCAAAATATTTTAAGTTAAGTCATCGTAAATAAGATAATAGGTTTTCAAGAATCTTTTAAATGTTCATTAAATAATGTCTTAAATGTTAACTGAAATGTCCTTATTAAACCTTTAAATCAAATGGTTTTAACGTTTTACCTCAAACAAACCTTTAATTTCTCCCAAAATCAAATTCTAATCTTTTAAATTCAGAATGCACTTTTGTAAACCAAATACTATTCAGAAAAACACAAAACTGTACTCGAAGTGTGGGCCAACACACACCCGTCAAGGCAAACAGTCCAGCAGCTCTGTTGCAGGCCTGGTTTGATGCTTGGGTGCGGTGTGACCAAAATGATGTGGTCACTTCGCTCCACTTAAAATAAAAGGTGCAATTCAGTTATGTTTGTTCTCAGGGTCCCAATGAGCAGTTAGTGAAAGGCAAGGAAAAGGTGGGGATTCGTGGATAAAATAGCCACTGAGCAGGTAGAAACCAGAAACTTCCAGAGGAAAACTCAAGCAGGAACTCCAAAAGAAACGGCAGGCAGCAGGAAGCCGTCGTCCTTCTGTAGGTTTTACAGTGGACAGCATATTAGCCTAAGAGGCTAAGCTAAATAGCTGGTAGCCACTGAGCATATTCCATTTCTCATGTAACATTCAGTTACATCAGTTACATTCACAGAAAGGAAAAGGCACAAGCTCATTTACCTTGTGCAGGTCACAAATAGGACTTTTCCACCAGAAAGAAGCATCTGCGAGTTCAAGGCCGGTGCCAGGGCCAGTTCTTAAATGAGCACCGCCAAAGAACTGGTTCTTTTTCCACTGTTAATGGAGCCAAGTGAGAGCCACGTCATTGCATCACTCCAAAACGTGATACGTCTCTGATTTCACAAATTTGGCGCTGACTGCGCTCATAGAAGAACGAGGAGACGGACTGTATTCAATGTGTTTGTATTAGTGGAGGAGGTGGGTGTGAGGCAATGTTTTTAAAATCTGTAAAGCACTTTGTGCTACATGAAAATGTATGAAAGGTGCTTTATAAATAAAGATTGATTGAGATTGATTGATTGACTAGTGATAGAAGTTTTTTGTTCTTTTTTACATTAAGACATGTTTGTGACAAAGGGGAATAACATTTGCTTTGATCTTATCTTTTTCATGCTGTCTCCTCCCAGATACTGCCGGTATGTATGATTGAAAACTCTGATATTGATTTTTTTATTTCATTATAAATATTCCACCTTCCTGTTTTGTTCCACCATTTCCTCATTTGTGTACCTGCCTCTGTTCCTATGTCCGACTGTGTGACCATGAATTTATTGTTGCCTGCCAAAAGAAAAGTGGGCACTGGCAGTTCTATTTGGACTATCAACACCTTAAAATGCGTTCTAGCAGGTCTGACAATCCTGACTGAACTCCAGTCCTGGTCTTTCCAGCCCATGCTGGCCCTTATTCCTGGAAACTGTTGCACAGGGTTTGGAGTGGTGATGGCGCAGCAGGGGCAGCGTGCCGTGCCATACTTTAGCTGGGTCCTGAGTTTGGCCGTAGAGAAACTATTGTGTGACGTGGCAGAGTCTACTGGCGGTGGTCTCAGGTGTGCAGCACTTCAGATTGTACCTGCTGGGCAGCCACTTCACCCACCATCAGGCTGGGCATCTCCATGGCAATGTGGACACATTTTCCCAACGCCCCATTGTCACAGCAGAGTGCCGCGAATGTGACCGCCAGAAGAAGAGAGATCAAATGCTGTCAGTATCTGCCACTGCAGTCACAGATGACGTGGCTCTACTGTCGTGGCTTTAAAGACCTGTCCCTATTGCAGCAGTACCTGGTGGGGGCCCCAATGGAGGGGTTTGGTGTGGATGTCCTCAGCCCATTTCCAGTGACAAACGGAGTAAAACAGGCATCTCTGCTCATTCGTTCGATGAATAATAGAGCAATTGTTGCAATCATCCCAAACTACGGGTGGGAGGGTCGAAAGGTATTGATTGTTGGGATTGGTCAAGGCCCTTGAGCTGATTCGCACGTAGGAGTGCAAGTTCACTAAAAACTGGAACAAGCCAGTAAGATAAGTGGCAGACTGTGTGTGTGTGTGTGTGTGTGTGTGTGTGTGTGTGTGTGTGTGTGTGTGTGTGTGTGTGTGTGTGTGTGTGTGTGTGTGCGTGGATTACGTGATAACATGAAAACAGTAAACTTT
The DNA here is from genome assembly GCF_963422515.1 of Blennius ocellaris. Classification (NCBI taxonomy): domain Eukaryota; kingdom Metazoa; phylum Chordata; class Actinopteri; order Blenniiformes; family Blenniidae; genus Blennius; species Blennius ocellaris. The sequence goes on along the minus strand of NC_137659.1, from coordinate 26,869,260 downwards.
CCTTGTGTTTTAACTGTTCATTTACATGACATAGGACTTCAGTTATTGAAAATTGAACTTCTTCAAAACAGCTTCCAGAGAGAAACACTTTTTTAATTCTTCATGTCAATAGAGAAAACACAATTTTTTGGAAACATTAAGGTCCATAGAGCCACGTACGTCCAAATTGTTCATCCTATTTCCTTATCTATGGACTTTACCTAACGCTAACGCTAAGGAAAGGTGTTAGGAGGCTTCCTAAAGTAGTTAGTAAAAGATGATCATGGTGGTGTGGCAGTCGGACCCCACTTTCTCCAGGTGACATCATAATAATCCAACAGCGGTGCAAGTTAGTGACGTTTTGCCGTGGTGGCGGTAACAACCCACAACCACCTGCTCCTTCAGAAAGCGATCTTCTGAAGCGTAGAAGGCTCTGAGGGATTGTTTTGAGTGTGGACTGGAGAGTCCTGCAGGAGCTGCACAATGAGGACATTTAGGGAGTCACACACTGCATCATGGACTATCTGCAGGTGTACTCTTCTACCGATTAAGGTCCCATTTAGTCGACAAGTGTAACCGCAAAACATTATAGTGTATATTCACACCAAATAGCATTCAGTCCAATCCCATCCCATCCCATCCCATCCCATCCCATCACATCCCATCCCATCCCATCCCATCCCATCCCATCACATCCCATCCCATCACATCCCATCACATCCATCCATGCAACGACCTGTACTACTAGGAAGAAGGGCAGAGAAAAGGCACTGACTCCTTTCTGTGTGTGGTTGTATGAGTCAGCATGGCTCGGTTTGTAGAGTCATCTCTCAATCGGAAGCTTGCAGGTTTCATTCCCATATCCCCTTGTTTACATGCAAGTGTACTTGAGTGAGACACTGAACCCCAAGTTGCTCCAAAAAGATTTGACAGCACCTTGCATGGTGGCAGCCTCCACTGCTGCGTGGATGGGTGAATGAGATTCGCGATGCAAAATACTTTGGGACTGCTCATGCAGTTGAAAAGCTCTATGAAAATGAAGTCTATTTACAACATTTCAAAAATGAAATTGTAAAAACACTAAGTGTTTTCAGTGGATGGTTATAATGTAAACTTATAGCTTTTAAAATATCTTTTGTTTTTTTGCCTTTGCAGCCCAGATCCAGGGGGAGGTGGAGCGTATCTTTGAACTGGCCCGCAGCCTGCAGCTGGTCGTTTTAGATGCAGATACAGTCAACCACCCTCTGCAAGTTTCCAAGACCTCTCTGGCTCCAATCCTCATCTATGTCAAAATCTCCTCACCCAAAGTAAGCTCCATCATAGAAAGCAGTGCGGTCAGAATAAAATACATAAAAAGGAGTGATCGCTTTGAAATACCAAAACTGTGCTCAGAGGAGGCAGTTCAGATTATCAAGAAAAATACAAAACAAATATGTATGTATGTATGTATGTATGCATGTATGCATGTATGCATGTATGCATGTATGTTTTGTTTGTTTGTTTGTTTGTTTGTTTTGTTTAGTTTTTTTAGTTTAGTTTATTTTCTTATTTGGTGTCATGCACCCAAAGGTCCCCAGCCCACATGGCTTATAAGACACAAAATGAACAGAAAGACATCAGAAAGACATTAAACAAAGAGTGTCCTCTTGTGTTGAAGCCAAAACTTCATCAAATCAAATGGATTATACTTGAACCGCTCCTCCTCTGGGACCGAGTGGAATCGATCCGTCTCCAGAGCCAGGGGCAGAGTCTCAAACCTCAGCTGAACACAGGCTACCTTTGACCTCTGGGTGGGTTCAGGGTCACATAGGGTTCAGGACCATATCTATGTATGTATGTATGTATGTATGTATGTATGTATGTATGTATGTATGTATGTATGTATGTATGTATGTATGTATGTATGTATGTATGTATGTCAATACATTTCCACAGATGCAGGTGAACCTGCCTCCACCCTTTTAACTAAGCTCAGATGCAGAACCTGTGACTGAGCTGGAAGAAGGGGCATAGAAGCCAACTAATTATAGATGCAGCACACGTGGTTTTCTGAGACGATACAAATTTGACAGTCTTCTTTGGCAAAATATTAACCTTATTGAACGTGCAGACATGATATATGAAACACATTTCACTCATCACTGCAGATCTGCTCTCCTCCTCCTCCTCCTCACAATTACTAACACACTGTTTGTGCAGGTGTTGACAAGGCTGATCAAGACAAGAGGGAAGTCACAGACCAAACATCTCAATGTTCAGATGGTGGCAGCAGACAAACTTGCTCAGTGTCCTCCGGTAAGTACCATCGTGAGGCTGTAGGGTTGCCAACACTCCGGTACTGTGCTGAAAAAGGGCACACTATGGGCACCCAGTGAAACACACAACGCTCTTCACTCATGGAAGCAATCATACAATTATTAAACTAAACTAAACGAGACCAACTCACTAACAAGACTAACTTAACAACAAAAACACAACAAAACATAATCCCTAACAACACTACCAGCCTAATATCACCCCAATAATGGCATTTAAGCCCCGCCAACCCAAACTCCCATGATGCATTGCAGCACAACATTTCAGTCTCTGCAATCAGCTCCATGATTGCTAATTTTATTGGTGGTTAGAAACAAATGAATACAGTTCATTGATAATATATACAAATAAAAACATAATCATAAACTTACTTTACAGTATACACACAAATATGCAGTCTTTTATGCAATAATTTACAGACTCAAACCATTAATATACTTAAGATATGGATGCATAAACAAACCATAAATAAAGTAAACAGGTAGTTAATATACTATACAAAATTATAAATATATGCAACTTTTTCCCTTTAAATTACCGCTGTAAATGTCCTATGTTCCAGGGACATGGGTCTCAGATCAACCCCCATCTCTATTGGCAGAACATCTCTATGGCTGAGCTTTATGAAGTGTATGACTGCAAAGCCTTCTGGAGCATCTCAGGGTAGAGCTCCACTGCACTGAACCTCACTACAGAACCTCACTACAGTACCTCACTACAGAGCCTCACTACAGAAACATCACTTACAGAACCTCACTACAGAGCCTCACTACAGAAACATCACTTACAGAACCTCACTACAGAACCTCACTACAGAAACATCACTTACAGAACCTCACTACAGAACCTCACTAGAGAGCCTCACTACAGAAACATCACTTACAGAACCTCACTACAGTACCTCACTACAGAAACATCACTTACAGAACCTCACTACAGAACCTCACTACAGAGCCTCACTACAGAAACATCACTTACAGAACCTCACTACAGTACCTCACTACAGAAACATCACTTACAGAACCTCACTACAGAACCTCTCTACAGAAACATCACTTACAGAACCTCACTACAGAGCCTCACTACAGAAACATCACTTACAGAACCTCACTACAGAACCTCACTACAGAACCTCACTACAGAGCCTCACTACAGAAACATCACTTACAGAACCTCACTACAGAGCCTCACTACAGAAACATCACTTACAGAACCTCACTACAGAAACATCACTTACAGAACCTCACTACAGAACCTCTCTACAGAAACATCACTTACAGAACCTCACTACAGAAACATCACTTACAGAACCTCACTACAGAACCTCACTACAGAAAACCTCACTGACAGAACCTCAAGAGAACATGGCATGGCAACATGGCAGTCCAAGAGAACAGCAGAGAAGTGGAAGCTGAAGTTAGGGTTATCGGGTTGGCCAGCCCTGCCAGTGAGGTGTGCCTTATATCTTCTTCAGGGAGTTGGCAACTGTGAGTGGCTGTGGTGTCATAGCATTTGACCTTGATGAAGCTTCAAACCCCCAGTTACTGTTTCTAATGTGGACAAGCCGTCGCAGCTGACTACATGTTTACTTGTTACAACAACGCTTAGCCACCTAGCTTGCTTGATTAGCTATTGCGATTGATCTCAGCGACGAACACTGATATTCATCAGGTAAGCAAGGTTGGCTAGCTTAAGCAAGCTCACCACTGCAAGCATTATGTCATCAATATTATATGACTGATATCTGCCTTACCTTGGAACAAAATGTAGACATCTTTGTTTAAGATTGGAACATGAAATCTTTAGCATTTACTTCCTGTGCAGGCCCGCGGGAAGTGGGGGTGCTGTGGCAAGAGAGGGAATAAAACATTTTTTTTAAATATTTTGCACAATTTATAAATTCCTCATAAATATTTGGGGAAATGATTTAGGCACGTGTATTTTGGATTTTAATTTGATTAATTTTAGGCCTAATCAACACAAGTTCACGTTCCCAGAAGTTACTTGTCTACGTCATCAGGCAAGCGAATGGTTGTGCAGTTAAGAGGTTTCCTGCTCGGAAAAGAAACCCAGCCTGCAGCTCAATGTAAGAGCATGGTGCCGTTGTGCACTATAATATCTATTCATGTAGTTTAATGTCACACACAGCGGTGGACTGGGCATCTGGCATCCCGGCCATAACGCTGTTATGGAACATGCACTGACGTAAACCAGGAAATGTAGTATGAATGGAATAACGTGTGTAGCTGTCATCAAAGTCAGCTATGCAATTTAAGTTCATTTAATTATTTTCGAGTTAAAACCAGGAATAATTTAGTTACTAAAATCTTATTTGTTGTTTTATAAATACGCTAAAAAGGTTACGAAACACAAAGGTGAGTGTTGTTTGAAGTGGAACCATTCTGTGGAGCAGCAAGCTAGTTTCCTAGCGTTTCGTCGCTCTCAAACGCCAAGCAGATAAGACTGTGCATACACCAGAGACTCCAGCAAGCGGCAAAACGGAGTTCGGGAGCATAGTGTGGTCGAGCCAACAAGAAGGTCAGATTCAAACAAGTTGAATGTGAAAAAGTGGAGTCACTTCGCCAACTGCTTTATAAGTGCCAAATGGTTAATTTTATGGTGTTGTGTACATGTTTATGTGTTATAGTAATTGCTTAAATTGCTGTAGTTATTTACTGTCAAGCTATGTTAAGGTGTTAAAAAACATTTGAAGGACTGGTATAACCAATATTGGTATAACTTGTGTTAAAGAGAAGTGTTCTCCAATTCATTAAGTTAAAAAATAAGTTAATTAGCACATTGAACAGTTGTTAATTACATGGTAAGGTATTCTAAGACAGGTATTTAAAACTAAAGGCTACAAAGTTTGTTAAATATTGTTATAGCTTGTGCAACAAATTAGTAAGGTTCAAGCTAAGCTAGTCAATTACCTGGTTTGACTTAATTTAAGTTTCAACTTCTAAACTGTAGACAAGTAAGGCCAATGTAGACAATACCAAAGATGGCTGAATTTGAGTCTGAAGCTAATAAGTGTGATTTAGACAGCAATGGTGAAACTACAGAGTTAGAAAATCAGCAGTTTGAGGAACCTTTAGACACAAGCCCACCTAAAGACACTGAGATACGTTTAGAGACCCAAGCTACTACAGAAGAAGGACTAAGAAGGAGTCAAAGAACCTGAACACTCACAGTAAAGGGTCAAAGAGCAGGATTACTATTGCAACAACACATCATCAGTAGGGTAAAACTAACCTGTCTCACGACAGTCTAAACCCAGCTCACGTTCCCTATTAGTGGGTGAACAATCCAACGCTTGGTGAATTCTGCTTCACAATGATAACAGATCTCTAGTGCTTCAAAATCGCTTCACAATTAGTTATGGCAAATGGAAAGTGTATGTCAAGGAAGCTAAAAAAGCACTCAAGAAACCTTCCTCTTTTGAGATGCTACAAGATCTCATGAGCAACACCCAACATGCTTCAGTGAGTGTAAAACAAGCTTATGAAGATTTGCGTCAACAGATTACCCCTAATGGCGAAACCCGCCGCAGAGTAGACACTTGTGATGCTGAATCAAGACACATTTTGGATCAAGCAGATAATTATCTGGAAGGTGAAACCTCTTATAAGGAAGAACCATGTTGGCCTGAAACTGGCTCAGTATTTTCATCTGCAACATCTCAGAGGTCCAGTTTAAGTTCTGTAAGCAGTTCAAGCATAAGATCACAGCGTTCAAATCAGTCCTCGACAACGATAAAAGAAGCTGCAGCAGAGCTAGCTGCAACGCAAGCTACTTTAAAGGTCTTGCAAGACATAGAATATCAGAAACAAGAGCTTGAATCGCTAGAAGCTGCAAATAGACAGAAACTTGTACTACAAGAAGCTGACAATGCTACAAGGAAAAGGGCTTTAGAAGAAAAGCGCAGAGAGATAGAGCGCTTCGAGACAGTTAAGACAATGAATGCTGCAAAGGCACGACTCCGAGTCTATGAACAAGAAGTGAAGTCAGACGAAGAGATATCACATTTGCTGTATGACTGCAAGCTAGTGCAGGACACACCTGCACATAACTCAAGTAGTCCTCCAGTGCATCACATGGCATCAACTCAAGACGTCACACATGCACAACCTGCTATTAGTGCCCATCGAGATAGCACCATAGCACTAGCTGAAGCAATAGCAGTGTCCATTAATGCAAGTCGTCTTCCAGTACCAGAACCTTCTGTTTTCACTGGCGACCCATTAAAGTACAAAGACTGGAAAATGTCTTTTCAAACATTGATAGGAAGAAAGAACATTCCAGTAAATGAGAAAGTTTACTACCTTCGCAAGTATGTTGGTGGTCCTGCAAAGAAAGCCATTGAGGGTTATTTCCTGCTAGGTACAGATGCAGCTTACCATTCAGCATGGAACATCCTGGAAGAAAGGTATGGAAGTTCCTTTGTGATTGCTAAGGCATTCAGGGATAAGCTCACTTCCTGGCCAAAGATAGCACCCAAAGACAGCATTGAACTAAGAGAATTCTCTGACTTCCTCCAAGGCTGTCAAGCAGCAATGTCTCGGATTACAAGCCTCCAAGTCCTCAATGACTGCAACGAAAACCAAAAGATACTAGCCAAGATTCCTGACTGGTTAATAGCCATGTGGAACAGAAAAGTCATTGAAATTGAAGAAACAACGAAGATATTCCCTATCTTCAGTCAGTTTCTGGAGTTTGTAACAAAGTAGTCCAAAATAACTTGTAATCCTGTTACCTCTATTCATGCTCTGAAATCTAGTGATGATGAAAGGGTGAAGACACCAAAAACTCGAAATATTGGTGCAAAGGTTCTAGCAAGCAGCTCTCAAGAAAAATCTGAGGTTAAAGCGTGTTTCTTCTGTGACAAGTCAAACCATGGGATTCACAACTGTAGAAAGTTCATGGATAAGTCAATCACAGAACGAGTCAACTTTGTACAAACAAAAAAATTATGTTTTGGATGTTTGAAACCAGGACATCATTCAAAGAACTGTGAGTGAACTGAAGGAGTGTCTGCGAAACATATAAAAGGAAACATCCAACATGTTTACATGAAGACCGCACTAAGAAAGACGAAAGGAAAGAAGAACAGGATAAGGAACAAAACAATAATGGAGAGAGAGAGAGAGAGAGAGGTGGAGGGAGTGTGTGTGTGAGACGTGTGATGGAACTACAAAACAAGATGGCAGATCACAAGAAACTACATTCCAAATGGAGGTTATCAGAGAACAGGAAGTCTGTCCTGAGTCTCCACCATGTGCTGGAGAACAATGGAACATGGAAGCTAGTCTTTAGCGTCTGCTTCCTGTGTGTCTCTGCTAAAGGACCATTTCTAGAATGACTTAATGTGAATGAGACTTGTTTTGTAAAACGTCAGGAGTCATCAGATGGTGTTCAGTTACTGTGTGATGTTGTCTTTGATGTGATATGTGTAGGATTGTGAGTTAACTAGTTAGTAAAGCAAAGATTAGCATGCAGACCCTGTGTCTGTGGCAGAGCTAACGTTGGTTTACAGGTTGATAACAGTGCCTAATATCATTATCAAAAGAACGCAGTCACTGTAACACAATCAACACATCTTCATGAAGTTAAACAGTTCTATCATAGCATCAGGTTTAGCTAAACTCCAGCGCGGCTCTGTGCCACGGCCAGCCGGGGCGCGCTCAGGTGCAGGGCAAGTCATCAGAGCGTTTGCTCTCAGGACCAACACGGAAGTTACAATGTGGGGTTGGTTTTGCCCCCGTTTAGCCCCTGATAGGCCAAAGCTTTGGCGATGGAAAGACAAGGATTGGTGCTAAATCTGGCCCTGGCTTGGAACTAGTGTGAGCTGTAGTGTAGTGTAGTGTAGTGTGAGCTAGAATGTGAGCTGTTAGCAAGCTGGGCTATAGCTGAGCTGCTGAGATGCAGTTCCTTTCTCCCCTGTTCAGGTAGCAAGAAGCGGGATGAGAATCTCTCCAAAGGCTTTTGATAAGCTCAGGGAATTCGACGGTATCGAATCCTGGGGGCCCCAAGCAATCCGTGACTTTCAACTTTTCTGAACCAACAGTGGCAAATTGTGTCCATCTCCACAGCATTCCAGCATCACTGTGAAGCGTGATTTCTCATGACCAGTTGTCACTGTCTTCACACTTTATGCCTTTTCTCTATAACACTTCAGCCTGTGAAGATGTCAAACATGAAGTTGCAAAGCTAACCAGCTCATTGATATCTCTGCTAGGCTTGGGCATCGCCGTGAATGCCTATCAAGCCTGGTCTCAATCAGCTGGGCTCAACTTGAGCCCGGTTCTGGCCCACGTGAGCTGGATGTAGGGCATCTGTCCCCGCATTGTGTCGGCCAGGTTCAGGTGCATACTCCCCAGGCCAAGGTGTGGGGCAGGGAGCGCACCTCAGTGCTAACAGCTGCTTGACGGTGAAGCAGCTCAATCAACCTGCAAGGGCATCAATCAGCCGGTGCAGGTTGCTCTACTAACGGTTGACTGATGAAGTTAGTTTCATATTCGAACACCGCAGTGGAAAAGAGATCAAAGCGCTGTGCTTATTTGACAGGACAGGACAGGTGCTCATCATGATACCAGCTGTGTTGTTTATGTTGATCTATGAGTTGCTCCTGACTATAATTTGCAGAACAAGATAAACTATGAAAAAAGTGTTGACTTCGAGTCCAGAAAATACAGTAGATGTAATAGTTAACCTACGTTTCCTCAACATGCATCTCATTCCAGTGTGCGTACCAGGACCCGTTCTGTGCTGCTTGCAGCTTTCATTTGTAGTGAATCTCCACTGTGTATTCCTTGAAACAGTTTCACCGGCAAACAAACCAAAATACATGAACCCAATACTTTTTAAAATTGCTGGTGCATTAACAGTGAGTGACACGATTGACTTTGATGATTAATGTCTGTAAGTATTTTGTTGAAATGGGACGGTTTTTGTTTTTTTTTAGATATTTCCACACAAAATGTACCGTTTGTTGTCAAATACTGATCTACTGGTGCTAAATAACATTTGTTGATAATTTCCGAAGGAACATTATAAGGGTCTTGCTTTATTATTTGTTTGTCTGCATAACCAATTATATGTCTCAATATTTTTTGTTGATAACATCAATTTATAAGTTTTAAGTTTTGATCATTTCTTTTTGAAGTTCATGTAGTATTGCTCTCTAATATATAATATGTGGTGTGAAGCCTTAAACACCGCATTTACATGTTTAAAAGTGAGAAATAAATCTGACTCCTGTACATATGTTGTTAAAAAAAACTTCAAAACTTGTTTCATCTTTAATGTTTTCTAACATCGTAATTTCTAAACGTCATCATCCACTGGTAACCTGGTCTGACTCTGAGTCAAACCTTCAGTGAGCAACTGATTTGTTTCTAATCGTTGAATTTTTACTCCTTTATCTTTTCCTTTATGTTTTTTCCAGGAAATGTTTGACGTCATCTTAGATGAGAACCAGCTGACAGATGCTTGTGAGCATATTGCTGATTACCTGGAGTCCTACTGGAGAGCCACCCATCCTCCAGAGATGGAGCCTGCCAATGCTGTGGTGGCCCAGTTGGCGGAGAACACCATGCCCACCAGCCCCTCCGTTGTACCGGTACTTGAAGCACACAGGAAATTACCTTTGCATCATTCTCTCATCTCACCTCATCTAATGTCTTCTTCTCTCATCCTGTGTGTTGACTGTGAAGTGTTTAGGATTCTTGTTTTGTTTTGTCTTTGGAGGATTTACAGAATGTGCTAGACTATTTGTTCCTTCCATTATGTCATCTAACATTTTCATTTCATGTGCTCTCATCATTCTTCACTGGAAAGTTGAAAAAATGAACTCGGCCTACTTCTGGTGAGTGAGACTTGAATTTCATTGAATTTCATTAAATTGCAGTCACATTCATATCAGTTTCGGAGCCATAGACAGCCCAAGGTGATCTGGAATGGGCTAACTACAAATGTTTCCACTTTGTTTCCGTGTAAAAAAGTATAAGTACATAAAACTGTATACAAAGCATCTGAAAGAAGAATTTTTTTTTTTTTTAACAACAGATAAAATTAGTTTTTTGTTGTTTTTTTCAGGATGAACAGAAAAACAAGAAGTCAGCTGCTGCCAAGAGAAAAAGCTCCCGTGTGGATCACCTTGACCAGGAGGATCGTTCAGCCCAAGCTCAGGAGCACAGGCCTGTGGAGGGCCACAGAGAGGAGGAAGAGTGGCTCCTGAGGCCTGGAACAAAGAGGCCGCAGCACACTCACCATCATCATCACCGTCAGGACCACCACAGCCACGCTCAGCAGCACAGCTATACCCCTGGCAACAAGGACATGCCAATCAGGGGTCAGAGGGCTCTCCGGAGCCACCCGATTGAAGAGAGTGGGACCAAGGCATATGAGGACAGCCACCACATCCACCAAGGCACCAAACACCAACACCATCACCACCATCTTCACCAGCCCCAATGTGACCAGCTGCACGTGGGGAACGACTATGAGCAGGAGCACAACAAACGTAACCGGCAGCACAGGCGTCACCAGCACACCCCGTCACAGACTGATCATTTTCCTGTACACAATCATCCCAGATTCCACCAGGGCAGGGACAGGGACAGGGGGAGAGAGAGGGAGAGAGACAGAGACAAACACAAGGAGAGGGACAGAGAGGCTCGACAATGGCACAGAGATTCTTATATCCACTCCTGACTGTTGTTTGTGCTTTAGGTGTTATGCTGCTCATTTTCTAAAATACTAATGGGACAATGTGCATCAGAAATGCTCCTCTTGCAATTCCTTTAATTTTCACCCTCTGACACACATCTCACAGATATCAGCACACATACAATACACTCTCTGTCTCTCTCTCTCTCTCTCTCTCTGTGTCTCTTTCTCGATGCATGCATGCGTGCGTGTATGTCAGGGATAGAAATGAACTTTTTGGTCCATCTGCCACTGTGGCTGGTAAATCCTAAAATCTACTAGCCACTTCTATATTTAAATGTTTATGCACAATTGCAGTACAATGCCTAAAAACACATTTTTCTTGCTTAAGACCTACGCATTGTATTTCCCCAATCAGCTGATTATTCAGCATAAATATGATACCGATTAATGACTACAGGGCAAATCTATCTAAGGCTCAAATTGTGAAATAACAGGAGATGAAGGCACAATACCATAGTGTCCAGGGTGGACACACACAAATCATCACACATTCAAAACAGAGGCGTAACTATTCTAATTATGCTCATTAAAGTAAACATAGCATTAAAAACATCTTCAGAATAAAACACATGATGTTAGTACATCACAGCTCAAGTTATCGGGTGATACACATTATTTCATCCTGATTGGCTGCAGTGAGAAAGTTTCAGCGTTACATTGTGAATCAAATGCTTCAACATATAGTGGGAACTGTCGGTGATGCAATACTTGCCACCTATAAGGAGTCCCGCTCCCCTTTTACATTCCGATAGAACCGATCAAATAACACTAAGGAAGAAATCAAGGTGTAGAATAGCGGAAAGCAGTTTTACGTAACCACAAGCTGATCGACAACAGCTAAAGTTCTTTCAGATGAACATCATTAAAATAAACATTCTGTTAAGAATTCCAAGCTTTCATTTGGAGCAGAATAGAATAGAATACATTAAAACTTTATGCATGCCGTGGGTGTGCGCCGCGCGCCGCGGGCCTGTGGTTTCTGTTCAAATGTGCTCGGCGCCTCCGTGTTCCTGCGCGGAGCTGCCGGAACGCGATCAGCGCCGGAGTGGCTGCACCTGAGTTTGAGCAGAAAGCTCAAGGCTCCCGTGTCCCCGAGCTGCGTGGCGCACCCCACGGCTGACGCTACTCTGCAAACAGAAAGCTCCAACGCAATGCAAAGTCCTAAGCCCCACAACCAACACTAAAGTTGAGCAGCAAAGAAAAGAAAAGGGAAAAAAAACAAAAAACAACCAGAGCACAGCTGACCACACTGACAGCAGAGGATTCGTCCAGCCCACATATTAAAATATTGAGGGTGTAGTAAATCACAGACCAATCAGCAGACGGCTCCTCAAACTCAGACCCCTTCCATGGTCCTGGTACCCCGACGGAGGGGGAGCGGAAAAGTGACCGCCTTTGGACCGGTTTGGAGCGGTTGTTTCCGCATTCCTGTGGTGGAAACGCGAACTGGACTAAACCGGTCTATCCCCTCACTGTTTGTGCGGTGGAAACTGGGCTTTAGAATTCAGTCAAATTTGGTACACTGGAACAGTGATTGCTGAAAATATCCATTTGAAAAAGATCTGTGAAAATACTACAGTTATCATTTATATACTTGTGTGTATTTGTCCTCAGTGTTTAGTATTTTAGTAAGGTCTTTATTTCTCATACTGCTCAGTAAGGGTGTAACAATGTACGTACTGGTACTCGTACCGTTCGGTCCAGGCATGTTTGGTCTGGTCCAGAGGTGTACTGCGGTACAAACATTTGAAGACCATGGCTCGACATTTTGGCTTTCCCGAACGCCCAGGGCTAGTAAAAGCTTTGCTCGGGCAACTGAATAATCCACTCCACTTGCCCGAACAGGCTCATGGTTTTTTGGCAATATTTTGACGTTTTTTTTGGCAAAATTCACTCGGTATTGCCAACGGATCCCACCATCGCTGGGTACAGCCATTTATCACCCTGATAATGTGATCATGTGATTCTCACGTGAATGCCGATGGTATGTGAAGGCCGCGGCCAATCACAGCTGCTATTTTCTTCCCGATTCGTGTTCACCATTCTGGTCAGTGATGCACTGCATCCTACCGGATGTTGGGATTTATGGTTGGTTATTAGCATTAAAATTACTGTAAGTAATACATTACTGAAAGTAAGAGGTCACTGGAAGTAATTTATGAAAAATTTTAATTATTATAGGAAGTCAACTTTCATTCACTCATTAACAACTCCTAAAACATTTCTGTGTAAATATAACAATCTTTAATAAAAGAGAAGGTGTGAGATTCATGCACAGACTATTACAAACCAGTGAATTGTGAACAATAATTACCAGGAATCAATCAATTCAGCTAACAGGTGTTTATGACAAAAGTGTATTAATTCATAAACAATTCAGAAATCATATCATAAATCAACACATTAAAGTACCAAACATCATCTAACTCTGAGATCGAATCTACTAAACAGTGTGTGTGTGCGTGTGTGTGTTTATGCCTTGGGAGTCTGAGTCATGTAATGACAATTAGTTGACAATTAGTTTTCACCAGGTGGCACCCGACCTTGGAGGGTCAGTGTGAGCGGGTGTAATGATGTTGAATGGACACCTAGAGGGAGGCAGGCGTCTGGTTCTGGGTGGTGACCATGACAACCACTAGGGCGAGTGGCGGACTGTGGAGGGTGAGCGCAATGACTCGATGCGATCACCAGGTGGGCGTAAAAAGAGGTTGCGATGGCCCACGCAGCCACTAGACGCATTCAACTCGCTCTTTCTCGGAGTGCGGCGGTTGCTTGGCAACCAGGTAAACAAGATGTCCGTCACACGCATCTGCGGGAGACACTCGGAGCAAGCGGTCTTACTGCAACGCTGGAGTTTAACTGGATGTTGAGACACACAGTCAAACTCCAGTGACAGTACTGAGGTGTCCGGGTCGGTTTGAAGCAAGGAGCCCTGCATTCGCTTCACAGCTTCTATTGGTTCCCAACCTGGTGTCCTGTCGTGTCTCTCCCCACACAGAAGAGAGGACAGATCTCTTGTTGAAGGGAAGCAGCGGCGAACAGTAAGTCATAGTTTTACAAACCTTGAGATTGGATTAACACAGTAATTTATTACAAAAGACAGAAATACTGGCCTTCTAAAGAATTGTGCAATTCTAAAGTCGTCGAAGCGGCACAAAATAGCACATGGGTCCAGCTTACAGGAGGAAAAGACAGAGAGCGTGAGCCAGCCGGAGCTTCCTCTATATAAAACACGCGCTCCGGTAAATCCCCTCTTCCCATTGGCCACCGCTAGAAGGAGGCGTAAGCAACGTGCTCTCCTATTGGCGGACCTTCACACAGACTGAACAAACTACGCTACCCATGATGCATTTCAGTATTTGTCCACCATCTACAGCTCAATAACAAAACAGTTCGCCGCCATTTGAACAGTTTTAAGTAAGTCCATGCGGGAAGCGTCACAGTTCGGAGGTCAAAGAAAACGTCATAACTCTAACACTGGGGTTTGTGGCCCTCAGGTCGCTGTCCTCCCCCATGCCTTTCCATTGTTCCTGCAGTTTCGCCTCTCATGGAGAAACTGCTGCATGAAGTTGAAGGATGGATGTTGGGCCCAAAAATGGAAAACATGCATTCTGATTGGATGAATTCCTCGGGAATCCGTCGAATTACGTCGTCGGGGAAACTTCTCCTCGTGGATACTTTTGAACTTTTGAACTTTTGACTTCCGTCAACATTCAGATCGTCACTGGAACGTATTAAAAACTCACTTGAATTCCACACATAAAAACAAATTCAACTAAAACAACGTATTTTTGATTATTTTGACTTTCTAATCCCAAAGTTTCATAACTTTTTATGGTTCAAAAAAAAAAGTTGACTAAGCAGGAAGGAGGAACAGGGACAGGATTTGATTTGTTAATACAAAATAAAATTAAATAAAATACATGACACACATATACCATGTTATTAAAAAATTGTATATGGATAAAAAGTGACTAATACAATAAATATGGTGCGGCAGTATGTAGTATGTATTACTAGGGAGTGCTCCAATCTTAATACTATCATATTTATTTCAGACCAACAGAGCAAAAAGCCCAGAGGTCGGCCTCAAATAAACACTGTGGGAGTTAATCCAATCTGGGCTTTTTGCTGTGAAGAACAAACTTCAAATATAGATTAGTATTCCTTCTGATTAAAGAGTATAA
This sequence comes from Blennius ocellaris, assembly GCF_963422515.1. NCBI lineage: Eukaryota > Metazoa > Chordata > Actinopteri > Blenniiformes > Blenniidae > Blennius > Blennius ocellaris. The sequence continues at coordinate 26,854,048 of NC_137659.1, read as the reverse complement.
TGAGATACGCCTTCCCTGAAAGTTTCATTGAGATATCTTGATTATTAAAGAAACTACAAGTGTTTTAAGTAAAAAGTTATGTTGGTCGAATTCATACATTACCCAAAGTTATGAATTCCCATTAAACTTTGGGCAAGTCGAAGTTTGTCTGGGCAAGTAAAACGTTTTTTTTCTTTTCATTTTCCCCTTAACCGAGTACCAAACCAAACCGAACTGAACCGAGGTACGTACCGAACTGTGATTTTTGTGTACCGTTACACCTTTTCTTGATGCATTAACTCAAAGCTAGTTTTTCAGGCTGAATCATTTCAGTGAAATCCGATGTGAGACACTTCTAATGAAAATGTTAATTTTGGCAGTTTCAGTTTTCTTTCTTGACAACTTTCAGTGCCCTCAAAGACTTTAACTCAATGTGAAACAATGTGAGTGAATAATATGCATTAATGTTCTACAAAATCATCTTGGAGGTGAAAGATTTGATATACACAAAATTAATAAACAACGAAAATGCCACAAACGTCTCATTTGTCATAAGGTGTTTGGTTGTTGCACTGAGTAAATTGGTCACTGTGCATTCTGGGATTAATGTTTATTAATGTTACTATTGTGAATAGAAAAATGTGTGATGAAAAGACAATCGTACAATTGAGATGATTAATCAAATCATTTATTTAAACAATTCCTGTGACTTTCTATGCGATGGATCTGTGCTTATTGTATTCAATGTGTTCAACCAGGTCTACCTGAGTTTCATTGTTGTATCTCCTCAGTCTTCCTCTGCCAATGGTTTCTTCCAGACATTGTTATGGAAGGTCAAACTATTTTTCTATTCTAAAGGGATGTCATGTCCTTACTTTTTAAAGAGGCGTTCAAGCATATTTGCTGACTTGCATTGGCTCCGTCCAGAAGCAACTCTCATACTCTGATCTGTGCTAACATGCTGGATACACTATGCAGCTCCTTGAGATAAGAATAGAATATTGATTAAATACTATCTCTATGCATGTGTACATACATCATAATGGTCTTGTTAAGTCAATGTATAGAGAACCAGAGAGCCTTTTGCACAGTTTGGTAGAGCTCAACCAAATTTCGACGATTGTTCAATTGAGAGTTGCTTTTTTCAAAGGCTTGTTTGTCTGTTTTTTTGGGTTTTTTTTGTACAGTATCAGAGGTTCATATTGCTCAATATGCACCCTGTTGTTCCAAATGAATAAAATCCGACATGCATTCAGGCACATATTTGTTAATGCCATTTTTACTAATTTCATTGAGTTCATAGATGATTCTATAGTGTGTTTTATGACTGGAGCAATCTCAGCGTTACAAGACACAAAACTGTGATACAAAGTCACACAACTGCAATGTCAGATCTATTTCTGTGTAATGTCTGAATTATTTACCCGTTTGTCAGTTCCTGTCTTATTTTGTGACACCTGCATCTCCAATCCCTTGTCTTTCCTGTGACCCCCTCCTCTGTGTGTCTGATGGTTTCAATGCATTTCACTTGTGTCACTCCCTCCCTGTGTATTTAAACCCCTCTCCCTGTGTGATTTGTCAAATTGTCTCTTTTGTTTGTATGCAGACACCCCACCAATTCTTTGTGTTCCCTGTGCATTATTTGTGTTTTTTGGATTGGTTTCTGACCTTAGTTCGCATTTCCTCTGCTTCCTGAGTTTTTGAAAATAAACTTTTGAAACTGAACTCTGCTCCTGCGTCTGCTTTTTGGTTCCATCATTGGTGCAGCCGTAGGATCCAACCACACTGTGGACCTAGTGGACCTCGATCTGGTGCAGCAATCCGCTGCAATAGGGCTCCCTTGGGGAAGGGATGGGGGTGGACTGAGCCTTCGCCTCCGCCCTCTCACTCATCCCCACCTCAGCTGATGGTGCTGTCGGTGCAGTTCTCTGGCGACTCACTGTTCCGGGTCTCAACTCCTGCTGCAGCTGCTGGAATGGGACTCCACCTCTAGCTAAGCCAGTGTTGGGCCAGAATGATCATCTGTTGCCTTCCCCCACTGGGATAGCAGCCTCTCCTTCTGCAGCAGGAGCAACTTCATCAGCTGCTGGTTCCGAGAAGCCTCCTCCTGCTGCAGCTGGGTGAAGTCACGCAGCACCTGGGCTACAATGTCCTCCAGTGTCGTCTGGGGAGGTGCTGCTGCAGGGCCTCTCCTTCATCCTCTGCAAACCCGCCAAGGACCAACTTGGGCAGTCACACTTGCCACCCTCTGGTCTGCACACAGACCTGGAGGAAGTACAGCACGTTTGACAGAGAACTTTTGGCCTTTTCCTCGCCGTCCGCCATTTTAGGTTCCTGTTGGAAGGTCGGCGGTTTACTGCCTTTGCGGACCATAAGCCCCACACCTTCGCTATGTCCAAGACCTTGGAGCCTTGGTCTGGGCGGCAGCAGCGCCACCTCTCTGCCATTTCTGAGTTCACCACAGACATTCAACACGTGGCTGGAAAAAGTAATGCTGTGGCCGACTGCCTCTCTCAGGCACACGTGGACTCGGTGCACCTTGGTGCACCCCCAGATACTGTGTTTTTGTTTGATCAATTATCTCCCTCCCCTCTGACAGCTAAATAAATCAAAATGTGGACTGACAGAAACCCAGTGCTGTCCCAGGTGAAGTGCTGGCTAATGTAGGGCTGGCCAGCAGCAGTGGAGCAGGAAGAACTTGAAACCTTATGCCAGGCGTCAGCAGGAGCTCAGTGTGCAGGACGGCTGCATCCTGTGGGGATCCAGAGTCATCGTCCCGCCTCCAGGGAGAACGCAGATCATGGAAGTACTGCATGAAGCCCATCCAGGGGCGTCCCGGATGAAAAGCTTTGCCGGGTCCTTTGTTTGGTGGCCTGGGTTGGATTCTGCCTGAGAAGAAAGGGTAAAAGGTTGTCCACAATGTCAGAGAAACCAAAAGATGCCAGCAGCCGCGCCGCTCCACCCATGGGAGTGGTCGAGCCATCCATGGTCCTGACGACACCTGGATTTCCCCGGTCCGTTTATGGGTCACATGTTTCTAGTGTTAGTGGACTCGCATTCCAAGTGGCTGGAAGCACACATTATGTCCAACATCACAGCTTCAGTCACCATGGATACACTCAGAAGTGTTTTTGCTACTCATGGTTTGCCACAGTTGTCACTGACAATGGGCCCACTTTCACCAGTGATGTTTTCAAAGTGTTCACGGAACAAAATGCAATTCGTCACGTTTGCACTGCACCTCATCACTTCCAATGACTTAGCAGAATGTGCAGTTGAGACACTGAAAGCAGGTCTGTGGAAAATGTCAGGAAATTGACTGGAAGTCAAGCTTTCATGTTTCCTGTTCCTCGCTAGTCCATCCAGAGGATGCACATTACACTTGAGTTCATGGAGTTCAATGTCAAGTCTGGCCTCCAACTCCACATTAACACAGTGATTTACCACCACGCGGTCACTAATTGTACTGGTGAGTTTACCAACAACAGACCTGTGCAGGTTAACAAAGTTTACATCACTATATTCTGCATATGTCTGTGTGATGTCAGTAAAACTTTGACAAATATGATTCGTATAGTCAGAAGTTGTGCCACCTGGCAGTACATCAATTTGTAAGACTAAACTTTCATCACTTGAGAAGTTGATGTGAACCTCGTTCACATGTTCGGCGTCAAGTGATGTGGCGTCCCAAGCTAAGTTCAAGTCCTTTCTCTCCAGCATTCTTTCAGTAACCTGAATGTCATTTAGCACCCCCAGCTCATATGCAAACTGGCTCACAGTAGAGGGATCTGCTTGCTCTTCCACGGTCAACCCAGTCACCTCTTTCACCAGAGTAGTGATGACAGAAGCAACCGAGTACACTGGAACTTGTTCCAGGAGACACCTGTAGGCAGCCTTCCTATACCCGACACTGAAAGTCTTTTTATCTTTTTTCGCTGAGATCGTCATGTCCTTGTGGTTATTTTCATTGTCCTCGTCAACAATTCCATGAAGGCTTTCATTCTCACGTGCAAGACTGTTATTGACTTTCTTCAAATCTGCAAGTTCTTTCTGTAAAGCAGCTAGTTTTTCCTTGGATACCACCTTACATTTTCTAATCTTTTTCTTTTTCTTTTCTCCAGCAGAATTCACATCACCAGATGATTTACTGTTTCGCTTTTTACGATCCTTTTGCTGAATTGCCATAAGCTGACGCTTCAATTGCCTGCGTTCTGCTCTCAAAGTTGCCTCGATTTCTTGCTTCCTTGCCAAAGCCTGTGTCAGAGACCTTTTCTCCTTATTATCACGTAAACTGTCATCCAACGTATGTTTTCTTTTCTTATTCAGGTTCACTAATCGTTTCATAGTTTTCCTACGATTTGGACATTTAACACAGTCTGTCTTGAGCTTTTTGGGTGATGGCAGTACTGGGCTGGTCCTGGGACCAGGGCGTTTGGAACTTCCTCCCTTGCTAACGGTAGCTGAAGTGCTAGCAGTACCAGCACTACCTTGACTTGAATCAGAAACAGTGTTTGTGGCACTAGGAATCACAAAGAACTCATTTAGAAATTTAGCGACATTTTGTCCATTGCGCTTCAGGTTGCTACGTTTTTTGTTGTCAATGTCCTTAACAAGTCTCTGAGTTGCACGGGTTAAAGCGCTGACCTTCACACTGTGTTCCTCGACAATGCCGCATCCAGAAGCAATGCCAATTAGACGACTGATGAATTGCTTCTTGGGTGTGTTCGAGTCAAGGAAATAAACGAGACCGTTCTTGATCTGGGGAGGCGTAGCCGTATTTGTGAATTTGTCATTATCTAGTTCTTCTTCAAAGGTCTGGATGTAGGCGTGGAATTGGGCAGCAGCCTCCATATCATCCTGAAAAGAATACTGACCTTAAAATAATGAAATATTACTTAAAACAAAGCCGTGTACGGAGTTGACCAAATGTGTGCGGGGTTGGTACCTCCGTACATACATATATATCACATTATGTCCCAATTAAACATATTCTAGAATAATTTATAGCATGTCAGTATCTCTCTTTTCATTACAGAGTTACCAGGCTGAATGAGTGGATGTTATTTACAGTATGAATAATATTATTTCAAGCTCTATTACTATCCCTTACTATACTATTTCCGTATTCAGTGCGCAGCCTTCAAAGAGATATATCCACTTATATTTTATATTTTACTGTAGTAACAGAAAACACACACGCACGCACACACACACACACACACACACGCACACACACACACACACACACACACACACACACACATATATCAGGGTTTACATTAAGCCTCAATTAATTATGCGTAATATTTCTTTTTTTTAGGTATATTTCTTTCTTTTTTCCAGGTATATTTTTTTTCTTTTCAGACATATTTCTTTTTTTAAATCTTATATTTTCTTTATCTTAGATTTCATATAGTCATCAGCAAAATCTTTAACAAATGATGAAGTGTCATTTTCCAAGAGGGTGTAACAGTATCTGACAGGTAGTGATGGATCGCAGCCAGCAGGGGGCACAGTGAGGCTGATCTGGTGCTTCTCATTCAAAGTCATTCTCTAACGTCATGACATCTATTTGCCTTGAAATTACTTCCTTCAATGCACAGTTGTGGCAATACTGGAAACCCATTTCAATATTGCATTCTGACAGGTAACAATTTAATTTATACAGGTTTGGAAATTAATTAAATGTTCTCTCTCATCCAGCAAATCAGTCTATATATATATATATATATATATATATATATATATACACACATCACAAGCCTACGGGCCGATTTTTTCTGAGGGTGCTGAACTATCTCTGCCCGAAAATAAGTTTCACAAATTTTCTGACCAGCAAAAAAATTCCATGACAATGTTCAGCTGGCGGAAGTTGCTGTACATTTGTACGCATCATGTACACTTACTGCCGCAGCTCAGATGGGGATGAAAACTTCAGAGAATGAAGTTTATTCACCATATAACATGCCAAAACATAACTTAAGGTTGCATTTTGAGGAGCAGATGCAGTATTTTGAACGTGAAACTCACCTATATTTTCGAAAATCCCAAACTTTGGAAGTAGGGGACGTATTTTCAGATAGTAAACACCGGGAGATTCGGTATCGAGTGGCGAATCAAAAATGGCGGAAAGTGGTGAAGATAATGCGGAGCTGCCCGCCACAGCTGCATTTTCGTGGACCGAATCGAGCGCAGCTGTCAAAAAATGATGACGTCATCGTGACATTAGAAAATGACGCGACGCTACGCGAAGATTTCCAAGTGCCTACTCAGTTGGACGAGGGTGAACGTGCTGGCGGGGAAAGTGCGTTGATTTCCCGGCTGCGAGCTTGTTTTCTCTGGCGTCCCAGGTAAACAAGCTAAAATGGTCTGTGGACAAGGAAAAAGTCCACAGATGATCCGAGGAGGATCAAGCGCTTCTTGTGAGGAGGGGGAGAAGAAGCGGCTTCAGGTCTGCATGCGGGAGGAGTGTGCGCTGCCAGCTGCACACTCGGACTCCGGTGAAGAAGAAAAAATGAAAAAGGAAAAACGAAAGTAATTCCACGGTGGTTCTCGGCTCGTCCGGCCAGGTGTGGAACTCCGGGCCCGGTCAGCGGGCACACGTGGCACTTCGTCTCCGTGTGAAAAGGATGCGTCCGTCTTTACGCAAGTTTCAACATTGGAGAGAAAGAAAGTTTCGTGTTTCCGGTGGGCTCTGGGTCATGTGGACCAATCCTGACGGAGGGCCCGCCCCAGACATTCCAGCTGGTGAGGGGGAGCTCTCATGCTCCCCCTGCCGTTGGCCTCCAGTATTGCACCTTGGACGGGGGGGATCCGGGGGGTGATCACGTGATCAATGGCGATCTTTTCCCATTCTGACCATGTGGTCTCTTTGTTCTCAAAACGTGGTCCCCCTCCCCCCTTCCATGAGGTTGAGTGGCCCCAACACTGTTTTAGACTCAAACGCATAGTTCACATATGATAAATACAGAGATAAAGAATTTGCTTTAATTTCCACATTGTGTTAATGGTTTTCATGAAAACATGTCGTCATCAACGTAGAAGTTTCTAGAGATTTTTGTGCTTCATACAGGTGAGATAAACTTACCAAAGTGTCTCAGGTTCTTGCAGATTGTCTCTGATTGTCTGAAGTGCTCTCAGGTTTTGTCAATCACAAGTCCAGATGAAGCTTACAGTCAACTGTAAAAGTCAACATTCGCTCAGGTGTCTTCCAAGGAAATTCAGACTGATGCATTCTGGGAGATAAGTCACCATGACAACCAGAAAAATAACAACCCTAAAAGCTAAAAAAGTAGCACTCACCTTGTTTAAAGCCTTCTAAGTTATGTGTCCAGTAGAACATAGGACTAGAGCCCTGGTAAGAGCGGGTAATAGTCGAGCAGGAAGAGGTTGTTAACTGTTAACCGACCACGGAGCTGTCCGGTGACACCGCAGATCATGTATATTTCAAATTAACATAACTCCTCACCACTTCGTACAATTTAAGTCATTCGAACTGCTCCTGTATGCTGTGAAACGGGGCGTTGGGATGCTATAATGTGCATTACGGTAATGCCTGAGTGTGGGGAGAGGGAGGAAATGTACAGCAGCTGCAGGGCAGCGTTTGTGTGACAGAACGGGAGGATTCAATCAAACCTTTGGTGCGGTTTCTTGCAGTTTAGCAAAGTTTTAGATGTATATTCTGTGTAAATTAATCCAAAGTGATCTGATCATATTTTTGCAATAAAAATAAGTGTACAGACAAAAGACAAATAACAGCGCTGGGAAGGAAATAGTGCACTCTGTACCACAAAAGCACACCTTGGATGTGTCATATGGTTCTCTGTTTTCATGTGGACAGGAATTGCTACAGGAACTACCACTGCTAAAATAAAAAAAATGCCTGGCTATTGACAAATATAATAACCTGTAACATGGATTCAGAAAGCTCCAGAAATGTAAAACTGTCTGAGTTGTAAAAAATAGTTTGAATTAGATTTTTGCAATCTCAGAAATGTTCAATCTGCACTTTTCAAGAATTCATAAAAAGAAAGTTGAAGAACATTTTATTCCATTTTTGTCCTTTTCTTCTTAAAACACACAGTTTTAGGTATTTAATTACATAAGAATGGTAAATACTTGACAGGTTTGGAAAGTTCTCCTGTAAAAAAGGCTGTAAATTATTTACACATAGGGCATTTTTTGACACAATTATTGACAAAAATAGAGGAAAAAGACCAGGCGTTTTGATAAATATATCCATTATTATGGTGCTAAAAGGGTTAATTAGCAGACAGCCTCCTGCTGCAAGGAGCTGCTGTGAAGTTTACTTCAGCCAAACAAAAGGCCAGTTGACCTCAAATCAGGCCCACAAACCACCAAGCAAGGTGGTTATGGAGGATTTATTTTTTGTACATTTCACTGTATTGTGCAGTTGTACATTTTATTCAGTATACCTCTTTGTAGATATCATATTCATGTATATGCATTGTATACATCTTTATATTGATAAGTATGTTTCTTCAGTAACATTATTTGGTGTTTGGTTCGTTCAGTATCAACTGATCCATTCATGTCACAATGTAGTATTTAGTAGTCCATTAAGGACCCCAACCCCACCCCCAGAGCTATACCTGCTCCTGGAAACATATTATATATATATATATATATATATATATATATATATATATATATATATATATATATATATATATATATATATATATATATATATATATATATATATATATATATATATATATATATATATATATATATATATATATATATATATATATATATATATATATATATATATATATATATATATATATATATATATATATATATATATATGTAACACCAGCCCCAGGTAGCTAGGTAATATAGAGGGGTAATAGTACACTGGGACGGGGCTCTGATTCAAGTAATAATGGCTTCACTCAACTTACAATTAATAAATGATTATTTATTACAAAATGAAAAGAGTCGATAAATAGAAACAAAACCAAACCATATAGAGTTCTCACAAAAGGCAACTAAAGTAGACTCCAATAAAAGCTGGAGAGTCTCACCTGGACTTAAACCAGTACTTGAAAGTGTGCACACTCACTCACACATGCACACGGGGCTTTAAATTAACAAACTAAAGTGAAAAAAATAACCCATTGCAGGCCTGGTTCGAAGCTGGGGAGCGGGGGGACCAAAAACCAAATGGTCGCTTCACTGGCTTTCCAGCAGAAATAAAAAGCACGTGCAAAAAGTCAGTTTTGGGGAATGAAGGTGAAGAAGGAATGGGAATGGGGGAAAGGAGCAGGTTGTGGGTTGAGGGCAGGTGCAGGATGGTAGCTCAACAGGCATGGCAGACACTGCAGTAAAGCAGCACAGTGGCTGGCTAGCTCAGGTGGCAAGGCAACAGACTGGTACACGGGAGACCTGGGTTCGATTCCCGCTTGGGGCACTGAGCAATGAACAGCATCCAGTATGGGTCCTTGTCCCTTCACACTACTGCCTACCTCATACCATGATGAGTGAAAAGGAAAGCAATGAGATACCAGCTCAGACGTTGCCCGGCCAAACAAGGTCTGTGTCAGTGACAGAGCTTGGACACAGATGGACACTTGTGCAAGTGGCTTACCATTGGCCTCAAGGATGGTTTTCCTCATGGAGTTTGCAACGAATGCTCTTAGAGTCCTGTTGTTGTAGGCTTTCTTCTGTGCTTTGCTCATGTATTGATCCATGATACATGGATTATCTTAGCCGCGATGATGCCTGACATGAGCTTCCATGTTGTGGAGAGACAGGTCATTGGCCCATAGTTGGATGGGACTGCACCTTTGGTGGGATCCTTCAGGATTGTTCGCCCTTCGATTAGCCATCTCTGTGCAGATGGTTCATTTGTGCTGCCAGGCGCTCATGGAGAGCTGTGTTTCTTTAGCCAGTAGGATCTTGTCAGGGCCTGGTGCTGTCCAGTTTTTCATACCTGAGATTCCAGACATTGTGGTGGTTGATAAAGGGTAGAGGAAAGCCGTGGTGGTGGATGTAGCAATACCAAGTGATGTAACATCAGAAAGAAGGAACATGAGAAACTTGAGAAATACCAAGGGCTCAGAGAGGAGCTGGAGAGGCCTGGAAGGTGAAGGTGACAGTAGTGCCCTCGGGGCAGTGACCCCCAAACTGGAGGAGTGGCTACAGCAGATCCCTGGAACAACCTCGGACATCTCAGTCCAGAAAAGTGCAGTACTTGGAACAGCAAAGATACTGCGCAGGACCCTCAAGCTCCCAGGCCTCTGGTAGAGGACCAGGACCCTCAAGCTCCCAGGCCTCTGGTAGAGGACCCGAGCTTGGAATAGAAAAACAGGTGACCGCCCGCGGAGGGCGAGAGGGATTTATATATATATATATATATATATATATATATATATATATATATATATATATATATATATATATATACAGTGGCTTGCAAAAGTATTCATAACCCTTGAACTTTTCTACATTTTGTCACATTACACACCACAAACATAAATATATTTTGTTGGTATTTTATGTGAAAGACCAACACAAAGTGTCACACAATTGTGAAGTACAAAGAAAATTATACATGACTTTACATTTTTTTTCACAAATAAAACACTGAAAAGTGCAGCGTGCAAAAGTATTCAGACCCTTTTCTCTGAGTGCAACCAACCAATTGCCTTCAGAAGTTGCCTGATGACTGCTGAATGATTGAATGTTGACCTAATGACTAAATAGAGTCCACCTGTGTGTAATCTAATCTCAGTACCAATACAGCTGTGCTGTGACGCCTCAGAGGTTAGTTAAAGCCCCGTTTCCACCGCACAAAAGGTGCCGGGCTAGACCGGTTTAAACCATTCTGTTTTGCGTGTCACCACAGGAATGCAGACTGGACCGCTCCAGACTGCTCTAAAGGCCACCGCTTTTCCGCTCCCCTTCTGTCGGGGTACCCGGGACCATGGAACGGGTCTGAGTTTGAGGAGCTGTCTGCTGATTGGTCAGTGATTTACTACACCCTCAATATTTTAATGTGTCGGCTGGATGAATCCTCTGCTGTCAGTGTGGTGAGCTTTGCTCTGGTTGTTTTTTTCTGGGTTTTTTTTTTCCTTTTCTTTTCTTTGGTGCTCAACTTTAGTGTTGATGTGGGGCTTGGGACTTTGCATCGTGGCTTTTTGTTTGCAGCATAGTGCGCACCGTAGGGTGCGTGTCCGGGACACAGGAGCCTTGAGCTTTCTGCGCCGGCGCTGATCGCGCTCCGGCACTCGCGCGAGTGCGCTCGGGTGCAGGGGCAAGTCGCCGGAGCGTTCACTCTCTCAGAACAAACACAGAAGTTACAGCTGCAGCTCTGCCGCTGCAAAACATAACAGTTAACTAAACAACAAGTGCAAAATGGAGGATGTAAACAACAACAGAGGATTCATAAGATCTAGATCTGACGACTTTTCTTTTCTGTTGTAATGTCACATATCTGCGGCGCTCTTAAGCCCCGGTCACTTTTAAAACTCTGCAGTGGAAATGGGTACTGGACCCGAGCGCCGGCTTCGCTTGCCGTACCGCTCCGCTCCGTCCCCGCACTTTTGTGCGGTGGAAACGGTGGTTAAGAGAATATTGGGGAGCAAACCGGACCATGAAGTCCAAGGAACACGCCGGACGGGTCAGAGATAAAGTTGTGGAGAAGTTTAAAGCAGGGTTAGGCTATAAAAAGATTTCCCAGCCTTCGTTCCACACTCACATCCAGGAGAGCTGAAGACAAAACAGCAGCCTTGGCGACTGGGTGTCTGGGAATCCGAATTCCAGGTTGGGGCGTGGCAATTTTGCGTAAACGTTCAAGAGTCGTGACTAGCGCACTCTCGAGTTCGTTTATCACATGAGCCTGAGCATTGAAAGCTCGGCACAGTCAGTGGTTGTGCACAGTCAGGGACGATAGGCAGCCTTCCCAATGCTAGCGTCATCTCAACTTTGATAGATCAGAAAGCTGCCAGCCCCAATCAGCAGCATACCTGCTATCATGAATCCCAATATGTAGAGGTCCTCCACCTCCTCCATGGAGGTGGAGGCCAAACACAGGGACCTCCAGGAACCCCAGGAATCCAGCATGTATCCAGCTGCATGTGGGCTCTCCTTTGCCCGATCGTCATGTTGTTAAAAATGTGGTCTATCGCATTGAGAGACCAGCTGATTAATTCCATGGTTCTGGTTAAATTCGGATGGGGGTGAGAAGAGAGGCTCTTGTTAGATCTGACATGAGACAGTAGAGGACGGGAGCAGCAAGCAGGGAAGATGAGGGGGAGAGGAGAGAAGAGAGAAGCGTCCGCCTTCGCCGAGAGCCGGAAGAGAAGAAGTTTAAATACCAATTCTAATTGAACCATTTACATTTATTGATCATCCATAGATCCAAAACTTGCTGTGAATTCTGCTGTTAAGCTCCTTGCTAGGAAACAGCAAGTTGTGCAAAAAGACCTAATTTTAAAAGAGCTCAAGCCATTTCAAGTTCTTTCAATGACTTTAGTCTGTAAGTGACCCATATTTTAAAATCTGCTTTTTCCTTTTATATCCCCAAACTTGAAATTACAACCCTCTGTTTCGTTGATGGTGTTCTTAATAAAATGCAGGACAATAATTATAGGCAAATAAAAATTACTTGTTATAAAAATTACTATATATGCAGGGTAAATTAAATCTGCACGAAAGTATCATGTATGTGTATTATCAAGCATGTTTTTAAGTGTTTAAATAAATGTATGGTGTTTAAACAGTAACTATGTTCTTGTTCAGACATCGTAGTTTGAAGTGTTTTGGTCTGCAGATGTGAAATCAGTCCAAACGGCCCCTCCTCTTTTCTCCCATCATGCATCACCCCAGAGATCCAGCGATCGCATGACGTCAGACCGGAAACAGAAAGAGGAGAAGCAGAGCGAGCACGAGGGGAGCGAGTCCGAGGATCGTTCAAAGCCACGCAATTATTGATCAACACTAATACCGATGTAAGTTTTTATACGTCGATATTGCCGCTCTTCCCGCCACCACCGCTGTCTGGAGCTTGTTGGACTGTCGCTGTGTTGTCGAGTCTCACAGAGGAAACATTTCATCTCCCGCTCAGGCTTTGGGAGCGTTTGAACAAACCATCGTCCAGCACGAGGAGGAGGCTGATCGTCAACACCAACTGCTGGAAACCATGTGGAACCCTCAAACCAAGTTCCACACAACAGGTATGGAAAAGTGTGGATGAACAGGGAACGTGACTGGTGCAGGATCTCCATGGTTCTGGCTGTGTTTGGTTCCTCCAGCTCTCACAAACTGCCGTCAAGTGAGCCGGCACTCAATTTTAACTGCGCTGTTATTAACGCCTTTACGGTAAAACACAGGTCAGCATACGGCAGCAGTGCTGGAAGGGAAAGACAGATGGTCTGATTTCAAAATGCAATAAAACGGAATCCTTCATAGGTTTACACCCAATTTTACTTAAGTGCAATACTAGGCATACTCCTTTGTTACTACAAGAAATATGAAACAATATTACTGTAGGAATTTGGAGAAAAGTACTCTTAAACTTGGATGTGTTGATCGAAAATTATGGCCTCGCCTGTTTTCAAAATGCAATAAAATGGAATCCTTCATAGGTTTATGCTTGATTCCACTTCAGGGCAATACTAGACATGCTCCTTTACTACTACAAGTAGTATCAAAAAATATTACTGTAGGAATTTGAAGTAAAGTACTCTTAAACTTGGAGCAAAGTAATGAAAATAATGGTCAATCGCCTGTTTTCAAATTGCAATAAAAAAAGATTCTTCATAGGTTTATGCCTGATTCCACTTCAGGGCAATACTAGACATACTCCTTTACTACTACAAGCAGTATCAAAGAATATTACTGTAGGGATTTGAAGTAAAGTACTCTTAAACTTGGAGCAAAGTAATGAAAACATAGGTCTATCGCCTGTTTTCAAATTGCAATAAAATGGAATCCTTCATAGGTTTATGCTTGATTCCACTTCAGGGCAATACTAGACATACTCCTTTACTACTGCAAACAGTATCAAAGAATATCACTGTAGCAATCTGGAGAAAAGTACTCTTAAACTTGGAGCAAACTAACGAAAATGAGGATTTATTACACCTGTTTTCAAATTGCAATAAAAAAATATTCTTCATAGGTTTGACTGATTCCACTTCAGGGCAATACTAGACATACTCCTTTACTACTGCAAGTAATATCGAAGAATATTACTGTAAAAATTTGGAGCAAAGTACTCTTAAACTTGGATCTGTTGGTAGTTCTGTTCTGTTGGATCTGTTTTCAAAATGCAATGAAATGGAATCCTTAATAGGTTTACATCTAATTCCACTTCAGGGACATACTAGACATACTCCTTTACTACTGCAGGCAATATCAAAGAATATTACTCTAGGAATTTGGAGAAAAGTACTCTTAAACTTGGAGCAAATTAACTCATCTGTTTTGAAATTGCAATAAAAAAAATTCTTCATAGGTTTATGCCAAATTCTACATTAGGGCAATATTAGGCATACTCCTTTGTTACTACAAGAAATGTGAAAGAATATTACTGTATGAATTTGGAGAAAAGTACTCTTAAACTTGGATCTGTTGGTCGAAAATAATGGTCTCGCCTGTTTTCAAAATGCAATAAAATGGAATCCTTCATAGGTAAATAATGGTCTTGTCATTAATGCTGTTAAATTGCCGTTAGTTTGCTCCAAGTTTAAAAGTACTTTTCTCAAAATGTCTACTATGTAGTAGCTCTATGCAGTATGTAATATTCTTTGATACTACTTGTAGTAGTAAAGGAGTATGCCTAGTATTGCCCTAAAGTGGAATCAGGCATAAACCTATGAAGGATTCTATTTTATTGCAATTTGAAAACAGGCGATAGACAATTATTTTCATTACTTTGCTCCAAGTTTAAGAGTACTTTACCTCAAATTCCTACAGTAATATTCTTTGATACTGCTTGTAGTAGTAAAGGAGTATGTCTAGTATTGCCCTGAAGTGGAATCAAGCATAAACCTATGGCGAGAGACCATAATTTTCGATCAACACATCCACGTTTAAGAGTACTTTACTCCAAATTTCTGCAGTAATATTCTTTCATATTTCTTGTAGTAACAAATGAGTATGCCTAGTACTGCACTGAAGTGAAATTGGGTGTAAACCTATGAAGGATTCCATTTTATTGCAATTTGAAAACGGGCTGTCTGTGTGTCGTTGCTTCCAGGGCTTTAATTTTTAAGGATTTCCTTCCAGCATTGCGGCCGTACGCTGTCTTGTGTTTTACCGTAAAGATGTTAATAACAGCGCAGTTAAAATTGAGTGCCGGCTCACTTGACGGCAGTCTCTCTCAAACAGGATGTGTATCTGGAGGGGAACTTGGATTGAGCTCACACTTCAATCTTCTCCCTGAAAATACATTGAAACAAAGTTAAAATCATAATATAAACAGCCATTGATGAAAGTATTGTGGTTAGATTACAGTTTTTAATATTTCTTCAGTGGATATTTGAAATGAATTGTCCAGTCTGTTGGGATATTTATTAAAATGTAAAAGATTTGATTGTTTTCATAATATTATCTCAGGGTATTAGATGTTTTTCCTGTCGTATTGCTTGAGGTCCTGAATGATCACAAATCAAATCTCCAGATGAGCAGACATTTCTTATTTGAAAATTAATTTTATTTGTCACTTCCAATTAAATTTATGATCTAAGACAGGGCTATTCAATTGAAAATTTATTTTTAGCAGACAGTGAGCAAAGTTAACCATTTAAAATAAACCCAAAAAGAAAAGATAACGGACATACTGTCTATTAATGTATTGCCACATCTAAAAGGACAGAAACACAACAGAAGAGCCGTGCTTAAACTAAACCTGTGCTGAAATACTGTTTCTTTAAATTTTAGATTTCAAACGCACAAACACAAAACACATTTTGATACAATACAATACAAGCTCATGTTAAGGAGCATGTGAACATAAAAACAAAGTGCAGATTAGAAGCAACATCTTTGGTTTTGGTCGCATCTGAAAGTGCATAAAAGTAACTTGCTTAACAGCAACTTTTCAGAACTTGAGATATTTTTCTTCTCTTGAAATAACAAAAAACACAGTTTGTACCTGTCCATATTTGGTCTCATCTGAGACAGTCACGTCTTGAGTGCACATAATTAAAAAAACAAAAAACCGTGGGCACGGTGACAGTTACTATACCTTTAAATTTAAATAACGCTGACATCAATGTGTATAATAAAGGGCAACAAAGTGAAATAACTTAAAAGAAAATAGTCCCAGAAATAATGAAACTTTTGTTCCTTCTATAGCACACTGCTTTGTTGCACTTAACATTAGGCGTTACATCCCAACTTATGTAGATGTGTGTGTCACACCTCCCCAGTTGATTTTTCTAGTGGGAGAAATGACACCTGTTGTTTTGACCCAAAGCATGAATGTTTGGCTCATAAGAGCAAAGGACTCTGTTCAGAGTCCTGTCAGTCAGAGAGCAACGAGAGCCGTTTTTTTATCATGTTCACGTGTGAAAAGCTTCATCCACATCTGTATGTTGATCCAAACAACGCATTGGCGTACATGAGACACGGCACGGAGATTGATTGACAAGAGTCTACAGTCCCTTAGCCAATCAGGACACAGAATACCATGTGCAGGTTCTCCCTGAGCCAATCAGGATGCACGCAGAACACTGCACATTCATACGTCTTAAAAACAAAAAAGCATGCAAAATTGCACACACAAAAATCCGCGGAACAGCGAGACCGCGAAAGGTGAACCGCGTTATAGTGAGGGACAACTGTATTGCATATTTTTGATGGCTTATTGAAGGTTTTTGGCAGGTTTTCCTCCTCTGAACTGCCGTAAGCTCAATTTTGGGATGTTTTGCAATCTCCTATTGGACCAGCAGCTTACATGTGGCTCAAACACAATGCCCATTACAACAATATCACTACGCAAGTAAAAATAGTGCCGACTTTAAACATTGGTTTAAACAAAAACAAACTGCCGGATCACAATAGAAGAACTTTTGACATCTTTCTCATGACTAATATATCTTGGTACCAATGTAAATATGTTACCTGTTGGATTAAGATCCTTGTGCCCTCCCCATTCCTGTGCCTTCCCCTTCATGTGACTTATTCCTCCTACGTAAATATCCTGCGATTACTGCAAAAAGTGTCCAAATGAAGCATCACCAACAAATATTCAAGCAACCATAAAAAGTAGCCAAAATGACTGTTGCACGCATATTGTTGTGCAGAATTCCTTAAATGGGCGTGGCTCAATGTCTGACTGTGACTTGTGGTAACGGTGGATCCTGTGCGCCTTTTAGCTCAGACCCATTGTGGTATCGCTTCTCGGCCTTTTGGCTAAGACTGCGGTCACCTCCATTGGGTGGTGGAATCGTTTGCCTGTTGTGGCATTGATTACACTGTTCTCGGAGGATATTAATTTTTTTCTTGCTGTACAAGGAATTTTCATTTGCAACTTGTTTGGAGTTGGAATTTTTGTCTTTAAGAAAACCTGTTTTACTGTAGACTGAGGGAGCTGTTTTCATAGCTTTCTTCAGTCTGCTTTTACCTTTTCATTGTTTACTTTTAAAGTTTAGATATTTATACTTTTTTATTGTGATTTATTGGTGTTTTAAACCCCTTTTTAGCTGGTGTTCAGCGTGTGTCTTACCTTTTTAGAAAAAGATGGGAAATTGGTCACCATGTCGCGCCTTGATTTTTCTAGGAAGCTTGTGCAGGGCGTGCTTGGCTTTTCCCCGACAGACCTGAACTGTGTCCTGACCTTGCCCTTCAACAAAGGATTTGATGTAAGTTTTTGCTCTCTCCATGGTCAGTCCTCTAAGTCCCCAGAATCCTAGTCGTTGTCTGACTTTCCCTACTACGTCTGGCCAGTTTGTCTTTCCCGCTCCGTCCGTGTCAAATTTCACCCCCAGTATTTTTGGTTCAGTCTGGGTCACGGTCAGGGGAAGTCCAGTCGTCTCAGTCGCCGTCCACGGTCCGTAAAACTGGGCTTGGGTCTTGTCTCGGTTCAGTTTCGACCCAGAGGCCTGTCCATAAAAGTCCGTCACGTCCAGGGTCCTGTTGACTGATAAAAGGTCGGTGCATAAAATGTTCACGTCGTCCATGTATAAAACACATTTGGTGGCAAGTCCCCCGCTCCCTGGGATACTCACCCCATTGATTCGTTGGTCCCTTCTCAAGATCTGTGCCAGCGGTTCCACACACGCCACGTAGAGGAGGGCAGATAACGGACAGCCCTGACGGACACCGCAGTTGATTTTCACTGCTTTTGTCAAATGCCCATTAACCACAAATCTGCTGCTGATGTCCCGGTACAGCAATCCCACCCAAGCTAGAAACCTTTCTGGGAATCCCATTTTTTGCAGCACCTTGAAAAGGTACTGGTGCGAGACCCGATCAAAGGCTTTTTCAAAATCTAAATTTAGGACTACCAGCCGGATGTTCCTGTCTCTCGCAAAACAGATGGTGTCTCTGATCAGCAGGAGGCTGTCGGTGATCTTCCTCCCCGGGATGGCACAGGCTTGATCCGGGTGAATCAGGTCTTTTAAAAACAAGGACATTCGTGATGATAAAAGTTTACTAAAAAGTTTACAGTCAAAGTTTAAAAGAGTGATAGGTCTCCAGTTTCTCAAGTCAGTCTTGTCTTTGTCTTTATGGAGAAGAGTCACTATCCCTACTTTAAAACTGTCTGGAAGTTGGTCATGTTTATCAAAGTCCTTAAAAACAGTGAGCAAGTCAGGTGCTAAAATGTCCCAAAAAGTTAAATAAAATTCAAAAGGAAGTCCATCTTGTCCAGGGGACTTACCTTTTTTAAAACCATTCATACATTTATTTAACTCTAAAAAGGTAAAATCTTGGGTTAAAAGCACACTGTCATCAATCGTTTTCTCTATAAAATTTAAAACTTTGCTCATTGCTTCACTGTTTACAGTTTTATTTTGATATAAATTTCCATAAAACCATTCAACCTCCTCCATACATTCTTCATTTGAATTTGTTGTGGATCCATCTCTTTTTTTTAGTTTCATCATGGATCTCCCTTTATTTAAAATTTTCTTAAAAAAGTATCTTGTGCATTTTTCTCCTTCCTCCAGTTCTCTTTCGCGGCTTCTTAAAATGATTCCCTTACTCTTTATTTCTGCTAAAAAGGACATTTCCTTTTTGATTTGTTTAATTTCGTCACTAAAATCCAAACCATATTGTATTAGTTTAAAATATCTCTGTAGTCTTTTTTGCAGTCCCATCATGCGTCTGTTTTCTGTGGCTTTTTTCTTTTTGCCTCCTTGTTTAAAAAAAGTCTGTGTCTTTCCCTTCACCATTTCCCACCACTGTGCCCGTGAATGGTACATGTCTTGAAGGGTCTGCCACTCTCTGTACCGCTCCCTGTACTGGCTGACAACATTGTTGTCCTCCAGCAGGGAGCAGTTGAGCTTCCACAGACCTCTTCCTACAGTCACACCAGAAGACAGTGAAAGGGTGCAAGACAGGAGGAGGTGATCGGAGAAGAAAACAGGGCTCAATGTAGCATCGGTTGGCGGGCAGTCACGTGTAAAAAGGTAGTCTATGCGAGAGGCTCTGGTGCTGTCACTACTGAACCAAGTGAAGCCCTCCTCTCTGGGATGCATGGTCTTAAAACAGTCTTGTAGTTTAAAATCCCTGCATAGAGCCTGCAATAAAACCGATGTCTTATCTATTTTAAAATCCTCGCCTGTTCTTCTCCTGCCCTTTCTTGTTAAAATACAATTAAAATCACCTCCTAAAATTAGTGGCACTCGTCCTAGCATGTGGGACTGCAAGTCCTCTAAAAGGTCGTACCTGTCGTTTTTGTCATTAAAACCATAAATATTCAAGAGCCTAAAATCCTTACCCATAAAAGTCAAATGTGTTAAAAGTGCCCTACCGTCTCTCACCACAGTGCTGCCCTTCACCAAGATCTGAGGATTATTTATTAAAATGGCCACTCCGTCATTTTTATTGCTGTTGGATCCACTCCATATTGACTGGAGTGGCCACATGTCCTCCCACTGTTTATAAGATTTTAAAAAAGGTATTGCACATTCTTGTAGTAAAAACACATCAGACTTAAAGGAAGATAAAAAGGATAAAACACTCTGGGCTCTAACTCTAGACTTCACACTTCTCACATTGACAGTAGAGAAGGTGAGAGTCATGAGTATGGTTAAAAACAACAAGTAGGACATTTTAAAAGACTACAAAAAAGACATTATAAAATCATTAAAATCAGTGACTAAGTGATCACTTGTGAACAGAGCTCTTCCTTCACTTCCACTGGTGAGGTGTGAAGGGTTTGAGCTCTGTTCCCCGTTCGGGCTCTGGGAGTTGGTCTCTCCTGCAACCTGCAGTTCATTTTTGAGCCCTTTGGGGTTGATTGCAGAGCAATTGAAAGAAAAGAAACCTCATTGGGTGAATCGGAAGGGAAGACTCTGAGTTCCTCCGCAGATGAACTGCCTGAGGAGACCTCAACTCTTCCCCTCTTCTCCGAGCCCCGGGGGGACCCGGAGGACAATTCTGATGCCGGTCTCTTGGGTTGTTGGGCATTGGGGAGGGGGGCATCCTCGCTGGATCCCTGGCTTTCCTCACCACTGGAACCAGCTCCACCTGCTGCCTGCATGTCCTCGTTGACTCCATCAGGTTCACCTGAGGAGCTCTTTACAGGCCCCTCCCCTTCAACCTCAACTGATCCTTCTCCTCCAACCACAGTAGTGGATGGAGGATCTGGGTTCACAATACCCGCCTCTTCAATTATCTCTTGCACCTGTTCCTCGTGTCCGTCACTTTTCTCACTTTCCGCCCATTTTGCTGCCTTCAACTTGTTGGCAAAGGATTTGGGGCAATCTCTGAAGAGGTGGTTTGTGTCTCCACAAAGATTGCACCTTCTGCCATTAGTACACTCCTCAAAGGTGTGACCAATTTCTCTGCACTTCCTACAGACGACCAGCTCACAGGCTTCAGCCAGGTGGCCATGCTGACCACACTTACGGCAGAGCTTGGGCTGGCCCTGGTAATGTATATAGCCCCTGTTTTCCCCAAGGACTATCATGGGCGGGAGATGCTTCAGGCCCTGGAAGCCCTGGGGGTCCTGCCATTGTTGAATGGGGACCCTCCAAGCACAATTCCAGATACCGTCTTCATCCCTCACCTTGGTAGCCTGGCCTTTAACAGTGCAGTATCTTCCCAGCCATGCACAGATGTCTTCTGCATTCACAGTTTCATTGAACATCCTGACAATGACGGTTTTAAGCGCATTGTCAGAAAGCTTCTCCACATTGAACACAGAAAACTGGGGTTTCACATTTTCAAACCGGGACCAGAACTGTCGTAGGAGTGCGGCAGAGCAAAAACTTACATCAAATCCTTTGTTGAAGGGCAAGGTCAGGACACAATTCAGGTCTGTGGGGGAAAAGCCGAGCACGCCCTGCACAAGCTTCCTGGAAAAATCAAGGCGTGACATGGTGACCAATTTCCCATCTTTTTCTAAAAAGGTAAAACGCACGCTGTGGTGCCTCCTCATGCCGGCATGGCTGGCCGACATTTTGGAGGCACCACCAGCTAAAAGGGGTTTAAAACACCAATAAATTACAATAAAACAGTAAGAATTAATATATTAACTTTAAAGGACAACTATAAAGAGGTAAAAGCAGGCTGAAGAAAGCTATGAAAACAGCTCCCTCAGTCTACAGCAGTGGTTCTCAATTATTTTCTGTCACGCCCCCCCTAGAGGACAGAATTTTTTTCAGCCCCCCCCCCCCCCCCCCCCCCCCGAATTGTACTACCATTGAGAACTTGATAATATTTATTTATTTATCTGTATAAACCATGTATGAGTTGCTGCACCAGCATTCTGCATACAATCGCCTGATTATCAAAATAAATCTATGGTGTGAGGGTTTTATGCACCTTGTGATGTGGTGGACAACTTTGTAAGAGGCTAACAGGCTTTTTTGTTTACTGATGCCGCGCTGACACAATGACCGGCTTGTTGGCCATACTCATGGAGTTTACCATCAAACAACTCCAGTGGCTTACTGACATAACGGGTGTATGGTCTCCAGGTGTATGGTGTATGGTCTCCAGGTGTATGGTCTCCAGGTGTATGGTGTATGGTCTCCAGGTGTATGGTGTATGGTCTCCAGGTGTATGGTGTCTGGTCTCCAGGTGTATGGTGTATGGTCTCCAGGTGTATGGTGTATGGTCTCCAGGTGTATGGTCTCCAGGTGTATGGTGTCTGGTCTCCAGGTGTATGGTGTATGGTCTCCAGGTGTATGGTCTCCAGGTGCGTCTTCATTTATTTGGTTTCATGCTCCGCTGCCAGAGTTTTTAGGCATAAAACACAAACGGGTGTTTCCTGGTTCCCGACGTGTTCACGGTAAACCTAAGGGCGACGTAGCATCGTCATATCTCCTGCTCTTACTAGCTTTATGTTTACTCTCACCTGTTTTCTTTTCCTCTGACGCCTCATCCTTTCTTCTTTTCACTCCTGTCAGAAACTTCTCCACCTCTCCTCCTCCTCCTCCTCCAGCTCTGTGCACCGGTGTTCATGTGTAGTACTTCTTCTTCTCTACTGGTTGAACAGGCAGCCTGTTGATTAGTTTGAGCACTGCTGCCACCTAGTGGCTGGAGGCCCTTTTTTTTAATTGTTCAAGCATGAATAAAGACACAAATACTGAAATTCGCGCCTGCCTCGCGCCCCCCCTGACACCCCACCATGCCCCCCCAGGGGGGCGCGCCCCACCATTTGAGAAGCACTGGTCTACAGTAAAAAAGTTTTTCCCACTGACAAGAATTTCAACTACAAACAAGTTGCAAAAGAAAACTCCTTGTACAGCAAGAAAAAAATAAATGTCCTCCGAGAACAGTGTAATCAATGCCACAACAGGCAAACGATTCCACCACCCAGTGGAGGTGACCGCAGTCTTAGCCAAGGTTTTAATCATCAAAGCTGTGATTTTACCTTTACTTTTATTGATCGGCTCTGTTTTTATGCCCCCGAGGAGCATGCTCTTAGATCTGGACCGGGCCATGTTTTACTTTTTATGGGGCTCAAAGTGGGAAAGGGTAAGAAGAGAAATAATGAAAAAGCCAAAAGAGAAAGGAGGAAAAGGAGTCCCGGACTTCTATTTAACACTGGGAAGTTTTTACACGGCACAGCATATGGCTATTGCCACGGACCCCTCCAGGAACCCAAAGACAAGTGCAATGTCTCGTTTCTGGATGGGGTCCTACCTCCGAAAACTCAAGATTTTACCCACCGATCTTAAAGTACCAGTGTCTTTTAACCTGCCACCGGCCTATGGTTTTATCAAGACATTTCTTAAACATTTGAACCTGGAACAGGAGGAGTTGCAGATTTTAACTAACCACAGATGTCTGATCTCTGTTGTGCAGGAACGGGAACCAGTGAGTCCAGTGCGCGGGCTCGCACTCGGTGAGCCCTCCACAGTTTGGCGCAACGTGAACCATCCTGTTCTCCCAAACAGACTCCGGGACCTGTCATGGCTGGTGGCTCACGAGGTTCTCCCAGTCAGAGCCGTCATGCACTCCCGAGGAATGGCGGCGCACTCAACTTGCCCCCGGCCTGGTTGTGGCGCTCCTGAGTCGGTGAGGCACCTCCTCTGGGAGTGCAGCGCTGCCGTAGACCAGTGGGCAACGGCCGGCTCCTTGCAATTCCCGTACTTGCCAGCAGGGGAGGTCCTTACAGCACAGCTGGTGCTATACGGGGTGAGCCAAAAGGTCAGGACAAAGGAAGACTTTGCAAAGATGTGGCTCACCCTGGCCGCCATCAAAGACGCCACCTGGACCTCCAGAAACCTGCTGGTGAGAAGGCATAGGCAGATCCCCCCCGTGGCTGTGATCCAGATGGCCGCAGCGACGGTCCGGGAGGTGGAAGCTGCAGGCGGCAGGCCGAGGACACAGCCACAAAGAAGAATCGCCTCCCTGCCCATTCGGACGAAGGAGCCGGAGCCTCACAAGAAAAGGTCAAGGCAGCGGCGGCCTGGCTCTCCGGGTGTGTCTGGAGGGAAGGAGCACGAGGGAGAGGACCTCCTCTGAGCACCATGGCAGAACCCCGAGAGACCAAATGTTTGGGAGAACAGGATGAGTTCCCCTTGATAGGGACTCACTGCTCTCCTGCACCACAGAATAGACTTTTAAAACTGAATGCACTTCCTTTTAGTGACTTTTACAATGATAGGCACTTTTTGTATTCCTCACGTTTCATCATTTTACTCAACAGGTCTTGTTTTAGTCATGAATATCTATTTATTTAAACTATTGTATTTATGATATTTTAAACAGAAACTTATACCCTCTTTGTTTTTGTGTCGAATGAAGAATGAAGAAACTGACCTGTAAAATGTGCCAATAAAATCTTGTAAAAGAAAAAAAATCTGTTCTTATCAGTTTAATATCTGATATGTCCCCTATCTGGGGACTGTATATTAAATAGATTTTTGGAACAGGGAGATGGAATAGGAGCTTGCTCTGTCCACTCCACGCATCGACCTGGTATTGCAGTTCATCTGGGAATGGTGCACCCTCCTCTGCTGTTGAAGGAAACCTCAATAGTTGTTGGTAGAAGGAGTTTGCTCAAAGTGGAACAAAGAAAGCAAGTTTCACCAGCAGTGTAAAACAAAGAGCTTCTCCTGTCTGTGCCAGCAGGGGTGTGAGCCTGTCGTCTCTGACACCTTAGCACCTCTCTCAATGCACTCAAGGGGGAGGTGAATGAAATGTTGAGGCAAAGGCCCAGCAAGAATGCGGGCCCAGAATCACTGTCTCCCCGTCCACCTCCAGGACTCTGAGACGTACAGGAAAGATTGTGGATGATATCTCACAGCCCGCTCAATCTGCTGGAGCCACTGCCCTGTGGCCGGAGGACGCACTGATATGTGGAGGTCAATGGCTGACTTGGAGATATGTGGTTGTTTGTGTGTGTCGTCAGAATTCCTATGTTTTCTCATGGTTTTCCCTGAAAAATGGCAGAAAAACTGAAAACGACCCTGGAAGCCATTTTGAAAAAGGAGTGTTTTCACTGGCTCGGACTGCTGTTGCCGTGGAAACACCCCGAAACGCAACAGGAGATTGTGGTTTTCACCTGAAAACCATGTTGTGTGAGCGGCGCGTGGACAACTCGTCCATGGATAACTCGTCCACAAAACTGCAAACTTGGACAACTCGTCTACAGGATGCTGGACAACTCGTCCACGACAAGCTTTGTCAGCATTACTGATTCGAAGGATTCCATTTTAATATATATTTAACACATTTGGAAGGATAACTAACTGTATCTGACACAAAAACATCAGATGTATCAACATATGTGACACAATAATGACGTTGAAACGCCACTTCATAGGTGACGTCTTTGAGTGATGCGTCCAGGTGCTGGTTAACGTGTCGGAAGCTGCTTTGTGACACGTTAAGGAGCTGCGGGGCTCGTACAGTTTTCCACATGACATGTTTTTTCAGCAGTACAGTGGTCCCTCGTTTATCGTGGGGGTTACGTTCTAAAAATAACCCGCAAGAAGCGAAATCCAGGAAGTCAACTCTTTTTATTTTACAAGTATTATATATGTTTCAAGGCTGTAAAACATTCCCTCACATTTCTCTCTTGTTTACGCTCAATTTTGGGATGTTTTGCAATCTCCTATTGGACCAGCAGCTTACATGTGGCTCAAACACAATGCCCATTACAACAATATCACTACGCAAGTAAAAATAGTGCCGACTTTAAACATTGGTTTAAAAGAAAACAAACTGCCGGATCACAATAGAATAACTTTTGACGTCTTTCTCATGACTAATATATCTTGGTAACAATGTAAAGATGTTACCTGTTGGATTAAGATCCTTGTGCCCTCCCCATTCCTGTGCCTTCCCCTTCATGTGACTTATTCCTCCTACGTAAATAGCCTGCGATTACTGCAAAAAGCGTCCAAATGAAGCATCACCAACAAATATCCAAGCAACCTTGATTTCACATTTCTCTCTTGTTTAAGCTCAATTTTGGGATGTTTTGCAATCTCCTATTGGACCAGCAGCTTACATGTGGCTCAAACACAATGCCCATTACAACAATATCACTACGCAAGTAAAAATAGTGCCGTCTTTAAACATTGGTTTAAACAAAAACAAACTGCCGGAATACAATAGAAGAACTTTTGACGTCTTTCTCATGACTAATATATCTTGGTAACAATGCCCATAACAACAATGTCATTACGCAAGTAATGACGTGTCGCCTCCCACAAGGACAACATCATCCTGAAGTTCGCAGATGACACCGCTGTGATCGGACGCATCACAGGGGATGATGAAGCGGCTTACAGGAGGGAGGTGGCTGGTCTAGTGGCTTGGTGTGAGGACAACAACCTCTCCCTTAACACAGACAAGACAAAGGAGATGATAGTGGACAGGAGACCTCATCATCCACTGTCTATCCGGGAGCTTGAGATGGAGAGGGTGAGCAGCTTCAAATACCTGGGTGTCCACATCAGCGAGGACCTCGCCTGGACATTCAACACCACACAGGTGGTCAAGAGGGCCCAACAACGGCTGTACTTCCTGAGGAGGCTGAAGAAATAGGGCATGTCTCCCAGGATACTCAAGAACTTCTACAGGTGTGTGGTTGAGGGCACCTTAACCAGCTGCATCACAGCCTGGGACGGCAACACTACTGTGGCGGACCGCAGTCGCCTGCAGAGAGTGGTTAAGACAGCCGAGAAGATCACCAGAACACCACTGCCCTCTCTGCAGAGCATCTACCAGCACAGATGTTACCTGTTGGATTAAGAACCTTGTGCCCTCCCCATTCCTGTGCCTTCCCCTTCATGTGACTTATTCCTCCTACGTAAATAGCCTGCGATTACTGCAAAAAGTGTCCAAATGAAGCATCACCAACAAATATTCAAGCAACCATAAAAAGTAGCCAAAATGACTCTTGCACGCATATTGTCGTGCAGAATTCCTTAAATGGGCGTGGCTCAATGTATGACTGGGACTTGTGGTAACGGTGGATCCTGTGCGCCTTTTAGCTCAGACCCATTGTGGTATCGCTTCTCGGCCTTTTGGCTAAGACTGCGGTCACCTCCATTGGGTGGTGGAATCGTTTGCCTGTTGTGGCATTGATTACACTGTTCTCGGAGGATATTTATTTTTTTCTTGCTGTACAAGGAATTTTCATTTGCAACTTGTTTGTAGTTGGAATTTTTGTCTTTAAGAAAACCTGTTTTACTGTAGACTGAGGGAGCTGTTTTCATAGCTTTCTTCAGTCTGCTTTTACCTTTTTCTTGTTTACTTTTAAAGTTTAGATATTTATACTTTTTTATTGTGATTTATTGGTCTTTTAAACCCCTTTTTAGCTGGTGTTCAGCGTGTGTCTTACCTTTTTAGAAAAAGATGGGAAATTGGTCACCATGTCGCGCCTTGATTTTTCCAGGAAGCTTGTGCAGGGCGTGCTCGGCTTTTCCCCCACAGACCTGAACTGTGTCCTGACCTTGCCCTTCAACAAAGGATTTGATGTAAGTTTTTGCTCTCTCCATGGTCAGTCCTCTAAGTCCCCAGAATCCTAGTCGTTGTCTGACTTTCCCTACTACGTCTGGCCAGTTTGTCTTTCCCGCTCCGTCCGTGTCAAATTTCACCCCCAGTATTTTTGGTTCAGTCTGGGTCACGGTCAGGGGAAGTCCAGTCGTCTCAGTCGCCGTCCACGGTCCGTAAAACTGGGTTTGGGTCTTGTCTCGGTTCAGTTTCGACCCAGAGGCCTGTCCATAAAAGTCCGTCACGTCCAGGGTCCTGTTGACTGATAAAAGGTCGGTGCATAAAATGTTCACGTCGTCCATGTATAAAACACATTTGGTGGCAAGTCCCCCGCTCCCTGGGATACTCACCCCATTGATTCGTTGGTCCCTTCTCAAGATCTGTGCCAGCGGTTCCACACACGCCACGTAGAGGAGGGCAGATAACGGACAGCCCTGACGGACACCGCAGTTGATTTTCACTGCTTTTGTCAAATGCCCATTAACCACAAATCTGCTGCTGATGTCCCGGTACAGCAATCCCACCCAAGCTAGAAACCTTTCTGGGAATCCCATTTTTTGCAGCACCTTGAAAAGGTACTGGTGCGAGACCCGATCAAAGGCTTTTTCAAAATCTAAATTTAGGACTACCAGCCGGATGTTCCTGTCTCTCGCAAAACAGATGGTGTCTCTGATCAGCAGGAGGCTGTCGGTGATCTTCCTCCCCGGGATGGCACAGGCTTGATCCGGGTGAATCAGGTCTTTTAAAAACAAGGACATTCGTGATGATAAAAGTTTACTAAAAAGTTTACAGTCAAAGTTTAAAAGAGTGATAGGTCTCCAGTTTCTCAAGTCAGTCTTGTCTTTGTCTTTATGGAGAAGAGTCACTATCCCTACTTTAAAACTGTCTGGAAGTTGGTCATGTTTATCAAAGTCCTTAAAAACAGTGAGCAAGTCAGGTGCTAAAATGTCCCAAAAAGTTAAATAAAATTCAAAAGGAAGTCCGTCTTGTCCAGGGGACTTGCCTTTTTTAAAACCATTCATACATTTATTTAACTCTAAAAAGGTAAAATCGTGGGTTAAAAGCACACTGTCATCAATCGTTTTCTCAATAAAATTTAAAACTTCGCTAATTGCATCACTGTTTACAGTTTTATTTTGATATACATTTTCATAAAACCATTCAACCTCCTCCATACATTCTTCATTTGAATTTGTTATGGAACCATCTCTTTTTTTTAGTTTAATCATGGATCTCCCTTTATTTAAAATTTTCTTTAAAAAGTATCTTGTGCATTTTTCTCCTTCCTCCAGTTCTCTTTCGCGGCTTCTTAAAATGATTCCCTTACTCTTTATTTCTGCTAAAAAGGACATTTCCTTTTTGATTTGTTTAATTTCGTCACTAAAATCCAAACCATATTGTATTAGTTTAAAATATCTCTGTAGTCTTTTTTGCAGTCCCATCATGCGTCTGTTTTCTGTGGCTTTTTTCTTTTTGCCTACTTGTTTAAAAAAAGTCTGTCTTTCCCTTCACCATTTCCCACCACTGTGCCCGTGAATGGTACATGTCTTGAAGGGTCTGCCACTCTCTGTACCGCTCCCTGTACTGGCTGACAACATTGTTGTCCTCCAGCAGGGAGCAGTTGAGCTTCCACAGACCTCTTCCTACAGTCACACCAGAAGACAGTGAAAGGGTGCAAGACAGGAGGAGGTGATCGGAGAAGAAAACAGGGCTCAATGTAGCATCGGTTGGCGGGCAGTCACGTGTAAAAAGGTAGTCTATGCGAGAGGCTCTGGTGCTGTCACTACTGAACCAAGTGAAGCCCTCCTCTCTGGGATGCATGGTCTTAAAACAGTCTTGTAGTTTAAAATCCCTGCATAGAGCCTGTAATAAAACCGATGTCTTATCTATTTTAAAATCCTCGCCTGTTCTTCTCCTGCCCTTTCTTGTTAAAATACAATTAAAATCACCTCCTAAAATTAGTGGCACTCGTCCTAGCATGTGGGACTGCAAGTCCTCTAAAAGGTCGTACCTGTCGTTTTTGTCATTAAAACCATAAATATTCAAGAGCCTAAAATCCTTACCCATAAAAGTCAAATGTGTTAAAAGTGCCCTACCGTCTCTCACCACAGTGCTGCCCTTCACCAAGATCTGAGGATTATTAATTAAAATGGCCACTCCGTCATTTTTATTGCTGTTGGATCCACTCCATATTGACTGGAGTGGCCACATGTCCTCCCACTGTTTGTAAGATTTTAAAAAAGGTATTGCACATTCTTGTAGTAAAAACACATCAGACTTAAAGGAAGATAAAAAGGAGAAAACACTCTGGGCTCTAACTCTAGACTTCACACTTCTCACATTGACAGTAGAGAAGGTGAGAGTCATGAGTATGGTTAAAAACAACAAGTAGGACATTTTAAAAGACTACAAAAAAGACATTATAAAATCATTAAAATCAGTGACTAAGTGATCACTTGTGAACAGAGCTCTTCCTTCACTTCCACTGGTGAGGTGTGAAGGGTTTGAGCTCTGTTCCCCGTTCGGGCTCTGGGAGTTGGTCTCTCCTGCAACCTGCAGTTCATTTTTGAGCCCTTTGGGGTTGATTGCAGAGCAATTGAAAGAAAAGAAACCTCATTGGGTGAATCGGAAGGGAAGACTCTGAGTTCCTCCGCAGATGAACTGCCTGAGGAGACCTCAACTCTTCCCCTCTTCTCCGAGCCCCGGGGGGACCCGGAGGACAATTCTGATGCCGGTCTCTTGGGTTGTTGGGCATTGGGGAGGGGGGCATCCTCGCTGGATCCCTGGCTTTCCTCACCACTGGAACCAGCTCCACCTGCTGCCTGCATGTCCTCGTTGACTCCATCAGATTCACCTGAGGAGCTCTTTACAGGCCCCTCCCCTTCAACCTCAACTGATCCTTCTCCTCCAACCACAGTAGTGGATGGAGGATCTGGGTTCACAATACCCGCCTCTTCAATTATCTCTTGCACCTGTTCCTCGTGTCCGTCACTTTTCTCACTTTCCGCCCATTTTGCTGCCTTCAACTTGTTGGCAAAGGATTTGGGGCAATCTCTGAAGAGGTGGTTTGTGTCTCCACAAAGATTGCACCTTCTGCCATTAGTACACTCCTCAAAGGTGTGACCAATTTCTCTGCACTTCCTACAGACGACCAGCTCACAGGCTTCAGCCAGGTGGCCATGCTGACCACACTTACGGCAGAGCTTGGGCTGGCCCTGGTAATGTATATAGCCCCTGTTTTCCCCAAGGACTATCATGGGCGGGAGATGCTTCAGGCCCTGGAAGCCCTGGGGGTCCTGCCATTGTTGAATGGGGACCCTCCAAGCACAATTCCAGATACCTTCTTCATCCCTCACCTTGGTAGCCTGGCCTTTAACAGTGCAGTATCTTCCCAGCCATGCACAGATGTCTTCTGCATTCACAGTTTCATTGAACATCCTGACAATGACGGTTTTAAGCGCATTGTCAGAAAGCTTCTCCACATTGAACACAGAAAACTGGGGTTTCACATTTTCAAACCGGGACCAGAACTGTCGTAGGAGTGCGGCAGAGCAAAAACTTACATCAAATCCTTTGTTGAAGGGCAAGGTCAGGACACAATTCAGGTCTGTGGGGGAAAAGCCGAGCACGCCCTGCACAAGCTTCCTGGAAAAATCAAGGCGTGACATGGTGACCAATTTCCCATCTTTTTCTAAAAAGGTAAAACGCACGCTGTGGTGCCTCCTCATGCCGGCATGGCTGGCCGACATTTTGGAGGCACCACCAGCTAAAAGGAGTTTAAAACACCAATAAATTACAATAAAACAGTAAGAATTAATATATTAACTTTAAAGGACAACTATAAAGAGGTAAAAGCAGACTGAAGAAAGCTATGAAAACAGCTCCCTCAGTCTACAGCAGTGGTTCTCAATTATTTTCTGTCACGCCCCCCCTAGAGGACAGAATTATTTTCAGGGCCCCCCCGAATTGTACTACCATTGAGAACCTGATAATATTTATTTATTTATCTGTATAAACCATGTATGAGTTGCTGGCACCAGCATTCTGCATACAATCGCCTGATTATCAAAATAAATCTCTATGGTGTGAGGTTTTATGCACCTTGCGATGTGGTGGACAACTTTGTAAGAGGCTAACAGGCTTTTTTGTTTACTGATGCCGCGCTGACACAATGAGCGGCTTGTTGGCCATACTCATGGAGTTTACCATGAAACAACTCCAGTGGCTTACTGACATAACGGGTGTATGGTCTCCAGGTGTATGGTGTATGGTCTCCAGGTGTATGGTGTATGGTCTCCAGGTGTATGGTGTATGGTCTCCAGGTGTATGGTCTCCAGGTGTATGGTGTATGGTCTCCAGGTGTATTGTGTATGGTCTCCAGGTGTATGGTGTATGGTCTCCAGGTGTATGGTGTCTGGTCTCCAGGTGTATGGTGTCTGGTCTCCAGGTGTGTGGTGTATGGTCTCCAGGTGTATGGTGTATGGTCTCCAGGTGTATGGTGTCTGGTCTCCAGGTGTATGGTGTCTGGTCTCCAGGTGTGTGGTGTATGGTCTCCAGGTGTATGGTGTCTGGTCTCCAGGTGTATGGTGTATGGTCTCCAGGTGTATGGTGTATGGTCTCCAGGTGTATGGTCTCCAGGTGCGTCTTCATTTATTTGGTTTCATGCTCCGCTGCCAGAGTTTTTAGGCATAAAACACAAACGGGTGTTTCCTGGTTCCCGACGTGTTCACAGTAAACCTAAGGGCGACGTAGCATCGTCATATCTCCTGCTCTTACTAGCTTTATGTTTACTCTCACCTGTTTTCTTTTCCTCTGACGCCTCATCCTTTCTTCTTTTCACTCCTGTCAGAAACTTCTCCACCTCTCCTCCTCCTCCTCCGCCAGCTCTGTACACCGGTGTTCATGTGTAGTACTTCTTCTTCTCTACTGGTTGAACAGGCAGCCTGTTGATTAGTTTGAGCACTGCTGCCACCTAGTGGCTGGAGGCCCTTTTTTTAATCCTTCAAGCATGAATAAAGACACTAATACTGAAATTCGCGCCCGCCTCGCGCCCCCCCCTGACACCCCACCACGCCCCCCCAGGGGGGCGCGCCCCACCATTTGAGAAGCACTGGTCTACAGTAAAAAAGTTTTTCCCACTGACAAGAATTTCAACTACAAACAAGTTGCAAAAGAAAACTCCTTGTACAGCAAGAAAAAAATAAATGTCCTCCGAGAACAGTATAATCAATGCCACAACAGGCAAACGATTCCACCACCCAGTGGAGGTGACCGCAGTCTTAGCCAAGGTTTTAATCATCAAAGCTGTGATTTTACCTTTGCTTTTATTGATCGGCTCTGTTTTTATGCCCCCGAGGAGCGTGCTCTTAGACCTGGACCGGGCCATGTTTTACTTTTTATGGGGCTCAAAGTGGGAAAGGGTAAGAAGAGAAATAATGAAAAAGCCAAAAGAGAAAGGAGGAAAAGGAGTCCCGGATTTCTATTTAACACTGGGAAGTTTTTTCACGGCACAGCATATGGCTATTGCCACGGACCCCTCCAGGAACCCAAAGACAAGTGCAATGTCTCGTTTCTGGATGGGGTCCTACCTCCGAAAACTCAAGATTTTACCCACCGATCTTAAAGTACCAGTGTCTTTTAACCTGCCACCGGCCTATGGTTTTATCAAGACATTTCTTAAACATTTGAACCTGGAACAGGAGGAGTTGCAGATTTTAACTAACCACAGATGTCTGATCTCTGTTGTGCAGGAACGGGAACCAGTGAGTCCAGTGCGCGGGCTCGCACTCGGTGAGCCCTCCACAGTTTGGCGCAACGTGAACCATCCTGTTCTCCCAAACAGACTCCGGGACCTGTCATGGCTGGTGGCTCACGAGGTTCTCCCAGTCAGAGCCGTCATGCACTCCCGAGGAATGGCGGCGCACTCAACTTGCCCCCGGCCTGGTTGTGGCGCTCCTGAGTCGGTGAGGCACCTCCTCTGGGAGTGCAGCGCTGCCGTAGACCAGTGGGCAACGGCCGGCTCCTTGCAATTCCCGTACTTGCCAGCAGGGGAGGTCCTTACAGCACAGCTGGTGCTATACGGGGTGAGCCAAAAGGTCAGGACAAAGGAAGACCTTGCAAAGATGTGGCTCACCCTGGCCGCCATCAAAGACGCCACCTGGACCTCCAGAAACCTGCTGGTGAGAAGGCATAGGCAGATCCCCCCCGTGGCTGTGATCCAGATGGCCGCAGCGACGGTCCGGGAGGTGGAAGCTGCAGGCGGCAGGCCGAGGACACAGCCACAAAGAAGAATCGCCTCCCTGCCCATTCGGACGAAGGAGCCGGAGCCTCACAAGAAAAGGTCAAGGCAGCGGCGGCCTGGCTCTCCGGGTGTGTCTGGAGGGAAGGAGCACGAGGGAGAGGACCTCCTCTGAGCACCATGGCAGAACCCCGAGAGACCAAATGTTTGGGAGAACAGGATGAGTTCCCCTTGATAGGGACTCACTGCTCTCCTGCACCACAGAATAGACTTTTAAAACTGAATGCACTTCCTTTTATTGACTTTTACAATGATAGGCACTTTTTGTATTCCTCATGTTTCATCATTTTACTCAACAGGTCTTGTTTTAGTCATGAATATCTATTTATTTAAACTAAGTGTAGTATCCGTTCTTATCAGTTTAATATCTGATATGTCCCCTATCTGGGGACTGTATATTAAATTGATTTTTGGAACAGGGAGATGGAATAGGAGCTTGCTCTGTCCACTCCACACATCGACCTGGTATTGCAGTTCATCTGGGAATGGTGCATCCTCCTCTGCTGTTGAAGGAAACAACTGGGACAAGAAGGTCCCAGTCAGAAACACCAGCTCACTTTATCAAACACAAAATGTACCTTTAACCACATTTCCACTGATGAAGAGAAGAAATCATGAATTTTTGAGAAGTAAAAGCTTTATTTTAGCTTCTCAGCAGTTTTTGAAACGATGCCTTCTTTGGTCTCTCTCTTGCCGGTCTCTTCTCTCGATCTCTGCTGCCTCTCAGAACTTGTTCGATCATTGCTCTCGCTCGAGCTCCCCTCTCGCTCCGTTCTCTGAACAGCCAGCCTCGCTCTCTCAGCTCTCTCTCTCTAAGCTCTATCTCTATCTGTCTTTGCTCCCTCCACTCTCTATATCGCCCCTCTCTCCCCTCTCCTCCCTCTCCCTCTCCCCCCTCTCTCTCCTTAGCAGAGAGCTGCTGTCGAGCTTTATTGAGGCTCTCCTCCTGGTCCCTCCGAGCAGCCATGTGGACCTCTGTGATCTTTTTGGGTCCCTGGTCCGTCTTCTTGGAGACCCAGTTGTTGTGAGAAAAACAAATGATTTTGATGAGTGTGAATCAACGAGTCGTGTCGTTTTCTGCAGTTTCAGTTCAGATACCAAAGCACATTCAGCTCATGTTGGTCAGACATCAGGGTTTCTATTGAAATCATACTTCTGAATTCTAAGGACTGAAAATGTTCCCAACTTTTCAATATTTGTCAATATTTCTAACTGTAATGTCACAAAAACACTGTTTGGGTTTCTTTTAGTTTTACGGTGCATTGACTCCAATCACAATTTGTTTCATCATGAATTAAACACGACTTGGACTTCAAGTAGAAGAGCAATCAAGATGTGAGCAGGACACAAATATTGTGTTTCAGGAAGTCAAAGAAATCAAGAAAATGACTCGATGGAGGGTAAAGCATGAGCTTTGCAGGACTCGCCTTTCTGAGGTCTACCAGGTCCTGAAGCATGAATCTGGTCCTGGAGGCCATCTTCTTGTTCTCCATGAGGTTCTCGATGTCTCTGAAAACCTTGTCGAGTTGTGACTGATGGAAAAAAACAGAGTGGTTGAGACGTACGCTTATTTTTGTTTCTCGGTTTCATAACAAAAGAGAAACCCTCATCAACGTCTCTGCAAACTGTGCTGAATCACAAATCCACTTTCAGTCTCACCTTGGCCTTCTGGGCGAGGTGCCGGCCGGCAGTTGTGGTCAGCCTGCACAGACCCTCCAGAGACTCCTCGGTGGCGTCTTGGAGGAGCCGGTCCATGCAGCCGACCACAACTGCCTCTCCCAGGAGCCCAGACTTGAGGAGCTCACCAATGAAGGTGAGGTTCCCCAGGGCTCGTCTCCGGTTCTTCTGCTGAGCCTCCTCAGGCTCCGTGGACTGAAGACAACAAGAAGTAATATGCGTCAGATATGAATATTAGCCTTGGGAAGTCATTCAGACAAGTCTTTACAAGAGTTGTAGTAAAAAAGTGAAGTTTAATCAATGCATACCGACACAGCAGCGCCGCCTTGCTTCTCCTGGAAGAGCTCTCTGCACCTCTTCAGGAGGAGGGTGCGAAACCTCACTATGGTGCCGCTGCCGTCCTTCATCTGGACGGGGATCTGTGAACCAGAGACAGAGGTGGAGGTTAGGAGAAGAAGTGGACCGCTAATGGCGTTTGACATGGAGGACGCCAACTGGTCTCAAACTGTATTTTGTCTTTCATGCAGGACAAAGACAGTGAGCAGACCAACAGGGACGTGGATATTTCATCTGCGCCAGAAATGAATCAATCCTACTTATAGCAGCGAAGCTGCTGTACAGTGGAGCGTAGGTGGAGGCGAAGCTGGGCTCCGAGATGGCCTTCTCATGGACCAGCTCCACCCCCCCCTTGAAGCCTCGCCAGGCTGGTCACCTGCGCTGAGAGGGACTCGTGCTTCTCCGGAGTCATCTTATTCAAGATGCTCCGGAGTTTCCCAAGAAGCTCCTGGGGGGAAATCGGTCAGAAAATACTGGTTAATAACTGAGATCATCAATCAATTTGCTTGCTCACATGCACATCCAGTCACATTGTGTTGTGGAATATTAGTGTGTTTCTCTTGTGAATTTGTGTCAATACCTCGGTGGCCTGAGCTTCTGGCTCCAGCGCAGGGACCGGCCTTCCAACCCCGGGCTTCCAGGTGTTGGTCGCCTTTTAAAGCTGAATGTCCTGACCGGACATGTCGATCTCAATCTTCCTAGGCGGACCCCCTGTGGAGCCAACAGGAAGACACAATACACACTCTGTGCATGCACAAACAAAAAAGGAAAATCAAAGAAATTTGAAGTAAATGCCTGTTTTTATTCCTCAAGGTTCAAGGTGTTTTATTTGTCATATCGCCAGTAAAAGCCAGGTTTCACGGAGAATGAAATTCTTATTTTGCCGTTCATGCTGAAGCCGGCCTATATAAATAAGTATATGCACACGAGAATAAAATATGGAAAATAAAAATAAAATGAAGTAACAGAGCAGTGCAAAAAAATATTAGTGTGAAGTGACATGTGCAAAGTAAACCTGTCAGCAGCTGTTCAAAACTCTGATGGCAACGGGGAAGAAAGAGTTTTTCAGTCCATTAGTTTTGCTTTTCAAGCTTCTGAACCTCTGGCCTGAGGCAGAAGCGTGAACAGTCTGTGTTGTGGATGGGTGGGGTCTTTTATTACGGAGGCAGCTGTACTGTGGACCCTGTGCTGGTAGATGCTCTGCAGAGAGGGCAGTGGTGTTCTGGTGATCTTCTCGGCTGTCTTAACCACTCTCTGCAGGCGACTGCGGTCCGCCACAGTAGTGTTGCCGTACCAGGCTGTGATGCAGCTGGTTAAGGTGCCCTCAACCACACACCTGTAGAAGTTCTTGAGTATCCTGGGAGACATGCCCTATTTCTTCAGCCTCCTCAGGAAGTACAGCCGTTGTTGGGCCCTCTTGACCACCTGTGTGGTGTTGAATGTCCAGGCGAGGTCCTCGCTGATGTGGACACCCAGGTATTTGAAGCTGCTCACCCTCTCCATCTCAAGCTCCCGGATAGACAGTGGATGATGAGGTCTCCTCTTCTTCCTCCTGTCCACTATCATCTCCTTTGTCTTGTCTGTGTTAAGGG
This sequence comes from Blennius ocellaris, assembly GCF_963422515.1. Lineage (NCBI taxonomy): Eukaryota > Metazoa > Chordata > Actinopteri > Blenniiformes > Blenniidae > Blennius > Blennius ocellaris. The sequence continues at coordinate 26,816,560 of NC_137659.1, read as the reverse complement.
AGAGGTTGTTGTCCTCACACCAAGCCACTAGACCAGCCACCTCCCTCCTGTAAGCCGCTTCATCATCCCCTGTGATGCGTCCGATCACAGCGGTGTCATCTGCGAACTTCAGGATGATGTTGTCCTTGTGGGAGGCGACACAGTCATGTGTGAACAAGGTGTAGAGGATGGGGCTGAGGACACGTCCCTGAGGGGGGCCAGTGTTGGTGATGAGGCTGGCTGAAGTCCTGTTTCAAATCCTGACAGACTGGGGCCTGCCAGTCAGGAAGTCTAGGAGCCAGACAGGAAGTCTAGGAGCCAGTCAGGAAGTCTAGGAGCCAGTCAGGAAGTCTAGGAGCCAGTCAGGAAGTCTAGAAGCCAGTCAGGAAGTCTAGGAGCCAGTCAGGAAGTCTAGGAGCCAGTCAGGAAGTCTAGAAGCCAGTCAGGAAGTCTAGGAGCCAGTCAGGAAGTCTAGGAGCCAGTCAGGAAGTCTAGGAGCCAGTCAGGAAGTCTAGGAGCCAGTCAGGAAGTCTAGAAGCCAGTCAGGAAGTCTAGGAGCCAGTCAGGAAGTCTAGAAGCCAGTCAGGAAGTCTAGGAGCCAGTCACAGAGGGAGGGTTGCAGTCCGAGTGTGTGTAGTTTGTTGGGGATGACTGTGTTAAATGCTGAGCTGTAGTCCACAAAGAGGATCCTGATGTAGGAGTCTCTGTTTTCCAGGTGAGAGAGGGAATAGTGGAGTGCAGCAGTGATAGCATCTGAGGTGGACCTGTTTGGCCGATATGCAAATTGAAGGGGGTCAAGTGTCTCTGGTAGGCTGCTCTGAATGTGGGCCTTCACCACCCTCTCCAAGCATTTTGCCATGATTGGAGTGAGTGCTACTGCCTGTAGTCATTCAGACAGGTGGGGGGGCTTGTCTTGGGGAGGGACGATGGTTGTGGTTTTGAAGCAGGTGGGCACAACGCTCTGGCTGAGGGAGAGGTTGAATATGGAGGTGAGGACATCAGCCAGCTCACTTGCACATGCTCTGAGCGCCCTCCCCGGGATGTGGTCTGGTCCTGGGGCCTTCCGGGGGTTAATCCTCCTCAGAGCTCTTTGTGACTGTCGGGGGAGGGGAGAGGGTCTGGGTGTGTGTGGGCCTCCTTTCTGTGTCGGGAGTGGAGATCTGGAACCGGGTGTAGAACGTGTTGAGCTCATCGGTAGGCTGTCTGTGGGGTTGATGATGCTGGCGGAGGCTCTGTAGTCAGTGATGTGCCCTGGGTCCGCAGCAGTGTAGAAGCTGTTCAGCTGTCCTCTGTACTGCGTCTTAGCTGCTTTGATGGCTCTCCTCAGTCCGTAGGCTGCAGCTTTGTTCTCCTCCTCATTTCCAGATCTGAAGGCGAGGGAGCGAGTGCGCAGCATGTGTCGTACTTGACCGGTGATCCAGGGCTTCTGGTTGGGGAACTTCCTGACTCGTGAGGTGGGCACGATGTTGTCAACACAGGTGCTGATGTACCCAGTCACATGTTCAGCATAGTCCTGTATGTTAACAGAAGAGTCCTCCAGAGTGGCTGCAGCTTTGAACACCTCCCAGTCTGTCAGAGCAAAACAGTCCTGCAGGGTGCTCTCAGATTCTGGGGTCCAGAGTTTGACCTGTGTGGTGACAGGGTTTGTCTGTTTCAGTCTCTGTCTGTATGCCGGGTACATGAAGAGGGATATGTGGTCAGAGTGGCCGAAGTGGGGGCGGGGTGCACCTTGTAATAATATGTCATAATATAATGAACTCTCCTCTACATAAGTGTACACGAGAGTATTAGGACCTCTGGTGAGGAGGGAAAGTATTGTTATATATTGTTCTGATTGATAACTTGCCTATTGTTTTGTATCTTATGTATGGGTTTATAATGCATTCATATTATTTTATAACTTGTTCAAATATCTGTGTCGTGTGCCATCTGGTGTTGATTAACGTCTCTGACGTCAAACACACTCAGCTGAGCAGAGCGGCGACCGGACCAAGATGGCGGCAGCGTCTCGTCATTATAATGTCTGATTTCACAACTCCTTTTAGCTGGTGGTGCCTCCAAAATGTCGGCCAGCCATGCCGGCATGAGGAGGCACCACAGCGTGCGTTTTACCTTTTTAGAAAAAGATGGGAAATTGGTCACCATGTCACGCCTTGATTTTTCCAGGAAGCTTGTGCAGGGCGTGCTCGGCTTTTCCCCCACAGACCTGAATTGTGTCCTGACCTTGCCCTTCAACAAAGGATTTGATGTAAGTTTTTGCTCTGCCGCACTCCTACGACAGTTCTGGTCCCGGTTTGAAAATGTGAAACCCCAGTTTTCTGTGTTCAATGTGGAGAAGCTTTCTGACAATGCGCTTAAAACCGTCATTGTCAGGATGTTCAATGAAACTGTGAATGCATAAGACATCTGTGCATGGCTGGGAAGATACTGCACTGTTAAAGGCCAGGCTACCAAGGTGAGGGATGAAGAAGGTATCTGGAATTGTGCTTGGAGGGTCCCCATTCAACAATGGCAGGACCCCCAGGGCTTCCAGGGCCTGAAGCATCTCCCGCCCATGATAGTCCTTGGGGAAAACAGGGGCTATATACATTACCAGGGCCAGCCCAAGCTCTGCCGTAAGTGTGGTCAGCATGGCCACCTGGCTGAAGCCTGTGAGCTGGTCGTCTGTAGGAAGTGCAGAGAAATTGGTCACACCTTTGAGGAGTGTACTAATGGCAGAAGGTGCAATCTTTGTGGAGACACAAACCACCTCTTCAGAGATTGCCCCAAATCCTTTGCCAACAAGTTGAAGGCAGCAAAATGGGCGGAAAGTGAGAAAAGTGACGGACATGAGGAACAGGCGAAAGAGATAATTGAAGAGGCGGGTATTGTGAACCCAGATCCTCCATCCACTACTGTGGTTGGAGGAGAAGGATCAGTTGAGGTTGAAGGGGAGGGGCCTGTAAAGAGCTCCTCAGGTGAACCTGATGGAGTCAACGAGGACATGCAGGCAGCAGGTGGAGCTGGTTCCAGTGGTGAGGAAAGCCAGGGATCCAGCGAGGATGCCCCCCTCCCCAATGCCCAACAACCCAAGAGACCGGCATCAGAATTGTCCTCCGGGTCCCCCCGGGGCTCGGAGAAGAGGGGAAGAGTTGAGGTCTCCTCAGGCAGTTCATCTGCGGAGGAACTCAGAGTCTTCCCTTCCGATTCACCCAATGAGGTTTCTTTTCTTTCAATTGCTCTGCAATCAACCCCAAAGGGCTCAAAAATGAACTGCAGGTTGCAGGAGAGACCAACTCCCAGAGCCCGAACGGGGAACAGAGCTCAAACCCTTCACACCTCACCAGTGGAAGTGAAGGAAGAGCTCTGTTCACAAGTGATCACTTAGTCACTGATTTTAATGATTTTATAATGTCTTTTTTGTAGTCTTTTAAAATGTCCTACTTGTTGTTTTTAACCATACTCATGACTCTCACCTTCTCTACTGTCAATGTGAGAAGTGTGAAGTCTAGAGTTAGAGCCCAGAGTGTTTTATCCTTTTTATCTTCCTTTAAGTCTGATGTGTTTTTATTACAAGAATGTGCAATACCTTTTTTTAAATCTTACAAACAGTGGGAGGACATGTGGCCACTCCAGTCAATATGGAGTGGATCCAACAACAATAAAAATGACGGAGTGGCCATTTTAATAAATAATCCTCAGATCTTGGTGAAGGGCAGCACTGTGGTGAGAGACGGTAGGGCACTTTTAACACATTTGACTTTTATGGGTAAGGATTTTAGGCTCTTGAATATTTATGGTTTTAATGACAAAAACGACAGGTACGACCTTTTAGAGGACTTGCAGTCCCACATGCTAGGACGAGTGCCACTAATTTTAGGAGGTGATTTTAATTGTATTTTAACAAGAAAGGACAGGAGAAGAACAGGCGAGGATTTTAAAATAGATAAGACATCGGTTTTATTGCAGGCTCTATGCAGGGATTTTAAACTACAAGACTGTTTTAAGACCATGCATCCCAGAGAGGAGGGCTTCACTTGGTTCAGTAGTGACAGCACCAGAGCCTCTCGCATAGACTACCTTTTTACACGTGACTGCCCGCCAACCGATGCTACATTGAGCCCTGTTTTCTTCTCCGATCACCTCCTCCTGTCTTGCACCCTTTCACTGTCTTCTGGTGTGACTGTAGGAAGAGGTCTGTGGAAGCTCAACTGCTCCCTGCTGGAGGACAACAATGTTGTCAGCCAGTACAGGGAGCGGTACAGAGAGTGGCAGACCCTTCAAGACATGTACCATTCACGGGCACAGTGGTGGGAAATGGTGAAGGGAAAGACACAGACTTTTTTTAAACAAGTAGGCAAAAAGAAAAAAGCCACAGAAAACAGACGCATGATGGGACTGCAAAAAAGACTACAGAGATATTTTAAACTGACACAATATGGTTTGGATTTTAGTGACGAAATTAAACAAATCAAAAAGGAAATGTCCTTTTTAGCAGAAATAAAGAGTAAGGGAATCATTTTAAGAAGCCGCGAAAGAGAACTGGAGGAAGGAGAAAAATGCACCAGATACTTTTTTAAGAAAATTTTAAATAAAGGAAGATCCATGATTAAACTAAAAAAAAGAGATGGTTCCATAACAAATTCAAATGAAGAATGTATGGAGGAGGTTGAATGGTTTTATGGAAATTTATATCAAAATAAAACTGTAAACAGTGAAGCAATGAGCGAAGTTTTAAATTTTATAGAGAAAACAATTGATGACAGTGTGCTTTTAACCCAAGATTTTACCTTTTTAGAGTTAAATAAATGTATGAATGGTTTTAAAAAAGGTAAGTCCCCTGGACAAGATGGACTTCCTTTTGAATTTTATTGAACTTTTTGGGACATTTTAGCACCTGACTTGCTCACTGTTTTTAAGGACTTTGATAAACATGACCAACTTCCAGACAGTTTTAAAGTAGGGATAGTGACTCTTCTTCATAAAGACAAAGACAAGACTGACTTGAGAAACTGGAGACCTATCACTCTTTTAAACTTTGACTGTAAACTTTTTAGTAAACTTTTATCTTCACGAATGTCCTTGTTTTTAAAAGACCTGATTCACCCGGATCAAGCCTGTGCCATCCCGGGGAGGAAGATCACCGACAGCCTCCTGCTGATCAGAGACACCATCTGTTTTGCGAGAGACAGGAACATCCGGCTGGTAGTCCTAAATTTAGATTTTGAAAAAGCCTTTGATCGGGTCTCGCACCAGTACCTTTTCAAGGTGCTGCAAAAAATGGGATTCCCAGAAAGGTTTCTAGCTTGGGTGGGATTGCTGTACCGGGACATCAGCAGCAGATTTGTGGTTAACGGGCATTTGACAAAAGCAGTGAAAATCAACTGCGGTGTCCGTCAGGGCTGTCCGTTATCTGCCCTCCTCTACGTGGCGTGTGTGGAACCGCTGGCACAGATCTTGAGAAGGGACCAACGAATCAATGGGGTGAGTATCCCAGGGAGCGGGGGACTTGCCACCAAATGTGTTTTATACATGGACGACGTGAACATTTTATGCACCGACCTTTTATCAGTCAACAGGACCCTGGACGTGACGGACTTTTATGGACAGGCCTCTGGGTCGAAACTGAACCGAGACAAGACCCAAGCCCAGTTTTACGGACCGTGGACGGCGACTGAGACGACTGGACTTCCCCTGACCGTGACCCAGACTGAACCAAAAATACTGGGGGTGAAATTTGACACGGACGGAGCGGGAAAGACAAACTGGCCAGACGTAGTAGGGAAAGTCAGACAACGACTAGGATTCTGGGGACTTAGAGGACTGACCATGGAGAGAGCAAAAACTTACATCAAATCCTTTGTTGAAGGGCAAGGTCAGGACACAGTTCAGGTCTGTGGGGGAAAAGCCGAGCACGCCCTGCACAAGCTTCCTAGAAAAATCAAGGCGCGACATGGTGACCAATTTCCCATCTTTTTCTAAAAAGGTAAGACACACGCTGAACACCAGGAAGTCAACTCTTTTTATTTTACAAGTATTATATATGTTTCAAGGCTGTAAAACATTCCCTCACATTTCTCTCTTGTTTACGCTCAATTTTGGGATGTTTTGCAATCTCCTATTGGACCAGCAGCTTACATGTGGCTCAAACACAATGCCCATTACAACAATATCACTACGCAAGTAAAAATAGTGCCGACTTTAAACATTGGTTTAAAAGAAAACAAACTGCCGGAATACAATAGAAGAACTTTTGACGTCTTTCTCATGACTAATATATCTTCGTAACAATGCCCATAACAACAATGTCATTACGCAAGTAATGACGTGTCGCCTCCCACAAGGACAACATCATCCTGAAGTTCGCAGATGACACCGCTGTGATCGGACGCATCACAGGGGATGATGAAGCGGCTTACAGGAGGGAGGTGGCTGGTCTAGTGGCTTGGTGTGAGGACAACAACCTCTCCCTTAACACAGACAAGACAAAGGAGATGATAGTGGACAGGAGGAAGGAGAGGAGACCTCATCATCCACTGTCTATCCGGGAGCTTGAGATGGAGAGGGTGAGCAGCTTCAAATACCTGGGTGTCCACATCAGCGAGGACCTCGCCTGGACATTCAACACCACACAGGTGGTCAAGAGGGCCCAACAACGGCTGTACTTCCTGAGGAGGCTGAAGAAATAGGGCATGTCTCCCAGGATACTCAAGAACTTCTCCAGCTGTGTGGTTGAGGGCACCTTAACCAGCTGCATCACAGCCTGGTACGGCAACACTACTGTGGCGGACCGCAGTCGCCTGCAGAGAGTGGTTAAGACAGCCGAGAAGATCACCAGAACACCACTGCCCTCTCTGCAGAGCATCTACCAGCACAGATGTTACCTGTTGGATTAAGAACCTTGTGCCCTCCCCATTCCTGTGCCTTCCCCTTCATGTGCCTTATTCCTCTAACGTAAATAGCCTGCGATTACTGCAAAAAGTGTCCAAATGAAGCATCACCAACAAATATCCAAGCAACCATAAAAAGTAGCCAAAATGACTCTTGCACGCATATTGTTGTGCAGAATTCCTTAAATGGGCGTGGCTCAATGTGAACCCGTGTGTGTGTGTGTGTGCGTGTGTGTGTGTGTGTGTGTGTTGAATCTTTGAACTGAACAATTTTACAGGACAAATGATTTTACACCAAATGTATAGTTTGTGGTCCTCATGGAGGCCATATACCAGATGCTCTGAGGTGTGCAGGCGCCTCAGTAGGTGGAGCAGCTGCCTAAAACTGCTACTGCCTTGATCTCATGAGATTTTCATTGCCAGCAAATGGAGCCTGGTCAAATATAAACCACATCATGAAGAAAATATATTATAAAATGATATGAATAATATTTCAATTTGGTGTTCCGTATGGGTGAAAATATTCAGAATCCCTAAATATCTGTTTTTGGATTCGGTCTAGAATATGGACGTCTCTAAAGCATATTTTTGTTGATATGCACCATATCTGGTCAAATACGAACCCACTATGTGACATGAAGACAAAATATTGTATACAGTAAACATTTTGAAGTTCGTCAGTATGTTCTATTAAGCCGGCCGAACATACTGACGAACTTCAAAATAGATATGGCCATATCTAATCACACATTTTGTTTCTGGAATATGGATCAAATACATGGCATATCATAATATGTTAATTATACAGTCTATATTAGATTAATGTATCACTCAAAGCCATAAACCGCTATAGATTTTCCAATGCATATGGTTGTGTTGACACATCTCATCAAATACGGATTAAGTATACAGCTCCTTATGACTATTGAAGGAATATACAAGTTAAACATTTGATTTCTGTGAGACAACTGAACACATTGTATTGTTATCTTCCTACACAGCTGGGATTTCTCCCACTGCTAAAGTTGGGAAAAACAAAGCTGTAAATTAATGTTCAGGGACATCCCAAGTTGGTTGGCGATGTCTCCTCAGTGCTCCATTCTGCACAATTCATGGTCAAGGTAAGATTGGAACAGATAAGAGGTCAGAGGTCACTTTGGTCCCACGGAATGACAAGCTTTGAGTAAAACCAGTTTTAAGCAGTTTTGGAGACAAAGGAATAGCAACTTCACCAGAGCAACGCATACATCACGAGGAACTGACCAATGTGAGGTTGAGGTGTCATATGCAAATGTATAAATATGAACCCCGCGTTGCAACGGGGCCCTTCTTCATTGTAAACCTGGCCTATATACTTGGGTCTGCAAGGAAGAACGGTCCGAGCTCGTATAGATGTAAACTCTGATATATGGAATTTTGTAGCATTGTATAATCTGATATGCATTTTTGTAAACTCTTGTTTGTGTGATTATTAAATGCATTATTGAAGAAATTAACACTCTCTTTCTGCCTCTCCCGGATCAAACGAACATGCAGGAATTCAGGGGAACACAGGTAGGAATTCCAACAGTTTGGTGACCCCGACGTGATCCGACGAGAGGTTGTAGAGAGGTGGAGGATTTCAGTGGCCGGACTCAACAGTCGACACAATTGAAGGTAAGAAGACGCCTTTTGAAAAGTCTTCAATTTGAGTCCGGTTGTTTGAATTCTACACTGTAAAATAACTGTTAAATTTAACTCAGATTTAGAAGCTATATTTGGCATGAGATAAAATTGCATATACCAGAGACATTAAAAAGTGTCGGAGCACTATAATTAAGCGGTTGTAGCCGCAGAGGTTGTAGCCTCTCTAATAGGGATCTGGACTCCCAGACTAGTATGTCAAAATAAAGGTCCGGTGTCGGAGCACCTAAAAGTAAGCGGTTGTCGCCGCAGAGGTTGTAGCCTCTCTAATAGGGATTCGGACACCCAGACTGGCATGTCAAAGTATAGGTTCGGTGCTGGATCTCCTGGTAGTAACAGGCTGGAGCGCACCAAAGAGTGAAGGACACTCGACGCGCTGCTGTTTGTTTAATCATGTGTTGAGAAGTGTGAAAGTGAGGGTGAATGAAAAACTGTGTGAAGTCCGGGATATTTTAAAAGCTGCTGTAAGAGTGAGTGAGACAATTATTGTCTGTTTGTTAAATTTGTCTCAAGGAAACTGTTAAGTCTGTGTCCATTGAAGAAATAATTGTCTATATGCACAAAATCTCAGTGGTTGCAATAATACCAAATCCACGCATACTGATTGAGCTCTGGCTGAGGGCAGAGAGGCTGTGCAGCAGGCTGTCTGGGTCAGTTGGTGCTTGGACTGTGTGTGTGCGTGTGCAGGTGTGTGTGTGTGTGTGTGTGCGTGTGTGTGTGTGTGTGTGGGCAGGTGTGTGTACGCATTCCAAAGGGTAATAAGAGTGTTGATCTGCCCCGCTCACGGTTGTAGTGAGAAAGACCTGAGAGAGAGAATTAGCATTTTCTCCCTCATTTTTCTTTTCTCCTCAAGACAGCTTATAGCGAGCAAACAGGGGAGATCTTTTTTATTTTTTATTTTTTTTTTTTTATTTTTCCAAACATCTGATCTGAATAGTGTGTCTGTTCGAACTGCATGTGGTCAAACATTACAACTGTAAAAAATGGACGGTGAGTTTGATCGAGAGAGAGATTGGTTCGACTGGGGAAATGTGCCTACATTGGAAATGACGGTGGGAGATCAATTGCAGAGGGTATTTAATCAGATGGGAAGTTCTGAAAGTACAAGGAAGAAGGCTGAGAAAGTGAAAAAGAAGACTAAGGTAAGTGTTGAAAAATGGCAGAGAGAAGGTTTATTTCCTGTTAATAGCAGTAAATACGACGTGTTTAAAACACTGATAGAGGTTGAGAAATGTGTGCAGAGAATGTGTAAGGACGAAGGGGAAAAGAAAAAAAGGAATTGGGGATCGAAGAAAAGAATTAAGAAGTTGCGAGAAATGCAAGGGTTGACCCATTCACTGGGTGTTCATGCGAGTCTGTCTAAGTTTTTACAGGATACGTCCAGTGGAGAGAGAGAGAGAATGGTTCCCTCCGCTCCACAGTTGCAAAAGCCTGCACATCCGGAAGCTCGGGGCACCCAGACCAGCCTGTTTCTCCCCCCCTCCCTCAAGGGAGTGGAGACTCCTACTCCCCCTCCTCCTTATCTTGAGCAGCGGAGTGATTTGCACACTCACTCTGCACCCTCTGCAGCTACACAAATGCCCACACTTTATGTCAGAAATGAATGCATTTGTAACAAATGAACACCCAATTACCAGTGAAATGTGAAAACGAGTTGGTGATGCATTGCGTAAACTTTATCCTGTTTCTCTTGCTCCTATTGCAGAGTGTCAGTATCGCCCCAAGGAAGGAGAAGACGCACTGGCATTTGTTAAAAGGGCCAGAGCGGATTGGATTGATAGAACGGGAGTTGACCCCAGCTCCACCCCTATTCTTCTTCTCTCTTTCAGATCAGCTGTACTAAGAGGCGTACCACCACCTGTACGGGAGGCCATGGAAGCTAATCCTGACATGCATACGGCTGACGACACCAGATGGACAACACATTTCACTCACCACTTTATGAGACACATGAAACAGGCAGAGGAAGAAAAGGGTGAGGTAGAAAAGTTAAAATTACAACTGATGCGCATGCAGCTGGAAAATGAAAAGAAAACACACTCAGAGCGCAGTAAAGCAGGAAAAAATGCAGAGAAGTGCATTCAAGCTCCACAGGTCCCTGCCCTCCAGGTGCCAATGCAAATGATGGCACCGCCACCGATGAGATCACAGCTAAGAAATTGGGGGCCTCCTCGACCCAGAGGTCGAGGAAGAGGATTCGGGAGATAATCAGGTAACAGACCATCTCACAATAACTGTCTGATTTGTGGACAACCAGGTCACTGGGCAAGGACATGTCCAAACGGAGCACAGATGGGATATCCTCCATACATCCCTCAACCACCATGGCCTGGCACGGGGTGTGAGCAGACTCCTATGCAGCCGACACAGTCAACTCCACCCACTCAGCTCCACGCCGCTCCAAACCCAGAAGCTGCTCCAGTCCTCGGGTGGAATCAACAACCTCATTTCTGAAAGGGCCCACGGGAAGCCGGAAAGGGGGCGTTGGCAGACCCTTGTCTCATGGTTACGGTAAACGGACAGCCAATGAGCTTCATGGTGGACACCGGTGCTCGATTTTCATCAATCAGAGAATTACCAGCGGGCACCAGGCTGACCAAAGACTCTGTACCATTAGTAAGTTTCTCGGGGATCCCACAAAGACTGCAACTAACTGAACTGACTGATGTTGCTGTGTCATCACAAACACACAGACACAACTTCATTTTTTCACAAAACCGTCCCGTGAATCTCCTGGGGAGAGATCTCTTGTTGAAACTGGCAGTAATGATAAAATGCTCAGCAGACGGCCTTTCATTGATGTTTCCAGATGGCACTGAACATCGATGTTCTGTTGGTCCTGATCCAACACCTTTCAACGGCGTTGTGACTTCAGTCGATCAACCTGAACTGTATGAGGGGAACTTGCCACAGACCGCTGACATCTACTGGGCAGAACTGGACCCCGGTGACTCTTGTTTTGAAACAATGATGCAGACCTATTGTGAATGGCTGCCCTGGATTAGATCTTTGAATCCTTATACAGGTCCCTTAGATCCCTACCATTGCACATTGTTTTATGACAGAGATTCAGATTTAACATATGAAGAACATTTTGAACAAGTAATAAATGAACATGTGTGGCCATTAACTGTAAAAACACTGTATGTAGGAAAGCAAGGAGTCGCTTTAGGAGTAGACCTCACTGAAGAGCAGGTAGAGTGGTACAGACACTCAGGTGAGGCATATCCACACATAACTATGCAAATTAGTACATCACATCAGGCAAAAGATCTGAGTCCTATGATGCGTCAAGCCAAAGATGCCTCTGACTGGATGGTGACCACGCTTCCCATGGTGAGTTTTTCACCCTCATGTGAAATGTACAGTATTGAGATGTCATACGTCGTGTCTTCTACTCTCCATCATCACCTCATTCAGAGGGACCACGGCAGAGAGAGAGATGACCATGAAAGTGCCAAGGAGATTCTGGATGCTTTTCCATCTTCTCTATGGTCATCAGGCCCTACTGATGTTGGTTTCTGCAAGTCTGCGGAACCGGTATCTTTTTCTGTCTCTGTGTCCAATCCCATCTTTCTACCGCAGTACAACAGCAGTCCTGAGGGACAGGCGGGGATTGCAGACACGTTGCAGGGTCTTATCCAAGCTGGCGTAGTTATCCCAACTGTTGACACAGGATAGAACACACCTATTCTACCGGTGAAAAAGAAGGAGGCAGGTACTTATCGCATGGTACATGATCTTCGTGCCATAAATAATATTGTATCTACAGCCTCCACACCTGTACCGAATCCACATACTGCGTTGTCACATCTCTCACCTGAACATAAATATTTCTCTTGTATAGATTTGGCTAATGCTTTTTTCTGTCTGCCATTAGCAGATCAGGTGAAACCACTGTTCACATTCACATATCAAGGTAAAAAATACACCTATGACAGACTTCCTCAAGGCTTTGTCTTGTCTCCTGGGATCTTCAATAAAGTTCTCAGACAGCAACTGTCAGATTTAGAACTACCTCCAGGAGTTCTTCTGGTGCAGTATGTTGATGATTTATTGCTTGCTGCTCCTGATGCCTCCACTTGTTTGACGGCAACACAGGCTCTTCTTTTACTTCTCCATGAAAAGGGATTTAAGGTTTCAAGAAAAAAGTTGCAGTGTTGTCGTCCAACAGTGTCGTTTCTTGGCCGTCTGGTATCATCGCGTGGCACAGGTATTGCATCAGCACACAAGACATCCATCTTGCATCATTCAAAGCCGAACACAGTCAAAGACATGCTATCTTTTTTAGGATTAGCAAACTACAGCCGTTCATTTATTCCTGACTTTGCTGAACATACACACCATCTTCGGTCGATGGTCCGAGAGGTTGGAATGCGCAATCTTAACGGAATCTTAGATTGGACACATGAAGCAGAGGAATCATTTGTCACCTTGAAACAGCCTCTCTCCCAGGAATCTGACATGGCAATTCCTGACTATAGCAAACCATTTTATCTGGATGTTTCTGAACAACCACATTCAGTTGCTTCTGTGCTTTTTCAGAAACAAGGGGGAGAACGTCGTGTAATAATGTACACAAGTGTAATTTTAGATTCAACAGAGGACAAACAACCCCCATGTGCCAGATATGCAGCAGGACTTACAAAAATCCTTAAGAAAACTGCACATATTGTTCTAAATCACACCTTGCATGTCCTTACATCGCACAGTGTAGCAGCATTCGTCACAAGCAATGCGTTTACAATGTCGTCACAAAGACAGAACAACATGTCTAAGACTCTTTTTGCTCCACATATAATGTACACACATGAAGGAGTGAATATGGCAGATGGGCTCACAGAAGGAGAACCCCATTGTTGCACAGAGAAAACCGAACAAGACAACAAACTCAGACCAGATTTACATACAGCCCCACTGCAGGAAACAGACATGACTTTGTTTACTGATGGCTGTTGCTACAGACATGAAACTGATGGTTTAAAAGCATCATATGCTGTGGTAATTGAAAGCGAAACAACTGAGCAACATGAAGTGCTAGAAGCAGGAAGATTAGAAGGTCCGCAGTCAGCCCAAAGAGCCGAACTAGTAGCAGTGATCAGAGCATTGATACTAGCAGAAGGAAAAAATGTAAACATCTATACAGATTCCGCATATGTACATAGTGTTGTTCATATTGATCTTCCAGCATGGCTCAGAGTAGGATTTAAAACCACAACAGGTCAGCCGGTAAAACACCATGATGATGTAATAAACCTACTGCAAGCTATTCACAAACCCTCCACAGTAGCAATACTGAAATGTAAAGGGCATGACAAGACTCAAACAAACATCTCACGAGGAAACAACGCTGCAGACCAGGCTGCAAAGGATGCAGGAGGATATTCACCTCAACTGCAGATGATTGTAAGTACTGATAACCACAAACTGATTAATCAACCACATAACCACATTACCCGCCAGTCAGTAAAAACACAACAGGAGGCGGCAGCACCGGAGGAGAGACAGGGCTGGCTGGAGCATGGAGCACGGAGGCGGGATGATGGACTGTGGACCGGACTGGAGAACCAACCAATACCACCTGCAGGTCTGTTAAAAGATCTCATAGCTGAAGCACATGGACCAGCACATCTGGGTCAAACAGAGGTCATGTCACGATTGTCACACTGGTGGCACCCGTACATGAAGGAAACAGTTCAGACATACATACAAGATTGTGAAGTATGTCAGTTTTTTAATGTTAAACCATCAATTAAGACATCAGCTGGTAAATTTAGTTTACCGACTCTACCGGGACAAGAAGTGATCATTGATTTCACAGACATGGGAGATAGATGTAAAGGAAACAGATATCTCTTAGTGATAGTGGATTCATACACCAGATGGGTGGAAGCTTATCCATGTAAAAAAGAGGATGCAACAGCTGTAATCAAAGCATTTGTAAATCATTATATTCCTACACATGGGTTCCCTCGTCGCATCAGGTCAGATAACGGTACACATTTCAAGAACAAAGACCTACAAGCAGTTGAGAAAATGATGGGATTAAAACATGCTTTTGGAACAGTGTACCACCCACAATCACAGGGAAAAGTAGAAAGGATGAACCGAAACCTAAAGACGAAGCTGGGTAAGATATGTCATGACACCAAGATGGACTGGGTAAGTGCACTGCCCATTGCATTAATGGCTGTCAGATCTTCTGTCAATTCCCAGACAGGTTTCACCCCGTTTGAACTGCAGAGAGGACTACAGTTTCCAGGTCCAGGAGCAGGAACTGGCACGGAAGACCCTCCTCCGTTCCTGCAACAGAGGAAGTATTTTAAAGTTTTGAGATGTCTGGAATCTCGGTTCTCTGCACAGGTTGCCGGGACCGGCAGCAAGGGGGACTCGGCTGAGATCCCCAACACCAGCCCCTGGGTACTTCTCAAGGTGATAAATAGGAAGTGGTCCAAGCCCAGGTGGACGGGTCCGTTTAAGGTCGTCGAGAGGACGTCTCACGCTGTTCGGCTGAGTGGCAAAGGAGACACCTGGTACCATCTGTCACAGTGTACTCCAGCAGGAGAACCACATCGCACTCTACAGGAGACCTCCGACCATCTGAAACAAGTTGCCCCTGGATCGGCTGATCCAGGAGACGCTCCACACGTGAAAGGGCAGAATAATCCCTGTGTGAGAGTCAGGTTGTCAGGGCAGTCTACCCCTGTACACCGAAGTAAGAAGAATACAGAGAAGTAGACGACAGCAAGAGAGGAGGTGAAATAGCGCTCCTCTCCATCACGTGACACGCCAAGTCACCATCATATAAAAGTTTTGTTTGTTGCTATTTGAGTATATGATTGTTGCTTTTGCTTACATATGAACTCTATTATACGAAGAGTGTCGTATAGTGTAATGCGTATTGATGCTAGTTATTGACCTCTGGGTTCAGAGGTCAAAAGGGGGAATTGAAGGAATATACAAGTTAAACATTTGATTTCTGTGAGACAACTGAACACATTGTATTGTTATCTTCCTACACAGCTGGGATTTCTCCCACTGCTAAAGTTGGGAAAAACAAAGCTGTAAATTAATGTTCAGGGACATCCCAAGTTGGTTGGCGATGTCTCCTCAGTGCTCCATTCTGCACAATTCATGGTCAAGGTAAGATTGGAACAGATAAGAGGTCAGAGGTCACTTTGGTCCCACGGAATGACAAGCTTTGAGTAAAACCAGTTTTAAGCAGTTTTGGAGACAAAGGAATAACAACGTCACCATAGCAACGCATACATCACGAGGAACTGACCAATGTGAGGTTGAGGTGTCGTATGCAAATGTATAAATATGAACCCCGCGTTGCAACGGGGCCCTTCTTCATTGTAAACCTGGCCTATATACTTGGGTCTGCAAGGAAGAACGGTCCGAGCTCGTATAGATGTAAACTCTGATATATGGAATTTTGTAGCATTGTATAATCTGATATGCATTTTTGTAAACTCTTGTTTGTGTGATTATTAAATGCATTATTGAAGAAATTAACACTCTCTTTCTGCCTCTCCCGGATCAAACGAACATGCAGGAATTCAGGGGAACACAGGTACGAATTCCAACACTATGATGCAATGCGCAATACAAAAATATAATGATACTCTAATTTGAGTAGAATAATTGCAAGATTTGCAAAAGTATACCATATCAAAGTTCAACCTTGTGAAAGTTGACCTTGATTTTAAGGCACTTCTGGACCGGACACTAAATTCATGTCAGTTGTACCTGGTGAGTCACAGTCATCAGAATCTGCCCTCCATTTGTCTCAGTGTCATTTCTCGGCCTTTTAAGCCATAAGTAATAACAATAATAAAAAGTATCAGCAGCCCACATTGAAACCATGTCACATCAATGTAGAGATATTCAACATTGAAAATGCAACATCTATACAATGTCATATCAACGTAGGGAAATTCAACATTGAAAATGCAACATCTATACAATGTCAAATCAATGACAATTCTTCAATTGTTGAAATAGTAACTGTAATTAAACATTGAAACAACATCGCTTTTTCAACCTCAACCAAAAATAACCAATCTGACCAAAATCCAACGTTGAATCAATGCCTTTTGCTATCTGGGTCAATGTCTGACTGGGACTTGTGGTAACGGTGGATCCTGTGCGCCTTTTAGCTCAGACCCATTGTGGTATCGCTTCTCGGCCTTTTGGCTAAGATCAAGTGTAGTATCTGTTCTTATCAGTGGGGCTCAAAGTGGGAAAGGGTAAGAAGAGAAATAATGAAAAAGCCAAAAGAGAAAGGAGGAAAAGGAGTCCCGGATTTCTATTTAACACTGGGAAGTTTTTACATGGCACAGCATATGGCTATTGCCACGGACCCCTCCAGGAACCCAAAGACAAGTGCAATGTCTCGTTTCTGGATGGGGTCCTACCTCCGAAAACTCAAGATTTTACCCACCGATCTTAAAGTACCAGTGTCTTTTAACCTGCCACCGGCCTATGGTTTTATCAAGACATTTCTTAAACATTTGAACCTGGAACAGGAGGAGTTGCAGATTTGAACTAACCACAGATGTCTGATCTCTGTTGTGCAGGAACGGGAACCAGTGAGTCCAGTGCGCGGGCTCGCACTCGGTGAGCCCTCCACAGTTTGGCGCAACGTGAACCATCCTGTTCTCCCAAACAGACTCCGGGACCTGTCATGGCTGGTGGCTCACGAGGTTCTCCCAGTCAGAGCCGTCATGCACTCCCGAGGAATGGCGGCGCACTCAACTTGCCCCCGGCCTGGTTGTGGCGCTCCTGAGTCGGTGAGGCACCTCCTCTGGGAGTGCAGCGCTGCCGTAGACCAGTGGGCAACGGCCGGCTCCTTGCAATTCCCGTACTTGCCAGCAGGGGAGGTCCTTACAGCACAGCTGGTGCTATACGGGGTGAGCCAAAAGGTCAGGACAAAGGAAGACTTTGCAAAGATGTGGCTCACCCTGGCCGCCATCAAAGACGCCACCTGGACCTCCAGAAACCTGCTGGTGAGAAGGCATAGGCAGATCCCCCCCGTGGCTGTGATCCAGATGGCCGCAGCGACGGTCCGGGAGGTGGAAGCTGCAGGCGGCAGGCCGAGGACACAGCCACAAAGAAGAATCGCCTCCCTGCCCATTCGGACGAAGGAGCCGGAGCCTCACAAGAAAAGGTCAAGGCAGCGGCGGCCTGGCTCTCCGGGTGTGTCTGGAGGGAAGGAGCACGAGGGAGAGGACCTCCTCTGAGCACCATGGCAGAACCCCGAGAGACCAAATGTTTGGGAGAACAGGATGAGTTCCCCTTGATAGGGACTCACTGCTCTCCTGCACCACAGAATAGACTTTTAAAACTGAATGCACTTCCTTTTAGTGACTTTTACAATGATAGGCACTTTTTGTATTCCTCACGTTTCATCATTTTACTCAACAGGTCTTGTTTTAGTCATGAATATCTATTTATTTAAACTATTGTATTTATGATATTTTAAACAGAAACTTATACCTTCTTTGTTTTTGTGTCAAATGACGAATGAAGAAACTGACCTGTAAAATGTGCCAATAAAATCTTGTAAAAGAAAAAATCTGTTCTTATCAGTTTAATATCTGATATGTCCCCTATCTGGGGACTGTATATTAAATAGATTTTTGGAACAGGGAGATGGAATAGGAGCTTGCTCTGTCCACTCCACGCATCGACCTGGTATTGCAGTTCATCTGGGAATGGTGCACCCTCCTCTGCTGTTGAAGGAAACCTCAATAGTTGTTGGTAGAAGGAGTTTGCTCAAAGTGGAACAAAGAAAGCAAGTTTCACCAGCAGTGTAAAACAAAGAGCTTCTCCTGTCTGTGCCAGCAGGGGTGTGAGCCTGTCGTCTCTGACACCTTAGCACCTCTCTCAATGCACTCAAGGGGGAGGTGAATGAAATGTTGAGGCAAAGGCCCAGCAAGAATGCGGGCCCAGAATCACTGTCTCCCCGTCCACCTCCAGGACTCTGAGACGTACAGGAAAGATTGTGGATGATATCTCACAGCCCGCTCAATCTGCTGGAGCCACTGCCCTGTGGCCGGAGGACGCACTGATATGTGGAGGTCAATGGCTGACTTGGAGATATGTGGTTGTTTGTGTGTGTCGTCAGAATTCCTATGTTTTCTCATGGTTTTCCCTGAAAAATGGCAGAAAAACTGAAAACGACCCTGGAAGCCATTTTGAAAAAGGAGTGTTTTCACTGGCTCGGACTGCTGTTGCCGTGGAAACACCCCGAAACGCAACAGAAGATTGTGGTTTTCACCTGAAAACCATGTTGTGTGAGCGGCGCGTGGACAACTCGTCCATGGATAAGTCGTCCACAAAACTGCAAACTTGGACAACTCGTCTACAGGATGCTGGACAACTCGTCCACGACAAGCTTTGTCAGCATTACTGATTCGAAGGATTCCATTTTAATATATATTTAACACATTTGGAAGGATAACTAACTGTATCTGACACAAAAACATCAGATGTATCAACATATGTGACACAATAATGACGTTGAAACGCCACTTCATAGGTGACGGCTTTGAGTGATGCGTCCAGGTGCTGGTTAACGTGTCGGAAGCTGCTTTGTGACACGTTAAGGAGCTGCGGGGCTCGTACAGTTTTCCACATGACATGTTTTTTCAGCAGTACAGTGGTCCCTCGTTTATCGTGGGGGTTACGTTCTAAAAATAACCCGCAAGAAGCGAAATCCAGGAAGTCAACTCTTTTTATTTTACAAGTATTATATATGTTTCAAGGCTGTAAAACATTCCCTCACATTTCTCTCTTGTTTACGCTCAATTTTGGGATGTTTTGCAATCTCCTATTGGACCAGCAGCTTACATGTGGCTCAAACACAATGCCCATTACAACAATATCACTACGCAAGTAAAAATAGTGCCGACTTTAAACATTGGTTTAAAAGAAAACAAACTGCCGGAATACAATAGAAGAACTTTTGACGTTGAATCAACCTTGTTTCAACCATGTTATCAACATTGATAAATTACTATTAAAAGTCCATTTCAGCACTTTTAACATTCCTTTATTTTTTAATGCGTCAAATAAAGCCAAAATAATCACTTTAATCTCCATTTAGTGAAGTTCCACAGGGATCATGCCAAAGTCATCCAGTAGTGACATCACTGCACTGAAGGGAAGCGATGTCACTGCTGGAAAACCAAGTTTGGAGCAACTGCAGAACTTTAAAACCAAATAGAATCACGTGATTATTTCTTACAATCATAAAATACAGGGGAAGGGTGAAACATTCTGAAGTGGTTCATTAAGTATGCGTACAGCAGTGGCTCTCAAACAGTTTATACAGACTTCAATGTACATACTCCAAAATTGATTATAATTATGCCATTAAAAGGTAAATATTTGAAAATAAGTAGAGTGCTTGCAGATTAATTTTTTATTTTTTTTTTTAAGGAAACCAAGGTTGAGAACAGTTGCTTTACTTGCTGTCAGGCTGGGACTGGAAGCAGGACTCAGGTGCAGAGGATATCAGTAAAATGAGTTTTATTAAAACCAAAAATCCACAGTTGTGGAAAAAAAAGGCCAACTCAACATGAGGTAGGGGTGGGGAGACAAGGGGGCGAACATCAGCTTGTAGTCCCCATGGAACGCGCCACGCCACCACTCCTCTCAGGTGCATAGCGCAGCCACTTCTGCATTGCACCCTCGTACTGCTTTTCAGTCAGCCTCCGGTCAAACTGACGAGCAGCCGCTGTGAGAAAGAAAGAAGGAAACACGGTACTTGTTATAAAAGCAGCAATGCACGCTACAAGTTCTAATCTGAATAAATCTAAAAATACATTCACTATATGTAAAGCAAATAATAAAACAGGTTCGAACAATATGGTATGAAAGGTGCTGCTATTACTTGGCCAAGTTTAATGTACAGGAGTCCTCTTGTAAAACTGTAAAGAGAGGAAAACAAATATGAACACATATACATATTTTATATTTGTATGTCCATGTGTATATATACATGACACTGCTGACAGAGCAGCTTAAAAGCCTGAACATATTCGCTGCCTCGTCTGCTGACTTCATGCAGGTCGCGGGTGGTTCATGCTGATGGCCCCATTCTGGACTCACTTTGCATTGCTCAAGATGGAGGATCCATGCACAGCCGGCAGCTCAGGCCATGCGGCCAAACATTTGGCTGCACGTGCACTAACAAAGTAGGGCCGCACTTTAGGCCGTGCAAAGTGTGGCCCTACACCCTTCCTCCCACGTGCTCCAACAAAGTAGGGCCGCATGGCCTGAGCTGCCGACTGCGCATGGATCCTCCGTCTTCCCGTCAGAACAATCACAAATTAAAAGCCAATAAAGATACCCAGACGGCTAAACTCCTACAATGAAACCCAAACTACTTTAGGAAATATGGAGAACACTGGGCAACAGAAGTGGGGATATTTCCGTTCATGTTATGAAACGAAGTGAGTCCAGAGTGGAGCATGGCCATCATGAACCACCCGCGGCCTACGCCATGGCCATGCAGACCAGCATTGTGGTGTGTCAAGCCACGTGGCTTAACACACCGCAATGCTCGTCTGCATGGCCATGGCGTTGCCCCCCCCACCCGACTTTCCCACCGGAACTCTCCGGACACCGGGACCACAGTGTTCGTTAGCAGTTGGGACAGTTGTCGACCGCATGTAACGTTTGAGTTTCTACGATTTACGTTACGAGGGCGAGTTTAGCTAGCTGGCGAACAGCACATCGCTCCTACCTTTTTTTTTTTTTAATGAAACCGGGCAATAAAACTTTGCAAGCAAATACGCTCATGACACGTATTTAACCTTAATGTTATACGGTGACTCAAGACAATTATTATGCTGAAATGCTGACAATGAAATATCCTCTTACCTTCCGAAATGATGCTGTGACCGCGCGCAACAACTCCTTCGCAGCAATGAGACCTCTTCTCCCGCAGCGACCACACCTGATTCTACCCACAATGCAAAGCGCGCATGACGAGATCACGTGCGTTCTCACGATAATGAACATCGAGGGGCGGCGACATTAAGCTGCAATCTCCAGACAGTTTCCAGCCGTCTGCGAAGCACAATGTGAACCCGTGTGTGTGTGTGTGTGTGTGTGTGTGTGTGTGTGTGTTGAATCTTTGAACTGAACAATTTTACAGGACAAATGATTTTACACCAAATGTATAGTTTGTGGTCCTCATGGAGGCCATATACCAGATGCTCTGAGGTGTGCAGGCGCCTCAGTAGGTGGAGCAGCTGCCTAAAACTGCTACTGCCTTGATCTCATGAGATTTTCATTGCCAGCAAATGGAGCCTGGTCAAATATAAACCACATCATGAAGAAAATATATTATAAAATGATATGAATAATATTTCGATTTGGTGTTCCGTATGGGTGAAAATATTCAGAATCCCTAAATATCTGTTTTTGGATTCGGTCTAGAATATGGACGTCTCTAAAGCATATTTTTGTTGATATGCACCATATCTGGTCAAATACGAACCCACTATGTGACATGAAGACAAAATATTGTATACAGTAAACATTTTGAAGTTCGTCAGTATGTTCTATTAAGCCGGCCGAACATACTGACGAACTTCAAAATAGATATGGCCATATCTAATCACACATTTTGTTTCTGGAATATGGATCAAATACATGGCATATCATAATATGTTAATTATACAGTCTATATTAGATTAATGTATCACATAAACCGCTATAGATTTTCCAATGCATATGGTTGTGTTGACACATCTCATCAAATACGGATGAAGTATACAGCTCCTTATGACTATGATGCAATGCGCAATACAAAAATATAATGATACTCTAATTTGAGTAGAATAATTGCAAGATTTGCAAAAGTATACCATATCAAAGTTCAACCTTGTGAAAGTTGACCTTGATTTTAAGGCACTTCTGGACCGGACACTAAATTCATGTCAGTTGTACCTGGTGAGTCACAGTCATCAGAATCTGCCCTCCATTTGTCTCAGTGTCATTTCTCGGCCTTTTAAGCCATAAGTAATAACAATAATAAAAAGTATCAGCAGCCCACATTGAAACCATGTCACATCAATGTAGAGATATTCAACATTGAAAATGCAACATCTATACAATGTCAAATCAATGACAATTCTTCAATTGTTGAAATAGTAACTGTAATTAAACATTGAAACAACATCGCTTTTTCAACCTCAACCAAAAATAACCAATCTGACCAAAATCCAACGTTGAATCAATGCCTTTTGCTATCTGGCTCAATGTCTGACTGGGACTTGTGGTAACGGTGGATCCTGTGCGCCTTTTAGCTCAGACCCATTGTGGTATCGCTTCTCGGCCTTTTGGCTAAGATCAAGTGTAGTATCTGTTCTTATCAGTTTAATATCTGATATGTCCCCTATCTGGGGACTGTATATTAAATTGATTTTTGGAACAGGGAGATGGAATAGGAGCTTGCTCTGTCCACTCCACGCATCGACCTGGTATTGCAGTTCATCTGGGAATGGTGCACCCTCCTCTGCTGTTGAAGGAAACCTCAATAGTTGTTGGTAGAAGGAGTTTGCTCAAAGTGGAACAAAGAAAGCAAGTTTCACCAGCAGTGTAAAACAAAGAGCTTCTCCTGTCTGTGCCAGCAGGGGTGTGAGCCTGTCGTCTCTGACACCTTAGCACCTCTCTCAATGCACTCAAGGGGGAGGTGAATGAAATGTTGAGGCAAAGGCCCAGCAAGAATGCGGGCCCAGAATCACTGTCTCCCCGTCCACCTCCAGGACTCTGAGACGTACAGGAAAGATTGTGGATGATATCTCACAGCCCGCTCAATCTGCTGGAGCCACTGCCCTGTGGCCGGAGGACGCACTGATATGTGGAGGTCAATGGCTGACTTGGAGATATGTGGTTGTTTGTGTGTGTCGTCAGAATTCCTATGTTTTCTCATGGTTTTCCCTGAAAAATGGCAGAAAAACTGAAAACGACCCTGGAAGCCATTTTGAAAAAGGAGTGTTTTCACTGGCTCGGACTGCTGTTGCCGTGGAAACACCCCGAAACGCAACAGA
Source organism: Blennius ocellaris (assembly GCF_963422515.1). NCBI lineage: Eukaryota > Metazoa > Chordata > Actinopteri > Blenniiformes > Blenniidae > Blennius > Blennius ocellaris. The sequence goes on along the minus strand of NC_137659.1, from coordinate 26,792,958 downwards.
AGATTGTGGTTTTCACCTGAAAACCATGTTGTGTGAGCGGCGCGTGGACAACTCGTCCATGGATAACTCGTCCACAAAACTGCAAACGTGGACAACTCGTCTACAGGATGCTGGACAACTCGTCCACGACAAGCTTTGTCAGCATTACTGATTCGAAGGATTCCATTTTAATATATATTTAACACATTTGGAAGGATAACTAACTGTATCTGACACAAAAACATCAGATGTATCAACATATGTGACACAATAATGACGTTGAAACGCCACTTCATAGGTGACGGCTTTGAGTGATGCGTCCAGGTGCTGGTTAACGTGTCGGAAGCTGCTTTGTGACACGTTAAGGAGCTGCGGGGCTCGTACAGTTTTCCACATGACATGTTTTTTCAGCAGTACAGTGGTCCCTCGTTTATCGTGGGGGTTACGTTCTAAAAATAACCCGCAAGAAGCGAAATCCAGGAAGTCAACTCTTTTTATTTTACAAGTATTATATATGTTTCAAGGCTGTAAAACATTCCCTCACATTTCTCTCTTGTTTACGCTCAATTTTGGGATGTTTTGCAATCTCCTATTGGACCAGCAGCTTACATGTGGCTCAAACACAATGCCCATTACAACAATATCACTACGCAAGTAAAAATAGTGCCGACTTTAAACATTGGTTTAAAAGAAAACAAACTGCCGGAATACAATAGAAGAAATTTTGACGTTGAATCAACCTTGTTTCAACCATGTTATCAACATTGATAAATTACTATTAAAAGTCCATTTCAGCACTTTTAACATTCCTTTATTTTTTAATGCGTCAAATAAAGCCAAAATAATCACTTTAATCTCCATTTAGTGAAGTTCCACAGGGATCATGCCAAAGTCATCCAGTAGTGACATCACTGCACTGAAGGGAAGCGATGTCACTGCTGGAAAACCAAGTTTGGAGCAACTGCAGAACTTTAAAACCAAATAGAATCACGTGATTATTTCTTACAATCATAAAATACAGGGGAAGGGTGAAACATTCTGAAGTGGTTCATTAAGTATGCGTACAGCAGTGGCTCTCAAACAGTTTATACAGACTTCAATGTACATACTCCAAAATTGATTATAATTATGCCATTAAAAGGTAAATATTTGAAAATAAGTAGAGTGCTTGCAGATTAATTTTTTATTTTTTTTTTTAAGGAAACCAAGGTTGAGAACAGTTGCTTTACTTGCTGTCAGGCTGGGACTGGAAGCAGGACTCAGGTGCAGAGGATATCAGTAAAATGAGTTTTATTAAAACCAAAAATCCACAGTTGTGGAAAAAAAAGGACAACTCAACATGAGGTAGGGGTGGGGAGACAAGGGGGCGAACATCAGCTTGTAGTCCCCATGGAACGCGCCACGCCACCACTCCTCTCAGGTGCATAGCGCAGCCACTTCTGCATTGCACCCTCGTACTGCTTTTCAGTCAGCCTCCGGTCAAACTGACGAGCAGCCGCTGTGAGAAAGAAAGAAGGAAACACGGTACTTGTTATAAAAGCAGCAATGCACGCTACAAGTTCTAATCTGAATAAATCTAAAAATACATTCACTATATGTAAAGCAAATAATAAAACAGGTTCGAACAATATGGTATGAAAGGTGCTGCTATTACTTGGCCAAGTTTAATGTACAGGAGTCCTCTTGTAAAACTGTAAAGAGAGGAAAACAAATATGAACACATATACATATTTTATATTTGTATGTCCATGTGTATATATACATGACACTGCTGACAGAGCAGCTTAAAAGCCTGAACATATTCGCTGCCTCGTCTGCTGACTTCATGCAGGTCGCGGGTGGTTCATGCTGATGGCCCCATTCTGGACTCACTTTGCATTGCTCAAGATGGAGGATCCATGCACAGCCGGCAGCTCAGGCCATGCGGCCAAACATTTGGCTGCACGTGCACTAACAAAGTAGGGCCGCACTTTAGGCCGTGCAAAGTGTGGCCCTACACCCTTCCTCCCACGTGCTCCAACAAAGTAGGGCCGCATGGCCTGAGCTGCCGACTGCGCATGGATCCTCCGTCTTCCCGTCAGAACAATCACAAATTAAAAGCCAATAAAGATACCCAGACGGCTAAACTCCTACAATGAAACCCAAACTACTTTAGGAAATATGGAGAACACTGGGCAACAGAAGTGGGGATATTTCCGTTCATGTTATGAAACGAAGTGAGTCCAGAGTGGAGCATGGCCATCATGAACCACCCGCGGCCTACGCCATGGCCATGCAGACCAGCATTGTGGTGTGTCAAGCCACGTGGCTTAACACACCGCAATGCTCGTCTGCATGGCCATGGCGTTGCCCCCCCCACCCGACTTTCCCACCGGAACTCTCCGGACACCGGGACCACAGTGTTCGTTAGCAGTTGGGACAGTTGTCGACCGCATGTAACGTTTGAGTTTCTACGATTTACGTTACGAGGGCGAGTTTAGCTAGCTGGCGAACAGCACATCGCTCCTACCTTTTTTTTTTTTTAATGAAACCGGGCAATAAAACTTTGCAAGCAAATACGCTCATGACACGTATTTAACCTTAATGTTATACGGTGACTCAAGACAATTATTATGCTGAAATGCTGACAATGAAATATCCTCTTACCTTCCGAAATGATGCTGTGACCGCGCGCAACAACTCCTTCGCAGCAATGAGACCTCTTCTCCCGCAGCGACCACACCTGATTCTACCCACAATGCAAAGCGCGCATGACGAGATCACGTGCGTTCTCACGATAATGAACATCGCGGGGCGGCGACATTAAGCTGCAATCTCCAGACAGTTTCCAGCCGTCTGCGAAGCACAATGTGAACCCGTGTGTGTGTGTGTGTGTGTGTGTGTGTGTGTGTGTGTTGAATCTTTGAACTGAACAATTTTACAGGACAAATGATTTTACACCAAATGTCTAGTTTGTGGTCCTCATGGAGGCCATATACCAGATGCTCTGAGGTGTGCAGGCGCCTCAGTAGGTGGAGCAGCTGCCTAAAACTGCTACTGCCTTGATCTCATGACATTTTCATTGCCAGCAAATGGAGCCTGGTCAAATATAAACCACATCATGAAGAAAATATATTATAAAATGATATGAATAATATTTCGATTTGGTGTTCCGTATGGGTGAAAATATCCAGAATCCCTAAATATCTGTTTTTGGATTCGGTCTAGAATATGGACGTCTCTAAAGCATATTTTTGTTGATATGCACCATATCTGGTCAAATACGAACCCACTATGTGACATGAAGACAAAATATTGTATACAGTAAACATTTTGAAGTTCGTCAGTATGTTCTATTAAGCCGGCCGAACATACTGACGAACTTCAAAATAGATATGGCCATATCTAATCACACATTTTGTTTCTGGAATATGGATCAAATACATGGCATATCATAATATGTTAATTATACAGTCTATATTAGATTAATGTATGACATAAACCTCTATAGATTTTCCAATGCATATGGTTGTGTTGACACATCTCATCAAATACGGATTAAGTATACAGCTCCTTATGACTATGATGCAATGCGCAATACAAAAATATAATGATACTCTAATTTGAGTAGAATAATTGCAAGATTTGCAAAAGTATACCATATCAAAGTTCAACCTTGTGAAAGTTGACCTTGATTTTAAGGCACTTCTGGACCGGACACTAAATTCATGTCAGTTGTACCTGGTGAGTCACAGTCATCAGAATCTGCCCTCCATTTGTCTCAGTGTTATTTCTCGGCCTTTTAAGCCATAAGTAATAACAATAATAAAAAGTATCAGCAGCCCACATTGAAACCATGTCACATCAATGTAGAGATATTCAACATTGAAAATGCAACATCTATACAATGTCATATCAATGTAGGGAAATTCAACATTGAAAATGCAACATCTATACAATGTCATATCAACGTAGGGAAATTCAACATTGAAAATGCAACATCTAAACAATGTCATATCAATGACAATTCTTCAATTGTTGAAATAGTAACTGTAATTAAACATTGAAACAACATCGCTTTTTCAACCTCAACCAAAAATAACCAATCTGACCAAAATCCAACGTTGAATCAATGCCTTTTGCTATCTGGGTCAATGTCTGACTGGGACTTGTGGTAACGGTGGATCCTGTGCGCCTTTTAGCTCAGACCCATTGTGGTATCGCTTCTCGGCCTTTTGGCTAAGACTGCGGTCGCCTCCATTGGGTGGTGGAATCGTTTGCCTGTTGTGGCATTGATTACACTGTTCTCGGAGGATATTTTTTTTTTTCTTACTGTACAAGGAATTTTCTTTTGCAACTTGTTTGTAGTTGAGATTCTTGTCAGTGAAAAACCTGTTTTACTGTAGACTGAGGGGAGCTGTTTTCATAGCTTTCTTCAGTCTTTTTACTTTTTTATAGTTGTCTTGTAAAGTTAATATATTTATTCTTACTGTTTTATTGTAATTTATTGGTGTTTTAAAGCCCTTTTAGCTGGTGGTGTCTCCAAAATGTCGGCCAGCCATGCCGGCATGAGGAGGCACCACAGCGTGCGTTTTACCTTTTTAGAAAAAGATGGGAAATTGGTCACCATGTCACGCCTTGATTTTTCCAGGAAGCTTGTGCAGGGCGTGCTCGGCTTTTCCCCGACAGACCTGAATTGTGTCCTGACCTTGCCGTTCAACAAAGGATTTGATGTAAGTTTTTGCTCTGCCGCACTCCTACGACAGTTCTGGTCCCGGTTTGAAAATGTGAAACCCCAGTTTTCTGTGTTCAATGTGGAGAAGCTTTCTGACAATGCGCCTAAAACCGTCATTGTCAGGATGTTCAATGAAACTGTGAATGCAGAAGACATCTGTGCATGGCTGGGAAGATACTGCACTGTTAAAGGCCAGGCTACCAAGGTGAGGGATGAAGACGGTATCTGGAATTGTGCTTGGAGGGTCCCCATTCAACAATGGCAGGACCCCCAGGGCTTCCAGGGCCTGAAGCATCTCCCGCCCATGATAGTCCTTGGGGAAAACAGGGGCTATATACATTACCAGGGCCAGCCCAAGCTCTGCCGTAAGTGTGGTCAGCATGGCCACCTGGCTGAAGCCTGTGAGCTGGTCGTCTGTAGGAAGTGCAGAGAAATTGGTCACACCTTTGAGGAGTGTACTAATGGCAGAAGGTGCAATCTTTGTGGAGACACAAACCACCTCTTCAGAGATTGCCCCAAATCCTTTGCCAACAAGTTGAAGGCAGCAAAATGGGCGGATAGTGAGAAAAGTGACGGACACGAGGAACAGGTGCAAGAGATAATTGAAGAGGCGGGTATTGTGAACCCAGATCCTCCATCCACTACTGTGGTTGGAGGAGAAGGATCAGTTGAGGTTGAAGGGGAGGGGCCTGTAAAGAGCTCCTCAGGTGAATCTGATGGAGTCAACGAGGACATGCAGGCAGCAGGTGGAGCTGGTTCCAGTGGTGAGGAAAGCCAGGGATCCAGCGAGGATGCCCCCCTCCCCAATGCCCAACAACCCAAGAGACCGGCATCAGAATTGTCCTCCGGGTCCCCCCGGGGCTCGGAGAAGAGGGGAAGGGTTGAGGTCTCCTCAGGCAGTTCATCTGCGGAGGAACTCAGAGTCTTCCCTTCCGATTCACCCAATGAGGTTTCTTTTCTTTCAATTGCTCTGCAATCAACCCCAAAGGGCTCAAAAATGAACTGCAGGTTGCAGGAGAGACCAACTCCCAGAGCCCGAACGGGGAACAGAGCTCAAACCCTTCACACCTCACCAGTGGAAGTGAAGGAAGAGCTCTGTTCACAAGTGATCACTTAGTCACTGATTTTAATGATTTTATAATGTCTTTTTTGTAGTCTTTTAAAATGTCCTACTCGTTGTTTTTAACCATACTCATGACTCTCACCTTCTCTACTGTCAATGTGAGAAGTGTGAAGTCTAGAGTTAGAGCCCAGAGTGTTTTCTCCTTTTTATCTTCCTTTAAGTCTGATGTGTTTTTATTACAAGAATGTGCAATACCTTTTTTAAAATCTTACAAACAGTGGGAGGACATGTGGCCACTCCAGTCAATATGGAGTGGATCCAACAGCAATAAAAATGACGGAGTGGCCATTTTAATAAATAATCCTCAGATCTTGGTGAAGGGCAGCACTGTGGTGAGAGACGGTAGGGCACTTTTAACACATTTGACTTTTATGGGTAAGGATTTTAGACTCTTGAATATTTATGGTTTTAATGACAAAAACGACAGGTACGACCTTTTAGAGGACTTGCAGTCCCACATGCTAGGACGAGTGCCACTAATTTTAGGAGGTGATTTTAATTGTATTTTAACAAGAAAGGACAGGAGAAGAACAGGCGAGGATTTTAAAATAGATAAGACATCGGTTTTATTGCAGGCTCTATGCAGGGATTTTAAACTACAAGACTGTTTTAAGACCATGCATCCCAGAGAGGAGGGCTTCACTTGGTTCAGTAGTGACAGCACCAGAGCCTCTCGCATAGACTACCTTTTTACACGTGACTGCCCGCCAACCGATGCTACATTGAGCCCTGTTTTCTTCTCCGATCACCTCCTCCTGTCTTGCACCCTTTCACTGTCTTCTGGTGTGACTGTAGGAAGAGGTCTGTGGAAGCTCAACTGCTCCCTGCTGGAGGACAACAATGTTGTCAGCCAGTACAGGGAGCGGTACAGAGAGTGGCAGACCCTTCAAGACATGTACCATTCACGGGCACAGTGGTGGGAAATGGTGAAGGGAAAGACACAGACTTTTTTTAAACAAGTAGGCAAAAAGAAAAAAGCCACAGAAAACAGACGCATGATGGGACTGCAAAAAAGACTACAGAGATATTTTAAACTGACACAATATGGTTTGGATTTTAGTGACGAAATTAAACAAATCAAAAAGGAAATGTCCTTTTTAGCAGAAATAAAGAGTAAGGGAATCATTTTAAGAAGCCGAGAAAGAGAACTGGAGGAAGGAGAAAAATGCACAAGATACTTTTTTAAGAAAATTTTAAATAAAGGAAGATCCATGATTAAACTAAAAAAAAGAGATGGTTCCATAACAAATTCAAATGAAGAATGTATGGAGGAGGTTGAATGGTTTTATGAAAATTTATATCAAAATAAAACTGTAAACAGTGAAGCAATGAGCGAAGTTTTAAATTTTATAGAGAAAACAATTGATGACAGTGTGCTTTTAACCCAAGATTTTACCTTTTTAGAGTTAAATAAATGTATGAATGGTTTTAAAAAAGGTAAGTCCCCTGGACAAGATGGACTTCCTTTTGAATTTTATTTAACTTTTTGGGACATTTTAGCACCTGACTTGCTCACTGTTTTTAAGGACTTTGATAAACATGACCAACTTCCAGACAGTTTTAAAGTAGGGATAGTGACTCTTCTCCATAAAGACAAAGACAAGACTGACTTGAGAAACTGGAGACCTATCACTCTTTTAAACTTTGACTGTAAACTTTTTAGTAAACTTTTATCATCACGAATGTCCTTGTTTTTAAAAGACCTGATTCACCCGGATCAAGCCTGTGCCATCCCGGGGAGGAAGATCACCGACAGCCTCCTGCTGATCAGAGACACCATCTGTTTTGCGAGAGACAGGAACATCCGGCTGGTAGTCCTAAATTTAGATTTTGAAAAAGCCTTTGATCGGGTCTCGCACCAGTACCTTTTCAAGGTGCTGCAAAAAATGGGATTCCCAGAAAGGTTTCTAGCTTGGGTGGGATTGCTGTACCGGGACATCAGCAGCAGATTTGTGGTTAATGGGCATTTGACAAAAGCAGTGAAAATCAACTGCGGTGTCCGTCAGGGCTGTCCGTTATCTGCCCTCCTCTACGTGGCGTGTGTGGAACCGCTGGCACAGATCTTGAGAAGGGACCAACGAATCAATGGGGTGAGTATCCCAGGGAGCGGGGGACTTGCCACCAAATGTGTTTTATACATGGACGACGTGAACATTTTATGCACCGACCTTTTATCAGTCAACAGGACCCTGGACGTGACGGACTTTTATGGACAGGCCTCTGGGTCGAAACTGAACCGAGACAAGACCCAAGCCCAGTTTTACGGACCGTGGACGGCGACTGAGACGACTGGACTTCCCCTGACCGTGACCCAGACTGAACCAAAAATACTGGGGGTGAAATTTGACACGGACGGAGCGGGAAAGACAAACTGGCCAGACGTAGTAGGGAAAGTCAGACAACGACTAGGATTCTGGGGACTTAGAGGACTGACCATGGAAGGAAAGGTTTTAATCATCAAAGCTGTGATTTTACCTTTGCTTTTATTGATCGGCTCTGTTTTTATGCCCCCGAGGAGCGTGCTCTTAGACCTGGACCGGGCCATGTTTTACTTTTTATGGGGCTCAAAGTGGGAAAGGGTAAGAAGAGAAATAATGAAAAAGCCAAAAGAGAAAGGAGGAAAAGGAGTCCCAGATTTGTATTTAACACTGGGAAGTTTTTACACGGCACAGCATATGGCTATTGCCATGGACCCCTCCAGGAACCCAAAGACAAGTGCAATGTCTCGTTTCTGGATGGGGTCCTACCTCCGAAAACTCAAGATTTTACCCACCGATCTTAAAGTACCAGTGTCTTTTAACCTGCCACCGGCCTATGGTTTTATCAAGACATTTCTTAAACATTTGAACCTGGAACAGGAGGAGTTGCAGATTTTAACTAACCACAGATGTCTGATCTCTGTTGTGCAGGAACGGGAACCAGTGAGTCCAGTGCGCGGGCTCGCACTCGGTGAGCCCTCCACAGTTTGGCGCAACGTGAACCATCCTGTTCTCCCAAACAGACTCCGGGACCTGTCATGGCTGGTGGCTCACGAGGTTCTCCCAGTCAGAGCCGTCATGCACTCCCGAGGAATGGCGGCGCACTCAACTTGCCCCCGGCCTGGTTGTGGCGCTCCTGAGTCGGTGAGGCACCTCCTCTGGGAGTGCAGCGCTGCCGTAGACCAGTGGGCAACGGCCGGCTCCTTGCAATTCCCGTACTTGCCAGCAGGGGAGGTCCTTACAGCACAGCTGGTGCTATACGGGGTGAGCCAAAAGGTCAGGACAAAGGAAGACTTTGCAAAGATGTGGCTCACCCTGGCCGCCATCAAAGACGCCACCTGGACCTCCAGAAACCTGCTGGTGAGAAGGCATAGGCAGATCCCCCCCGTGGCTGTGATCCAGATGGCGGCAGCGACGGTCCGGGAGGTGGAAGCTGCAGGCGGCAGGCCGAGGACACAGCCACAAAGAAGAATCGCCTCCCTGCCCATTCGGACGAAGGAGCCGGAGCCTCACAAGAAAAGGTCAAGGCAGCGGCGGCCTGGCTCTCCGGGTGTGTCTGGAGGGAAGGAGCACGAGCCTCTGAGCACCATGGCAGAACCCCGAGAGAACAAATGTTTGGGAGAACAGGATGAGTTCCCCTTGATAGGGACTCACTGCTCTCCTGCACAACAGAATAGACTTTTAAAACTGAATGCACTTCCTTTTAGTGACTTTTACAATGATAGGCACTTTTTGTATTCCTCATGTTTCATAATTTTACTCAACAGGTCTTGTTTTAATCATGAATATCTATTTATTTAAACTATTGTATTTATGATATTTTAAACAAAAACTTATACCCTCTTTGTTTTTGTGTCGAATGAAGAATGAAGAAACTGACCTGTAAAATGTGCCAATAAAATCTTGTAAAAGAAAAAAAAAAAATCTGTTCTTATCAGTTTAATATCTGATATGTCCCCTATCTGGGGACTGTATATTAAATTGATTTTTGGAACAGGGAGATGGAATAGGAGCTTGCTCTGTCCACTCCACGCATCGACCTGGTATTGCAGTTCATCTGGGAATGGTGCACCCTCCTCTGCTGTTGAAGGAAACCTCAATAGTTGTTGGTAGAAGGAGTTTGCTCAAAGTGGAACAAAGAAAGCAAGTTTCACCAGCAGTGTAAAACAAAGAGCTTCTCCTGTCTGTGCCAGCAGGGGTGTGAGCCTGTCGTCTCTGACACCTTAGCACCTCTCTCAATGCACTCAAGGGGGAGGTGAATGAAATGTTGAGGCAAAGGCCCAGCAAGAATGCGGGCCCAGAATCACTGTCTCCCCGTCCACCTCCAGGACTCTGAGACGTACAGGAAAGATTGTGGATGATATCTCACAGCCCGCTCAATCTGCTGGAGCCACTGCCCTGTGGCCGGAGGACGCACTGATATGTGGAGGTCAATGGCTGACTTGGAGATATGTGGTTGTTTGTGTGTGTCGTCAGAATTCCTATGTTTTCTCATGGTTTTCCCTGAAAAATGGCAGAAAAACTGAAAACGACCCTGGAAGCCATTTTGAAAAAGGAGTGTTTTCACTGGCTCGGACTGCTGTTGCCGTGGAAACACCCCGAAACGCAACAGAAGATTGTGGTTTTCACCTGAAAACCATGTTGTGTGAGCGGCGCGTGGACAACTCGTCCATGGATAACTCGTCCACAAAACTACAAACTTGGACAACTCGTCTACAGGATGCTGGACAACTCGTCCACGACAAGCTTTGTCAGCATTACTGATTCGAAGGATTCCATTTTAATATATATTTAACACATTTGGAAGGATAACTAACTGTATCTGACACAAAAACATCAGATGTATCAACATATGTGACACAATAATGACGTTGAAACGCCACTTCATAGGTGACGGCTTTGAGTGATGCGTCCAGGTGCTGGTTAACGTGTCGGAAGCTGCTTTGTGACACGTTAAGGAGCTGCGGGGCTCGTACAGTTTTCCACATGACATGTTTTTTCAGCAGTACAGTGGTCCCTCGTTTATCGTGGGGGTTACGTTCTAAAAATAACCCGCAAGAAGCGAAATCCAGGAAGTCAACTCTTTTTATTTTACAAGTATTATATATGTTTCAAGGCTGTAAAACATTCCCTCACATTTCTCTCTTGTTTACGCTCAATTTTGGGATGTTTTGCAATCTCCTATTGGACCAGCAGCTTACATGTGGCTCAAACACAATGCCCATTACAACAATATCACTACGCAAGTAAAAATAGTGCCGACTTTAAACATTGGTTTAAAAGAAAACAAACTGCCGGATCACAATAGAAGAACTTTTGACGTCTTTCTCATGACTAATATATCTTGGTAACAATGTCCATAACAACAATGTCATTACGCAAGTAATGACGTGTCGCCTCCCACAAGGACAACATCATCCTGAAGTTCGCAGATGACACCGCTGTGATCGGACGCATCACAGGGGATGATGAAGCGGCTTACAGGAGGGAGGTGGCTGGTCTAGTGGCTTGGTGTGAGGACAACAACCTCTCCCTTAACACAGACAAGACAAAGGAGATGATAGTGGACAGGAGGAAGGAGAGGAGAACTCATCATCCACTGTCTATCCGGGAGCTTGAGATGGAGAGGGTGAGCAGCTTCAAATACCTGGGTGTCCACATCAGCGAGGACCTCGCCTGGACATTCAACACCACACAGGTGGTCAAGAGGGCCCAACAACGGCTGTTCTTCCTGAGGAGGCTGAAGAAATAGGGCATGTCTCCCAGGATACTCAAGAACTTCTCCAGCTGTGTGGTTGAGGGCACCTTAACCAGCTGCATCACAGCCTGGTACGGCAACACTACTGTGGCGGACCGCAGTCGCCTGCAGAGAGTGGTTAAGACAGCCGAGAAGATCACCAGAACACCACTGCCCTCTCTGCAGAGCATCTACCAGCACAGATGTTACCTGTTGGATTAAGAACCTTGTGCCCTCCCCATTCCTGTGCCTTCCCCTTCATGTGACTTATTCCTCCTACGTAAATAGCCTGCGATTACTGCAAAAAGTGTCCAAATGAAGCATCACCAACAAATATTCAAGCAACCATAAAAAGTAGCCAAAATGACTGTTGCACGCATATTGTTGTGCAGAATTCCTTAAATGGGCGTGGCTCAATGTCTGACTGGGACTTGTGGTAACGGTGGATCCTGTGCGCCTTTTAGCTCAGACCCATTGTGGTATCGCTTCTCGGCCTTTTGGCTAAGACTGCGGTCACCTCCACTGGGTGGTGGAATCGTTTGCCTGTAGTGGCATTGATTACACTGTTCTCGGAGGATATTTATTTTTTTTCTTACTGTACAGGGAATTTTCTTTTGCAACTTGTTTGTAGTTGAGATTCTTGTCAGTGGAAAACCTGTTTTACTGTAGACTGAGGGAGCTGTTTTCATAGCTTTCTTCAGTCTGCTTTTACCTTTTCATTGTTATCCTTTAAAGTTAATATATAAATTCTTACTGTTTTATTGTAATTTATTGGTGTTTTAAACCCCTTTTAGCTGGTGGTGCCTCCAAAATGTCGGCCAGCCATGCCGGCATGAGGAGGCACCACAGCGTGCGTTTTACCTTTTTAGAAAAAGATGGGAAATTGGTCACCATGTCACGCCTTGATTTTTCCAGGAAGCTTGTGCAGGGCGTGCTCGGCTTTTCCCCGACAGACCTGAATTGTGTCCTGACCTTACCCTTCAACAAAGGATTTGATGTAAGTTTTTGCTCTGCCGCACTCCTACGACAGTTCTGGTCCCGGTTTGAAAATGTGAAACCCCAGTTTTCTGTGTTCAATGTGGAGAAGCTTTCTGACAATGCGCTTAAAACCGTCATTGTCAGGATGTTCAATGAAACTGTGAATGCAGAAGACATCTGTGCATGGCTGGGAAGATACTGCACTGTTAAAGGCCAGGCTACCAAGGTGAGGGATGAAGACGGTATCTGGAATTGTGCTTGGAGGGTCCCCATTCAACAATGGCAGGACCCCCAGGGCTTCCAGGGCCTGAAGCATCTCCCGCCCATGATAGTCCTTGGGGAAAACAGGGGCTATATACATTACCAGGGCCAGCCCAAGCTCTGCCGTAAGTGTGGTCAGCATGGCCACCTGGCTGAAGCCTGTGAGCTGGTCGTCTGTAGGAAGTGCAGAGAAATTGGTCACACCTTTGAGGAGTGTACTAATGGCAGAAGGTGCAATCTTTGTGGAGACACAAACCACCTCTTCAGAGATTGCCCCAAATCCTTTGCCAACAAGTTGAAGGCAGCAAAATGGGCGGAAAGTGAGAAAAGTGACGGACACGAGGAACAGGTGCAAGAGATAATTGAAGAGGCGGGTATTGTGAACCCAGATCCTCCATCCACTACTGTGGTTGGAGGAGAAGGATCAGTTGAGGTTGAAGGGGAGGGGCCTGTAAAGAGCTCCTCAGGTGAACCTGATGGAGTCAACGAGGACATGCAGGCAGCAGGTGGAGCTGGTTCCAGTGGTGAGGAAAGCCAGGGATCCAGCGAGGATGCCCCCCTCCCCAATGCCCAACAACCCAAGAGACCGGCATCAGAATTGTCCTCCGGGTCCCCCCGGGGCTCGGAGAAGAGGGGAAGAGTTGAGGTCTCCTCAGGCAGTTCATCTGCGGAGGAACTCAGAGTCTTCCCTTCCGATTCACCCAATGAGGTTTCTTTTCTTTCAATTGCTCTGCAATCAACCCCAAAGGGCTCAAAAATGAACTGCAGGTTGCAGGAGAGACCAACTCCCAGAGCCCGAACGGGGAACAGAGCTCAAACCCTTCACACCTCACCAGTGGAAGTGAAGGAAGAGCTCTGTTCACAAGTGATCACTTAGTCACTGATTTTAATGATTTTATAATGTCCTTTTTGTAGTCTTTTAAAATGTCCTACTCGTTGTTTTTAACCATACTCATGACTCTCACCTTCTCTACTGTCAATGTGAGAAGTGTGAAGTCTAGAGTTAGAGCCCAGAGTGTTTTATCCTTTTTATCTTCCTTTAAGTCCGATGTGTTTTTATTACAAGAATGTGCAATACCTTTTTTAAAATCTTACAAACAGTGGGAGGACATGTGGCCACTCCAGTCAATATGGAGTGGCTCCAACAACAATAAAAATGACGGAGTGGCCATTTTAATAAATAATCCTCAGATCTTGGTGAAGGGCAGCACTGTGGTGAGAGACGGTAGGGCACTTTTAACACATTTGACTTTTATGGGTAAGGATTTTAGGCTCTTGAATATTTATGGTTTTAATGACAAAAACGACAGGTACGACCTTTTAGAGGACTTGCAGTCCCACATGCTAGGACGAGTGCCACTAATTTTAGGAGGTGATTTTAATTGTATTTTAACAAGAAAGGACAGGAGAAGAACAGGCGAGGATTTTAAAATAGATAAGACATCGGTTTTATTGCAGGCTCTATGCAGGGATTTTAAACTACAAGACTGTTTTAAGACCATGCATCCCAGAGAGGAGGGCTTCACTTGGTTCAGTAGTGACAGCACCAGAGCCTCTCGCATAGACTACCTTTTTACACGTGACTGCCCGCCAACCGATGCTACATTGAGCCCTGTTTTCTTCTCCGATCACCTCCTCCTGTCTTGCACCCTTTCACTGTCTTCTGGTGTGACTGTAGGAAGAGGTCTGTGGAAGCTCAACTGCTCCCTGCTGGAGGACAACAATGTTGTCAGCCAGTACAGGGAGCGGTACAGAGAGTGGCAGACCCTTCAAGACATGTACCATTCACGGGCACAGTGGTGGGAAATGGTGAAGGGAAAGACACAGACTTTTTTTAAACAAGTAGGCAAAAAGAAAAAAGCCACAGAAAACAGACGCATGATGGGACTGCAAAAAGGACTACAGAGATATTTTAAACTAATACAATATGGTTTGGATTTTAGTGACGAAATTAAACAAATCAAAAAGGAAATGTCCTTTTTAGCAGAAATAAAGAGTAAGGGAATCATTTTAAGAAGCCGCGAAAGAGAACTGGAGGAAGGAGAAAAATGCACAAGATACTTTTTTAAGAAAATTTTAAATAAAGGGAGATCCATGATTAAACTAAAAAAAAGAGATGGTTCCATAACAAATTCAAATGAAGAATGTATGGAGGAGGTTGAATGGTTTTATGAAAATTTATATCAAACTAAACTTGTAAACAGTGATGCAATTAGCGAAGTTTTAAATTTTATTGAGAAAACGATTGATGACAGTGTGCTTTTAACCCAAGATTTTACCTTTTTAGAGTTAAATAAATGTATGAATGGTTTTAAAAAAGGTAAGTCCCCTGGACAAGACGGACTTCCTTTTGAATTTTATTTAACTTTTTGGGACATTTTAGCACCTGACTTGCTCACTGTTTTTAAGGACTTTGATAAACATGACCAACTTCCAGACAGTTTTAAAGTAGGGATAGTGACTCTTCTCCATAAAGACAAAGACAAGACTGACTTGAGAAACTGGAGACCTATCACTCTTTTAAACTTTGACTGTAAACTTTTTAGTAAACTTTTATCATCACGAATGTCCTTGTTTTTAAAAGACCTGATTCACCCGGATCAAGCCTGTGCCATCCCGGGGAGGAAGATCACCGACAGCCTCCTGCTGATCAGAGACACCATCTGTTTTGCGAGAGACAGGAACATCCGGCTGGTAGTCCTAAATTTAGATTTTGAAAAAGCCTTTGATCGGGTCTCGCACCAGTACCTTTTCAAGGTGCTGCAAAAAATGGGATTCCCAGAAAGGTTTCTAGCTTGGGTGGGATTGCTGTACCGGGACATCAGCAGCAGATTTGTGGTTAATGGGCATTTGACAAAAGCAGTGAAAATCAACTGCGGTGTCCGTCAGGGCTGTCCGTTATCTGCCCTCCTCTACGTGGCGTGTGTGGAACCGCTGGCACAGATCTTGAGAAGGGACCAACGAATCAATGGGGTGAGTATCCCAGGGAGCGGGGGACTTGCCACCAAATGTGTTTTATACATGGACGACGTGAACATTTTATGCACCGACCTTTTATCAGTCAACAGGACCCTGGACGTGACGGACTTTTATGGACAGGCCTCTGGGTCGAAACTGAACCGAGACAAGACCCAAGCCCAGTTTTACGGACCGTGGACGGCGACTGAGACGACTGGACTTCCCCTGACCGGGACCCAGACTGAACCAAAAATACTGGGGGTGAAATTTGACACGGACGGAGCGGGAAAGACAAACTGGCCAGACGTAGTAGGGAAAGTCAGACAACGACTAGGATTCTGGGGACTTAGAGGACTGACCATGGAAGGAAAGGTTTTAATCATCAAAGCTGTGATTTTACCTTTGCTTTTATTGATCGGCTCTGTTTTTATGCCCCCGAGGAGCGTGCTCTTAGACCTGGACCGGGCCATGTTTTACTTTTTATGGGGCTCAAAGTGGGAAAGGGTAAGAAGAGAAATAATGAAAAAGCCAAAAGAGAAAGGAGGAAAAGGAGTCCCGGATTTCTATTTAACACTGGGAAGTTTTTACACGGCACAGCATATGGCTATTGCCACGGACCCCTCCAGGAACCCAAAGACAAGTGCAATGTCTCGTTTCTGGATGGGGTCCTACCTCCGAAAACTCAAGATTTTACCCACCGATCTTAAAGTACCAGTGTCTTTTAACCTGCCACCGGCCTATGGTTTTATCAAGACATTTCTTAAACATTTGAACCTGGAACAGGAGGAGTTGCAGATTTTAACTAACCACAGATGTCTGATCTCTGTTGTGCAGGAACGGGAACCAGTGAGTCCAGTGCGCGGGCTCGCACTCGGTGAGCCCTCCACAGTTTGGCGCAACGTGAACCATCCTGTTCTCCCAAACAGACTCCGGGACCTGTCATGGCTGGTGGCTCACGAGGTTCTCCCAGTCAGAGCCGTCATGCACTCCCGAGGAATGGCGGCGCACTCAACTTGCCCCCGGCCTGGTTGTGGCGCTCCTGAGTCGGTGAGGCACCTCCTCTGGGAGTGCAGCGCTGCCGTAGACCAGTGGGCAACGGCCGGCTCCTTGCAATTCCCGTACTTGCCAGCAGGGGAGGTCCTTACAGCACAGCTGGTGCTATACGGGGTGAGCCAAAAGGTCAGGACAAAGGAAGACTTTGCAAAGATGTGGCTCACCCTGGCCGCCATCAAAGACGCCACCTGGACCTCCAGAAACCTGCTGGTGAGAAGGCATAGGCAGATCCCCCCCGTGGCTGTGATCCAGATGGCCGCAGCGACGGTCCGGGAGGTGGAAGCTGCAGGCGGCAGGCCGAGGACACAGCCACAAAGAAGAATCGCCTCCCTGCCCATTCGGACGAAGGAGCCGGAGCCTCACAAGAAAAGGTCAAGGCAGCGGCGGCCTGGCTCTCCGGGTGTGTCTGGAGGGAAGGAGCACGAGGGAGAGGACCTCCTCTGAGCACCATGGCAGAACCCCGAGAGACCAAATGTTTGGGAGAACAGGATGAGTTCCCCTTGATAGGGACTCACTGCTCTCCTGCACCACAGAATAGACTTTTAAAACTGAATGCACTTCCTTTTATTGACTTTTACAATGATAGGCACTTTTTGTATTCCTCATGTTTCATCATTTTACTCAACAGGTCTTGTTTTAGTCATGAATATCTATTTATTTAAACTAAGTGTAGTATCCGTTCTTATCAGTTTAATATCTGATATGTCCCCTATCTGGGGACTGTATATTAAATAGATTTTTGGAACAGGGAGATGGAATAGGAGCTTGCTCTGTCCACTCCACGCATCGACCTGGTATTGCAGTTCATCTGGGAATGGTGCATCCTCCTCTGCTGTTGAAGGAAACAACTGGGACAAGAAGGTCCCAGTCAGAAACACCAGCTCACTTTATCAAACACAAAATGTACCTTTAACCACATTTCCACTGATGAAGAGAAGAAATCATGAATTTTTGAGAAGTAAAAGCTTTATTTTAGCTTCTCAGCAGTTTTTGAAACGATGCCTTCTTTGGTCTCTCTCTTGCCGGTCTCTTCTCTCGATCTCTGCTGCCTCTCAGAACTTGTTCGATCATTGCTCTCGCTCGAGCTCCCCTCTCGCTCCGTTCTCTGAACAGCCAGCCTCGCTCTCTCAGCTCTCTCTCTCTAAGCTCTATCTCTATCTGTCTTTGCTCCCTCCACTCTCTATATCGCCCCTCTCTCCCCTCTCCTCCCTCTCCCTCTCCCCCCTCTCTCTCCTTAGCAGAGAGCTGCTGTCGAGCTTTATTGAGGCTCTCCTCCTGGTCCCTCCGAGCAGCCATGTGGACCTCTGTGATCTTTTTGGGTCCCTGGTCCGTCTTCTTGGAGACCCAGTTGTTGTGAGAAAAACAAATGATTTTGATGAGTGTGAATCAACGAGTCGTGTCGTTTTCTGCAGTTTCAGTTCAGATACCAAAGCACATTCAGCTCATGTTGGTCAGACATCAGGGTTTCTATTGAAATCATACTTCTGAATTCTAAGGACTGAAAATGTTCCCAACTTTTCAATATTTGTCAATATTTCTAACTGTAATGTCACAAAAACACTGTTTGGGTTTCTTTTAGTTTTACGGTGCATTGACTCCAATCACAATTTGTTTCATCATGAATTAAACACGACTTGGACTTCAAGTAGAAGAGCAATCAAGATGTGAGCAGGACACAAATATTGTGTTTCAGGAAGTCAAAGAAATCAAGAAAATGACTCGATGGAGGGTAAAGCATGAGCTTTGCAGGACTCGCCTTTCTGAGGTCTACCAGGTCCTGAAGCATGAATCTGGTCCTGGAGGCCATCTTCTTGTTCTCCATGAGGTTCTCGATGTCTCTGAAAACCTTGTCGAGTTGTGACTGATGGAAAAAAACAGAGTGGTTGAGACGTACGCTTAGTTTTGTTTCTCGGTTTCATAACAAAAGAGAAACCCTCATCAACGTCTCTGCAAACTGTGCTGAATCACAAATCCACTTTCAGTCTCACCTTGGCCTTCTGGGCGAGGTGCCGGCCGGCAGTTGTGGTCAGCCTGCACAGACCCTCCAGAGACTCCTCGGTGGCGTCTTGGAGGAGCCGGTCCATGCAGCCGACCACAACTGCCTCTCCCAGGAGCCCAGACTTGAGGAGCTCACCGATGAAGGTGAGGTTCCCCAGGGCTCGTCTCTGGTTCTTCACCTGAGCCTCAGGCTCCGTGGACTGAAGACAACAAGAAGTAATATGCGTCAGATATGAATATTAGCCTTGGGAAGTCATTCAGACAAGTCTTTACAAGAGTTGTAGTAAAAAAGTGAAGTTTAATCAATGCATACCGACACAGCAGCGCCGCCTTGCTTCTCCTGGAAGAGCTCTCTGCACCTCTTCAGGAGGAGGGTGCGAAACCTCACTATGGTGCCGCTGCCGTCCTTCATCTGGACGGGGATCTGTGAACCAGAGACAGAGGTGGAGGTTAGGAGAAGAAGTGGACCGCTAATGGCGTTTGACATGGAGGACGCCAACTGGTCTCAAACTGTATTTTGTCTTTCATGCAGGACAAAGACAGTGAGCAGACCAACAGGGACGTGGATATTTCATCTGCGCCAGAAATGAATCAATCCTACTTATAGCAGCGAAGCTGCTGTACAGTGGAGCGTAGGTGGAGGCGAAGCTGGGCTCCGAGATGGCCTTCTCATGGACCAGCTCCACCCCCCCTTGAAGCCTCGCCAGGCTGGTCACCTGCGCTGAGAGGGACTCGTGCTTCTCCGGAGTCATCTTATTCAAGATGCTCCGGAGTTTCCCAAGAAGCTCCTGGGGGGAAATCGGTCAGAAAATACTGGTTAATAACTGAGATCATCAATCAATTTGCTTGCTCACATGCACATCCAGTCACATTGTGTTGTGGAATATTAGTGTGTTTCTCTTGTGAATTTGTGTCAATACCTCGGTGGCCTGAGCTTCTGGCTCCAGCGCAGGGACCGGCCTTCCAACCCCGGGCTTCCAGGTGTTGGTCGCCTTTTAAAGCTGAATGTCCTGACCGGACATGTCGATCTCAATCTTCCTAGGCGGACCCCCTGTGGAGCCAACAGGAAGACACAATACACACTCTGTGCATGCACAAACAAAAAAGGAAAATCAAAGAAATTTGAAGTAAATGCCTGTTTTTATTCCTCAAGGTTCAAGGTGTTTTATTTGTCATATCGCCAGTAAAAGCCAGGTTTCACGGAGAATGAAATTCTTATTTTGCCGTTCATGCTGAAGCCGGCCTATATAAATAAGTATATGCACACGAGAATAAAATATGGAAAATAAAAATAAAATGAAGTAACAGAGCAGTGCAAAAAAATATTAGTGTGAAGTGACATGTGCAAAGTAAACCTGTCAGCAGCTGTTCAAAACTCTGATGGCAACGGGGAAGAAAGAGTTTTTCAGTCCATTAGTTTTGCTTTTCAAGCTTCTGAACCTCTGGCCTGAGGCAGAAGCGTGAACAGTCTGTGTTGTGGATGGGTGGGGTCTTTTATTACGGAGGCAGCTGTACTGTGGACCCTGTGCTGGTAGATGCTCTGCAGAGAGGGCAGTGGTGTTCTGGTGATCTTCTCGGCTGTCTTAACCACTCTCTGCAGGCGACTGCGGTCCGCCACAGTAGTGTTGCCGTACCAGGCTGTGATGCAGCTGGTTAAGGTGCCCTCAACCACACAGCTGTAGAAGTTCTTGAGTATCCTGGGAGACATGCCCTGTTTCTTCAGCCTCCTCAGGAAGTACAGCCGTTGTTGGGCCGTCTTGACCACCTGTGTGGTGTTGAATGTCCAGGCGAGGTCCTCGCTGATGTGGACACCCAGGTATTTGAAGCTGCTCACCCTCTCCATCTCAAGCTCCCGGATAGACAGTGGATGATGAGGTCTCCTCTCCTTCCTCCTGTCCACTATCATCTCCTTTGTCTTGTCTGTGTTAAGGGAGAGGTTGTTGTCCTCACACCAAGCCACTAGACCAGCCACCTCCCTCCTGTAAGCCGCTTCATCATCCCCTGTGATGCGTCCGATCACAGCGGTGTCATCTGCGAACTTCAGGATGATGTTGTCCTTGTGGGAGGCGACACAGTCATGTGTGAACAAGGTGTAGAGGATGGGGCTGAGGACACGTCCCTGAGGGGGGCCAGTGTTGGTGATGAGGCTGGCTGAAGTCCTGTTTCAAATCCTGACAGACTGGGGCCTGCCAGTCAGGAAGTCTAGGAGCCAGACAGGAAGTCTAGGAGCCAGTCAGGAAGTCTAGGAGCCAGTCAGGAAGTCTAGGAGCCAGTCAGGAAGTCTAGAAGCCAGTCAGGAAGTCTAGGAGCCAGTCAGGAAGTCTAGGAGCCAGTCAGGAAGTCTAGAAGCCAGTCAGGAAGTCTAGGAGCCAGTCAGGAAGTCTAGGAGCCAGTCAGGAAGTCTAGAAGCCAGTCAGGAACACCTCCCAGTCTGTCAGAGCAAAACAGTCCTGCAGGGTGCTCTCAGATTCTGGGGTCCAGAGTTTGACCTGTGTGGTGACAGGGTTTGTCTGTTTCAGTCTCTGTCTGTATGCCGGGTACATGAAGAGGGATATGTGGTCAGAGTGGCCGAAGTGGGGGCGGGGTGCACCTTGTAATAATATGTCATAATATAATGAACTCTCCTCTACATAAGTGTACACGAGAGTATTAGGACCTCTGGTGAGGAGGGAAAGTATTGTTATATATTGTTCTGATTGATAACTTGCCTATTGTTTTGTATCTTATGTATGGGTTTATAATGCATTCATATTATTTTATAACTTGTTCAAATATCTGTGTCGTGTGCCATCTGGTGTTGATTAACGTCTCTGACGTCAAACACACTCAGCTGAGCAGAGCGGCGACCGGACCAAGATGGCGGCAGCGTCTCGTCATTATAATGTCTGATTTCACAACTCCTTTTAGCTGGTGGTGCCTCCAAAATGTCGGCCAGCCATGCCGGCATGAGGAGGCACCACAGCGTGCGTTTTACCTTTTTAGAAAAAGATGGGAAATTGGTCACCATGTCACGCCTTGATTTTTCCAGGAAGCTTGTGCAGGGCGTGCTCGGCTTTTCCCCCACAGACCTGAATTGTGTCCTGACCTTGCCCTTCAACAAAGGATTTGATGTAAGTTTTTGCTCTGCCGCACTCCTACGACAGTTCTGGTCCCGGTTTGAAAATGTGAAACCCCAGTTTTCTGTGTTCAATGTGGAGAAGCTTTCTGACAATGCGCTTAAAACCGTCATTGTCAGGATGTTCAATGAAACTGTGAATGCAAAAGACATCTGTGCATGGCTGGGAAGATACTGCACTGTTAAAGGCCAGGCTACCAAGGTGAGGGATGAAGAAGGTATCTGGAATTGTGCTTGGAGGGTCCCCATTCAACAATGGCAGGACCCCCAGGGCTTCCAGGGCCTGAAGCATCTCCCGCCCATGATAGTCCTTGGGGAAAACAGGGGCTATATACATTACCAGGGCCAGCCCAAGCTCTGCCGTAAGTGTGGTCAGCATGGCCACC
Source organism: Blennius ocellaris (assembly GCF_963422515.1). NCBI lineage: Eukaryota > Metazoa > Chordata > Actinopteri > Blenniiformes > Blenniidae > Blennius > Blennius ocellaris. The sequence continues at coordinate 26,770,678 of NC_137659.1, read as the reverse complement.
TGGCTGAAGCCTGTGAGCTGGTCGTCTGTAGGAAGTGCAGAGAAATTGGTCACACCTTTGAGGAGTGTACTAATGGCAGAAGGTGCAATCTTTGTGGAGACACAAACCACCTCTTCAGAGATTGCCCCAAATCCTTTGCCAACAAGTTGAAGGCAGCAAAATGGGCGGAAAGTGAGAAAAGTGACGGACATGAGGAACAGGTGCAAGAGATAATTGAAGAGGCGGGTATTGTGAACCCAGATCCTCCATCCACTACTGTGGTTGGAGGAGAAGGATCAGTTGAGGTTGAAGGGGAGGGGCCTGTAAAGAGCTCCTCAGGTGAACCTGATGGAGTCAACGAGGACATGCAGGCAGCAGGTGGAGCTGGTTCCAGTGGTGAGGAAAGCCAGGGATCCAGCGAGGATGCCCCCCTCCCCAATGCCCAACAACCCAAGAGACCGGCATCAGAATTGTCCTCCGGGTCCCCCCGGGGCTCGGAGAAGAGGGGAAGAGTTGAGGTCTCCTCAGGCAGTTCATCTGCGGAGGAACTCAGAGTCTTCCCTTCCGATTCACCCAATGAGGTTTCTTTTCTTTCAATTGCTCTGCAATCAACCCCAAAGGGCTCAAAAATGAACTGCAGGTTGCAGGAGAGACCAACTCCCAGAGCCCGAACGGGGAACAGAGCTCAAACCCTTCACACCTCACCAGTGGAAGTGAAGGAAGAGCTCTGTTCACAAGTGATCACTTAGTCACTGATTTTAATGATTTTATAATGTCTTTTTTGTAGTCTTTTAAAATGTCCTACTCGTTGTTTTTAACCATACTCATGACTCTCACCTTCTCTACTGTCAATGTGAGAAGTGTGAAGTCTAGAGTTAGAGCCCAGAGTGTTTTATCCTTTTTATCTTCCTTTAAGTCTGATGTGTTTTTATTACAAGAATGTGCAATACCTTTTTTAAAATCTTATAAACAGTGGGAGGACATGTGGCCACTCCAGTCAATATGGAGTGGATCCAACAGCAATAAAAATGACGGAGTGGCCATTTTAATAAATAATCCTCAGATCTTGGTGAAGGGCAGCACTGTGGTGAGAGACGGTAGGGCACTTTTAACACATTTGACTTTTATGGGTAAGGATTTTAGGCTCTTGAATATTTATGGTTTTAATGACAAAAACGACAGGTACGACCTTTTAGAGGACTTGCAGTCCCACATGCTAGGACGAGTGCCACTCATTTTAGGAGGTGATTTTAATTGTATTTTAACAAGAAAGGACAGGAGAAGAACAGGCGAGGATTTTAAAATAGATAAGACATCGGTTTTATTGCAGGCTCTATGCAGGGATTTTAAACTACAAGACTGTTTTAAGACCATGCATCCCAGAGAGGAGGGCTTCACTTGGTTCAGTAGTGACAGCACCAGAGCCTCTCGCATAGACTACCTTTTTACACGTGACTGCCCGCCAACCGATGCTACATTGAGCCCTGTTTTCTTCTCCGATCACCTCCTCCTGTCTTGCACCCTTTCACTGTCTTCTGGTGTGACTGTAGGAAGAGGTCTGTGGAAGCTCAACTGCTCCCTGCTGGAGGACAACAATGTTGTCAGCCAGTACAGGGAGCGGTACAGAGAGTGGCAGACCCTTCAAGACATGTACCATTCACGGGCACAGTGGTGGGAAATGGTGAAGGGAAAGACAGACTTTTTTTAAACAAGTAGGCAAAAAGAAAAAAGCCACAGAAAACAGACGCATGATGGGACTGCAAAAAAGACTACAGAGATATTTTAAACTGACACAATATGGTTTGGATTTTAGTGACGAAATTAAACAAATCAAAAAGGAAATGTCCTTTTTAGCAGAAATAAAGAGTAAGGGAATCATTTTAAGAAGCCGCGAAAGAGAACTGGAGGAAGGAGAAAAATGCACCAGATACTTTTTTAAGAAAATTTTAAATAAAGGAAGATCCATGATTAAACTAAAAAAAAGAGATGGTTCCATAACAAATTCAAATGAAGAATGTATGGAGGAGGTTGAATGGTTTTATGGAAATTTATATCAAAATAAAACTGTAAACAGTGAAGCAATGAGCAAAGTTTTAAATTTTATAGAGAAAACAATTGATGACAGTGTGCTTTTAACCCAAGATTTTACCTTTTTAGAGTTAAATAAATGTATGAATGGTTTTAAAAAAGGTAAGTCCCCTGGACAAGATGGACTTCCTTTTGAATTTTATTGAACTTTTTGGGACATTTTAGCACCTGACTTGCTCACTGTTTTTAAGGACTTTGATAAACATGACCAACTTCCAGACAGTTTTAAAGTAGGGATAGTGACTCTTCTTCATAAAGACAAAGACAAGACTGACTTGAGAAACTGGAGACCTATCACTCTTTTAAACTTTGACTGTAAACTTTTTAGTAAACTTTTATCTTCACGAATGTCCTTGTTTTTAAAAGACCTGATTCACCCGGATCAAGCCTGTGCCATCCCGGGGAGGAAGATCACCGACAGCCTCCTGCTGATCAGAGACACCATCTGTTTTGCGAGAGACAGGAACATCCGGCTGGTAGTCCTAAATTTAGATTTTGAAAAAGCCTTTGATCGGGTCTCGCACCAGTACCTTTTCAAGGTGCTGCAAAAAATGGGATTCCCAGAAAGGTTTCTAGCTTGGGTGGGATTGCTGTACCGGGACATCAGCAGCAGATTTGTGGTTAATGGGCATTTGACAAAAGCAGTGAAAATCAACTGCGGTGTCCGTCAGGGCTGTCCGTTATCTGCCCTCCTCTACGTGGCGTGTGTGGAACCGCTGGCACAGATCTTGAGAAGGGACCAACGAATCAATGGGGTGAGTATCCCAGGGAGCGGGGGACTTGCCACCAAATGTGTTTTATACATGGACGACGTGAACATTTTATGCACCGACCTTTTATCAGTCAACAGGACCCTGGACGTGACGGACTTTTATGGACAGGCCTCTGGGTCGAAACTGAACCGAGACAAGACCCAAGCCCAGTTTTACGGACCGTGGACGGCGACTGAGACGACTGGACTTCCCCTGACCGTGACCCAGACTGAACCAAAAATACTGGGGGTGAAATTTGACACGGACGGAGCGGGAAAGACAAACTGGCCAGACGTAGTAGGGAAAGTCAGACAACGACTAGGATTCTGGGGACTTAGAGGACTGACCATGGAGAGAGCAAAAACTTACATCAAATCCTTTGTTGAAGGGCAAGGTCAGGACACAGTTCAGGTCTGTCGGGGAAAAGCCAAGCACGCCCTGCACAAGCTTCCTAGAAAAATCAAGGCGCGACATGGTGACCAATTTCCCATCTTTTTCTAAAAAGGTAAGACACACGCTGAACACCAGGAAGTCAACTCTTTTTATTTTACAAGTATTATATATGTTTCAAGGCTGTAAAACATTCCCTCACATTTCTCTCTTGTTTACGCTCAATTTTGGGATGTTTTGCAATCTCCTATTGGACCAGCAGCTTACATGTGGCTCAAACACAATGCCCATTACAACAATATCACTACGCAAGTAAAAATAGTGCCGACTTTAAACATTGGTTTAAAAGAAAACAAACTGCCGGAATACAATAGAAGAACTTTTGACGTCTTTCTCATGACTAATATATCTTGGTAACAATGCCCATAACAACAATGTCATTACGCAAGTAATGACGTGTCGCCTCCCACAAGGACAACATCATCCTGAAGTTCGCAGATGACACCGCTGTGATCGGACGCATCACAGGGGATGATGAAGCGGCTTACAGGAGGGAGGTGGCTGGTCTAGTGGCTTGGTGTGAGGACAACAACCTCTCCCTTAACACAGACAAGACAAAGGAGATGATAGTGGACAGGAGGAAGGAGAGGAGACCTCATCATCCACTGTCTATCCGGGAGCTTGAGATGGAGAGGGTGAGCAGCTTCAAATACCTGGGTGTCCACATCAGCGAGGACCTCGCCTGGACATTCAACACCACACAGGTGGTCAAGAGGGCCCAACAACGGCTGTACTTCCTGAGGAGGCTGAAGAAATAGGGCATGTCTCCCAGGATACTCAAGAACTTCTACAGCTGTGTGGTTGAGGGCACCTTAACCAGCTGCATCACAGCCTGGTACGGCAACACTACTGTGGCGGACCGCAGTCGCCTGCAGAGAGTGGTTAAGACAGCCGAGAAGATCACCAGAACACCACTGCCCTCTCTGCAGAGCATCTACCAGCACAGATGTTACCTGTTGGATTAAGAACCTTGTGCCCTCCCCATTCCTGTGCCTTCCCCTTCATGTGCCTTATTCCTCCTACGTAAATAGCCTGCGATTACTGCAAAAAGTGTCCAAATGAAGCATCACCAACAAATATTCAAGCAACCATAAAAAGTAGCCAAAATGACTCTTGCACGCATATTGTTGTGCAGAATTCCTTAAATGGGCGTGGCTCAATGTGAACCCGTGTGTGTGTGTGTGTGCGTGTGTGTGTGTGTGTGTGTGTTGAATCTTTGAACTGAACAATTTTACAGGACAAATGATTTGACACCAAATGTCTAGTTTGTGGTCCTCATGGAGGCCATATACCAGATGCTCTGAGGTGTGCAGGCGCCTCAGTAGGTGGAGCAGCTGCCTAAAACTGCTACTGCCTTGATCTCATGAGATTTTCATTGCCAGCAAATGGAGCCTGGTCAAATATAAACCACATCATGAAGAAAATATATTATAAAATGATATGAATAATATTTCAATTTGGTGTTCCGTATGGGTGAAAATATTCAGAATCCCTAAATATCTGTTTTTGGATTCGGTCTAGAATATGGACGTCTCTAAAGCATATTTTTGTTGATATGCACCATATCTGGTCAAATACGAACCCACTATGTGACATGAAGACAAAATATTGTATACAGTAAACATTTTGAAGTTCGTCAGTATGTTCTATTAAGCCGGCCGAACATATAGACGAACTTCAAAATAGATATGGCCATATCTAATCACACATTTTGTTTCTGGAATATGGATCAAATACATGGCATATCATAATATGTTAATTATACAGTCTATATTAGATTAATGTATCACTCAAAGCCATAAACCGCTATAGATTTTCCAATGCATATGGTTGTGTTGACACATCTCATCAAATACGGATTAAGTATACAGCTCCTTATGACTATTGAAGGAATATACAAGTTAAACATTTGATTTCTGTGAGACAACTGAACACATTGTATTGTTATCTTCCTACACAGCTGGGATTTCTCCCACTGCTAAAGTTGGGAAAAACAAAGCTGTAAATTAATGTTCAGGGACATCCCAAGTTGGTTGGCGATGTCTCCTCAGTGCTCCATTCTGCACAATTCATGGTCAAGGTAAGATTGGAACAGATAAGAGGTCAGAGGTCACTTTGGTCCCACGGAATGACAAGCTTTGAGTAAAACCAGTTTTAAGCAGTTTTGGAGACAAAGGAATAACAACGTCACCATAGCAACGCATACATCACGAGGAACTGACCAATGTGAGGTTGAGGTGTCGTATGCAAATGTATAAATATGAACCCCGCGTTGCAACGGGGCCCTTCTTCATTGTAAACCTGGCCTATATACTTGGGTCTGCAAGGAAGAACGGTCCGAGCTCGTATAGATGTAAACTCTGATATATGGAATTTTGTAGCATTGTATAATCTGATATGCATTTTTGTAAACTCTTGTTTGTGTGATTATTAAATGCATTATTGAAGAAATTAACACTCTCTTTCTGCCTCTCCCGGATCAAACGAACATGCAGGAATTCAGGGGAACACAGGTACGAATTCCAACAGTTTGGTGACCCCGACGTGATCCGACGAGAGGTTGTAGAGAGGTGGAGGATTTCAGTGGCCGGACTCAACAGTGCACACAATTGAAGGTAAGAAGACGCCTTTTGAAAAGTCTTCAGTTTGAGTCCGGTTGTTTGAATTCTACACTGTAAAATAACTGTTAAATTTAACTCAGATTTAGAAGCTATATTTGGCATGAGATAAAATTGCATATACCAGAGACATTAAAAAGTGTCGGAGCACTATAATTAAGCGGTTGTAGCCGCAGAGGTTGTAGCCTCTCTAATAGGGATCTGGACTCCCAGACTAGTATGTCAAAATAAAGGTCCGGTGTCGGAGCACCTAAAAGTAAGCGGTTGTCGCCGCAGAGGTTGTAGCCTCTCTAATAGGGATTCGGACACCCAGACTGGCATGTCAAAGTATAGGTTCGGTGCTGGATCTCCTGGTAGTAACAGGCTGGAGCGCACCAAAGAGTGAAGGACACTCGACGCGCTGCTGTTTGTTTAATCATGTGTTGAGAAGTGTGAAAGTGAGGGTGAATGAAAAACTGTGTGAAGTCCGGGATATTTTAAAAGCTGCTGTAAGAGTGAGTGAGACAATTATTGTCTGTTTGTTAAATTTGTCTCAAGGAAACTGTTAAGTCTGTGTCCATTGAAGAAATAATTGTCTATATGCACAAAATCTCAGTGGTTGCAATAGTACCAAATCCACGCATACTGATTGAGCTCTGGCTGAGGGCAGACAGGCTGTGCAGCAGGCTGTCTGGGTCAGTTGGTGCTTGGACTGTGTGTGTGCGTGTGCAGGTGTGTGTGTGTGTGTACGCATTCCAAAGGGTAATAAGAGTGTTGATCTGCCCCGCTCACGGTTGTAGTGAGAAAGACCTGAGAGAGAGAATTAGCATTTTCTCCCTCATTTTTCTTTTCTCCTCAAGACAGCTTATAGCGAGCAAACAGGGGAGATCTTTTTTATTTTTTATTTTTTTTTTTTTATTTTTCCAAACATCTGATCTGAATAGTGTGTCTGTTCGAACTGCATGTGGTCAAACATTACAACTGTAAAAAATGGACGGTGAGTTTGATCGAGAGAGAGATTGGTTCGACTGGGGAAATGTGCCTACATTGGAAATGACGGTGGGAGATCAATTGCAGAGGGTATTTAATCAGATGGGAAGTTCTGAAAGTACAAGGAAGAAGGCTGAGAAAGTGAAAAAGAAGACTAAGGTAAGTGTTGAAAAATGGCAGAGAGAAGGTTTATTTCCTGTTAATTGCAGTAAATATGATGTGTTTAAAACACTGATAGAGGTTGAGAAATGTGTGCAGAGAATGTGTAAGGACGAAGGGGAAAAGAAAAAAAGGAATTGGGGATCGAAGAAAAGAATTAAGAAGTTGCGAGAAATGCAAGGGTTGACCCATTCACTGGGTGTTCATGCGAGTCTGTCTAAGTTTTTACAGGATACGTCCAGTGGAGAGAGAGAGAGAATGGTTCCCTCCGCTCCACAGTTGCAAAAGCCTGCACATCCGGAAGCTCGGGGCACCCAGACCAGCCTGTTTCTCTACCCCTCCCTCAAGGGAGTGGAGACTCCTACTCCCCCTCCTCCTTATCTTGAGCAGCGGAGTGATTTGCACACTCACTCTGCACCCTCTGCAGCTACACAAATGCCCACACTTTATGTCAGAAATGAATGCATTTGTAACAAATGAACACCCAATTACCAGTGAAATGGGAAAACGAGTTGGTGATGCATTGCGTAAACTTTATCCTGTTTCTCTTGCTCCTATTGCAGAGTGTCAGTATCGCCCCAAGGAAGGAGAAGACGCACTGGCATTTGTTAAAAGGGCCAGAGCAGATTGGATTGATAGAACGGGAGTTGACCCCAGCTCCACCCCTATTCTTCTTCTCTCTTTCAGATCAGCTGTACTAAGAGGCGTACCACCACCTGTACGGGAGGCCATGGAAGCTAATCCTGACATGCATACGGCTGACGACACCAGATGGACAACACATTTCACTCACCACTTTATGAGACACATGAAACAGGCAGAGGAAGAAAAGGGTGAGGTAGAAAAGTTAAAATTACAACTGATGCGCATGCAGCTGGAAAATGAAAAGAAAACACACTCAGAGCGCAGTAAAGCAGGAAAAAATGCAGAGAAGTGCATTCAAGCTCCACAGGTCCCTGCCCTCCAGGTGCCAATGCAAATGATGGCACCGCCACCGATGAGATCACAGCTAAGAAATTGGGGGCCTCCTCGACCCAGAGGTCGAGGAAGAGGATTCGGGAGATAATCAGGTAACAGACCATCTCACAATAACTGTCTGATTTGTGGACAACCAGGTCACTGGGCAAGGACATGTCCAAACGGAGCACAGATGGGATATCCTCCATACATCCCTCAACCACCATGGCCTGGCACAGGGTGTGAGCAGACTCCTATGCAGCCGACACAGTCAACTCCACCCACTCAGCTCCACGCCGCTCCAAACCCAGAAGCTGCTCCAGTCCTCGGGTGGAATCAACAACCTCATTTCTGAAAGGGCCCACGGGAAGCCGGAAAGGGGGCGTTGGCAGACCCTTGTCTCATGGTTACGGTAAACGGACAGCCAATGAGCTTCATGGTGGACACCGGTGCTCGATTTTCATCAATCAGAGAATTACCAGCGGGCACCAGGCTGACCAAAGACTCTGTACCATTAGTAGGTTTCTCGGGGATCCCACAGAGACTGCCACTAACTGAACTGACTGATGTTGCTGTGTCATCACAAACACACAGACACAACTTCATTTTTTCACAAAACCGTCCCGTGAATCTCCTGGGGAGAGATCTCTTGTTGAAACTGGCAGTAATGATCAAATGCTCAGCAGACGGCCTTTCATTGATGTTTCCAGATGGCACTGAACATCGATGTTCTGTTGGTCCTGATCCAACACCTTTCAACGGCGTTGTGACTTCAGTCGATCAACCTGAACTGTATGAGGGGAACTTGCCACAGACCGCTGACATCTACTGGGCAGAACTGGACCCCGGTGACTCTTGTTTTGAAACAATGATGCAGACCTATTGTGAATGGCTGCCCTGGATTAGATCTTTGAATCCTTATACAGGTCCCTTAGATCCCTACCATTGCACATTGTTTTATGACAGAGATTCAGATTTAACATATGAAGAACATTTTGAACAAGTAATAAATGAACATGTGTGGCCATTAACTGTAAAAACACTGTATGTAGGAAAGCAAGGAGTCGCTTTAGGAGTAGACCTCACTGAAGAGCAGGTAGAGTGGTACAGACACTCAGGTGAGGCATATCCACACATAACTATGCAAATTAGTACATCACATCAGGCAAAAGATCTGAGTCCTATGATGCGTCAAGCCAAAGATGCCTCTGACTGGATGGTGACCACGCTTCCCATGGTGAGTTTTTCGCCCTCATGTGAAATGTACAGTATTGAGATGTCATACGTCGTGTCTTCTACTCTCCATCATCACCTCATTCAGAGGGACCACGGCAGAGAGAGAGATGACCATGAAAGTGCCAAGGAGATTCTGGATGCTTTTCCATCTTCTCTATGGTCTTCAGGCCCTACTGATGTTGGTTTCTGCAAGTCTGCGGAACCGGTATCTTTTTCTGTCTCTGTGTCCAATCCCATCTTTCTACCGCAGTACAACAGCAGTCCTGAGGGACAGGCGGGGATTGCAGACACGCTGCAGGGTCTTATCCAAGCTGGCGTAGTTATCCCAACTGTTGACACAGGATAGAACACACCTATTCTACCGGTGAAAAAGAAGGAGGCAGGTACTTATCGCATGGTACATGATCTTCGTGCCATAAATAATATTGTATCTACAGCCTCCACACCTGTACCGAATCCACATACTGCGTTGTCACATCTCTCACCTGAACATAAATATTCCTCTTGTATAGATTTGGCTAATGCTTTTTTCTGTCTGCCATTAGCAGATCAGGTGAAACCACTGTTCACATTCACATATCAAGGTAAAAAATACACCTATGACAGACTTCCTCAAGGCTTTGTCTTGTCTCCTGGGATCTTCAATAAAGTTCTCAGACAGCAACTGTCAGATTTAGAACTACCTCCAGGAGTTCTTCTGGTGCAGTATGTTGATGATTTATTGCTTGCTGCTCCTGATGCCTCCACTTGTTTGATGGCAACACAGGCTCTTCTTTTACTTCTCCATGAAAAGGGATTTAAGGTTTCAAGAAAAAAGTTGCAGTGTTGTCGTCCAACAGTGTCGTTTCTTGGCCGTCTGGTATCATCGCGTGGCACAGGTATTGCATCAGCACACAAGACATCCATCTTGCATCATTCAAAGCCGAACACAGTCAAAGACATGCTATCTTTTTTAGGATTAGCAAACTACAGCCGTTCATTTATTCCTGACTTTGCTGAACATACACACCATCTTCGGTCGATGGTCCGAGAGGTTGGAATGCGCAATCTTAACGGAATCTTAGATTGGACACATGAAGCAGAGGAATCATTTGTCACCTTGAAACAGTCTCTCTCCCAGGAATCTGACATGGCAATTCCTGACTATAGCAAACCATTTTATCTGGATGTTTCTGAACAACCACATTCAGTTGCTTCTGTGCTTTTTCAGAAACAAGGGGGAGAACGTCGTGTAATAATGTACACAAGTGTAATTTTAGATTCAACAGAGGACAAACAACCCCCATGTGCCAGATATGCAGCAGGACTTACAAAAATCCTTAAGAAAACTGCACATATTGTTCTAAATCACACCTTGCATGTCCTTACATCGCACAGTGTAGCAGCATTCGTCACAAGCAATGCGTTTACAATGTCGTCACAAAGACAGAACAACATGTCTAAGACTCTTTTTGCTCCACATATAATGTACACACATGAAGGAGTGAATATGGCAGATGGGCTCACAGAAGGAGAACCCCATTGTTGCACAGAGAAAACCGAACAAGACAACAAACTCAGACCAGATTTACATACAGCCCCACTGCAGGAAACAGACATGACTTTGTTTACTGATGGCTGTTGCTACAGACATGAAACTGATGGTTTAAAAGCATCATATGCTGTGGTAATTGAAAGCGAAACAACTGAGCAACATGAAGTGCTAGAAGCAGGAAGATTAGAAGGTCCGCAGTCAGCCCAAAGAGCCGAACTAGTAGCAGTGATCAGAGCATTGATACTAGCAGAAGGAAAAAATGTAAACATCTATACAGATTCCGCATATGTACATAGTGTTGTTCATATTGATCTTCCAGCATGGCTCAGAGTAGGATTTAAAACCACAACAGGTCAGCCGGTAAAACACCATGATGATGTAATAAACCTACTGCAAGCTATTCACAAACCCTCCACAGTAGCAATACTGAAATGTAAAGGGCATGACAAGACTCAAACAAACATCTCACGAGGAAACAACGCTGCAGACCAGGCTGCAAAGGATGCAGGAGGATATTCACCTCAACTGCAGATGATTGTAAGTACTGATAACCACAAACTGATTAATCAACCATATGACCACATTACCCGCCAGTCAGTAAAAACACAACAGGAGGCGGCAGCACCGGAGGAGAGACAGGGCTGGCTGGAGCATGGAGCACGGAGGCGGGATGATGGACTGTGGACCGGACTGGAGAACCAACCAATACCACCTGCAGGTCTGTTAAAAGATCTCATAGCTGAAGCACATGGACCAGCACATCTGGGTCAAACAGAGGTAATGTCACGATTGTCACACTGGTGGCACCCGTACATGAAGGAAACAGTTCAGACATACATACAAGATTGTGAAGTATGTCAGTTTTTTAATGTTAAACCATCAATTAAGACATCAGCTGGTAAATTTAGTTTACCGACTCTACCGGGACAAGAAGTGATCATTGATTTCACAGACATGGGAGATAGATGTAAAGGAAACAGATATCTCTTAGTGATAGTGGATTCATACACCAGATGGGTGGAAGCTTATCCATGTAAAAAAGAGGATGCAACAGCTGTAATCAAAGCATTTGTAAATCATTATATTCCTACACATGGGTTCCCTCGTCGCATCAGGTCAGATAACGGTACACATTTCAAGAACAAAGACCTACAAGCAGTTGAGAAAATGATGGGATTAAAACATGCTTTTGGAACAGTGTACCACCCACAATCACAGGGAAAAGTAGAAAGGATGAACCGAAACCTAAAGACGAAGCTGGGTAAGATATGTCATGACACCAAGATGGACTGGGTAAGTGCACTGCCCATTGCATTAATGGCTGTCAGATCTTCTGTCAATTCCCAGACAGGTTTCACCCCGTTTGAACTGCAGAGAGGACTACAGTTTCCAGGTCCAGGAGCAGGAACTGGCACGGAAGACCCTCCTCCGTTCCTGCAACAGAGGAAGTATTTTAAAGTTTTGAGATGTCTGGAATCTCGGTTCTCTGCACAGGTTGCCGGGACCGGCAGCAAGGGGGACTCGGCTGAGATCCCCAACACCAGCCCCTGGGTACTTCTCAAGGTGATAAATAGGAAGTGGTCCAAGCCCAGGTGGACGGGTCCGTTTAAGGTCGTCGAGAGGACGTCTCACGCTGTTCGGCTGAGTGGCAAAGGAGACACCTGGTACCATCTGTCACAGTGTACTCCAGCAGGAGAACCACATCGCACTCTACAGGAGACCTCCGACCATCTGAAGCAAGTTGCCCCTGGATCGGCTGATCCAGGAGACGGCTCCACACGTGAAAGGGCAGAATAATCCCTGTGTGAGAGTCAGGTTGTCAGGGTAGTCTACCCCTGTACACCGAAGTAAGAAGAATACAGAGAAGTAGACGACAGCAAGAGAGGAGGTGAAATAGCGCTCCTCTCCATCACGTGACGTGCCAAGTCACCACCATTTAAAAGTTTTGTTTGTTGCTATTTGAGTATATGATTGTTGCTTTTGCTTACATATGAACTCTATTATACGAAGAGTGTCGTATAGTGTAATGCGTATTGATGCTAGTTATTGACCTCTGGGTTCAGAGGTCAAAAGGGGGAATTGAAGGAATATACAAGTTAAACATTTGATTTCTGTGAGACAACTGAACACATTGTATTGTTATCTTCCTACACAGCTGGGATTTCTCCCACTGCTAAAGTTGGGAAAAACAAAGCTGTAAATTAATGTTCAGGGACATCCCAAGTTGGTTGGCGATGTCTCCTCAGTGCTCCATTCTGCACAATTCATGGTCAAGGTAAGATTGGAACAGATAAGAGGTCAGAGGTCACTTTGGTCCCACGGAATGACAAGCTTTGAGTAAAACCAGTTTTAAGCAGTTTTGGAGACAAAGGAATAACAACGTCACCATAGCAACGCATACATCACGAGGAACTGACCAATGTGAGGTTGAGGTGTCGTATGCAAATGTATAAATATGAACCCCGCGTTGCAACGGGGCCCTTCTTCATTGTAAACCTGGCCTATATACTTGGGTCTGCAAGGAAGAACGGTCCGAGCTCGTATAGATGTAAACTCTGATATATGGAATTTTGTAGCATTGTATAATCTGATATGCATTTTTGTAAACTCTTGTTTGTGTGATTATTAAATGCATTATTGAAGAAATTAACACTCTCTTTCTGCCTCTCCCGGATCAAACGAACATGCAGGAATTCAGGGGAACACAGGTACGAATTCCAACACTATGATGCAATGCGCAATACAAAAATATAATGATACTCTAATTTGAGTAGAATAATTGCAAGATTTGCAAAAGTATACCATATCAAAGTTCAACCTTGTGAAAGTTGACCTTGATTTTAAGGCACTTCTGGACCGGACACTAAATTCATGTCAGTTGTACCTGGTGAGTCACAGTCATCAGAATCTGCCCTCCATTTGTGTCAGTGTCATTTCTCGGCCTTTTAAGCCATAAGTAATAACAATAATAAAAAGTATCAGCAGCCCACATTGAAACCATGTCACATCAATGTAGAGATATTCAACATTGAAAATGCAACATCTATACAATGTCATATCAACGTAGGGAAATTCAACATTGAAAATGCAACATCTATACAATGTCAAATCAATGACAATTCTTCAATTGTTGAAATAGTAACTGTAATTAAACATTGAAACAACATCGCTTTTTCAACCTCAACCAAAAATAACCAATCTGACCAAAATCCAACGTTGAATCAATGCCTTTTGCTATCTGGGTCAATGTCTGACTGGGACTTGTGGTAACGGTGGATCCTGTGCGCCTTTTAGCTCAGACCCATTGTGGTATCGCTTCTCGGCCTTTTGGCTAAGATCAAGTGTAGTATCTGTTCTTATCAGTGGGGCTCAAAGTGGGAAAGGGTAAGAAGAGAAATAATGAAAAAGCCAAAAGAGAAAGGAGGAAAAGGAGTCCCGGATTTCTATTTAACACTGGGAAGTTTTTACACGGCACAGCATATGGCTATTGCCACGGACCCCTCCAGGAACCCAAAGACAAGTGCAATGTCTCGTTTCTGGATGGGGTCCTACCTCCGAAAACTCAAGATTTTACCCACCGATCTTAAAGTACCAGTGTCTTTTAACCTGCCACCGGCCTATGGTTTTATCAAGACATTTCTTAAACATTTGAACCTGGAACAGGAGGAGTTGCAGATTTTAACTAACCACAGATGTCTGATCTCTGTTGTGCAGGAACGGGAACCAGTGAGTCCAGTGCGCGGGCTCGCACTCGGTGAGCCCTCCACAGTTTGGCGCAACGTGAACCATCCTGTTCTCCCAAACAGACTCCGGGACCTGTCATGGCTGGTGGCTCACGAGGTTCTCCCAGTCAGAGCCGTCATGCACTCCCGAGGAATGGCGGCGCACTCAACTTGCCCCCGGCCTGGTTGTGGCGCTCCTGAGTCGGTGAGGCACCTCCTCTGGGAGTGCAGCGCTGCCGTAGACCAGTGGGCAACGGCCGGCTCCTTGCAATTCCCGTACTTGCCAGCAGGGGAGGTCCTTACAGCACAGCTGGTGCTATACGGGGTGAGCCAAAAGGTCAGGACAAAGGAAGACTTTGCAAAGATGTGGCTCACCCTGGCCGCCATCAAAGACGCCACCTGGACCTCCAGAAACCTGCTGGTGAGAAGGCATAGGCAGATCCCCCCCGTGGCTGTGATCCAGATGGCCGCAGCGACGGTCCGGGAGGTGGAAGCTGCAGGCGGCAGGCCGAGGACACAGCCACAAAGAAGAATCGCCTCCCTGCCCATTCGGACGAAGGAGCCGGAGCCTCACAAGAAAAGGTCAAGGCAGCGGCGGCCTGGCTCTCCGGGTGTGTCTGGAGGGAAGGAGCACGAGGGAGAGGACCTCCTCTGAGCACCATGGCAGAACCCCGAGAGACCAAATGTTTGGGAGAACAGGATGAGTTCCCCTTGATAGGGACTCACTGCTCTCCTGCACCACAGAATAGACTTTTAAAACTGAATGCACGTCCTTTTAGCGACTTTTACAATGATAGGCACTTTTTGTATTCCTCACGTTTCATCATTTTACTCAACAGGTCTTGTTTTAGTCATGAATATCTATTTATTTAAACTATTGTATTTATGATATTTTAAACAGAAACTTATACCTTCTTTGTTTTTGTGTCAAATGACGAATGAAGAAACTGACCTGTAAAATGTGCCAATAAAATCTTGTAAAAGAAAAAATCCAATGTTCCACAGGGATCATGCCAAAGTCATGCCAAAGTCATCCAGTAGTGACATCACTGCACTGAAGGGAAGCGATGTCACTGCTGGAAAACCAAGTTTGGAGCAACTGCAGAACTTTAAAACCAAATAGAATCACGTGATTATTTCTTACAATCATAAAATACAGGGGAAGGGTGAAACATTCTGAAGTGGTTCATTAAGTATGCGTACAGCAGTGGTTCTCAAACAGTTTATACAGACTTCAATGTACATACTCCAAAATTGATTATAATTATGCCATTAAAAGGTAAATATTTGAAAATAAGTAGAGTGCTTGCAGATTAAATTATTTTTTTTTTTTTTAAGGAAACCAAGGTTGAGAACAGTTGCTTTACTTGCTGTCAGGCTGGGACTGGAAGCAGGACTCAGGTGCAGAGGATATCAGTAAAATGAGTTTGATTAAAACCAAAAATCCACAGATGTGGAAAAAAAAGGACAACTCAACATGAGGTAGGGGTGGGGAGACAAGGGGGCGAACATCAGCTTGTAGTCCCCATGGAACGCGCCACGCCACCACTCCTCTCAGGTGCAGAGCGCAGCCACTTCTGCATTGCACCCTCGTACTGCTTTTCAGTCAGCCTCCGGTCAAACTGACGAGCAGCCGCTGTGAGAAAGAAAGAAGGAAACACGGTACTTGTTATAAAAGCAGCAATGCACGCTACAAGTTCTAATCTGAATAAATCTAAAAATACATTCACTATATGTAAAGCAAATAATAAAACAGGTTCGAACAATATGGTATGAAAGGTGCTGCTATTACTTGGCCAAGTTTAATGTACAGGAGTCCTCTTGTAAAACTGTAAAGAGAGGAAAACAAATATGAACACATATACATATTTTATATTTGTATGTCCATGTGTATATATACATGACACTGCTGACAGAGCAGCTTAAAAGCCTGAACATATTCGCTGCCTCGTCTGCTGACTTCATGCAGGTCGCGGGTGGTTCATGCTGATGGCCCCATTCTGGACTCACTTTGCATTGCTCAAGATGGAGGATCCATGCACAGCCGGCAGCTCAGGCCATGCGGTCAAACATTTGGCTGCACGTGCACTAACAAAGTAGGGCCGCACTTTAGGCCGTGCAAAGTGTGGCCCTACACCCTTCCTCCCACGTGCTCCAACAAAGTAGGGCCGCATGGCCTGAGCTGCCGACTGCGCATGGATCCTCCGTCTTCCCGTCAGAACAATCACAAATTAAAAGCCAATAAAGATACCCAGACGGCTAAACTCCTACAATGAAACCCAAACTACTTTAGGAAATATGGAGAACACTGGGCAACAGAAGTGGGGATATTTCCGTTCATGTTATGAAACGAAGTGAGTCCAGAGTGGAGCATGGCCATCATGAACCACCCGCGGCCTACGCCATGGCCATGCAGACCAGCATTGCGGTGTGTCAAGCCACGTGGCTTAACACACCGCAATGCTGGTCTGCATGGCCATGGCGTTGCCCCCCCCACCCGACTTTCCCACCGGAACTCTCCGGACACCGGGACCACAGTGTTCGTTAGCAGTTGGGACAGTTGTCGACCGCATGTAACGTTTGAGTTTCTACGATTTACGTTACGAGGGCGAGTTTAGCTAGCTGGCGAACAGCACATCGCTCCTACCTTTTTTTTTTTTTAATGAAACCGGGCAATAAAACTTTGCAAGCAAATACGCTCATGACACGTATTTAACCTTAATGTTATACGGTGACTCAAGACAATTATTATGCTGAAATGCTGACAATGAAATATCCTCTTACCTTCCGAAATGATGCTGTGACCGCGCGCAACAATTCCTTCGCAGCAATGAGACGTCTTCTCCCGCAGCGACCACACCTGATTCTACCCACAATGCAAAGCGCGCATGACGAGATCACGTGCGCTCTCACGATAATGAACATCGCGGGGCGGCGACATTAAGCTGCAATCTCCAGACAGTTTCCAGCCGTCTGCGAAGCACAATGTGAACCCGTGTGTGTGTGTGTGTGTGTGTGTCTGTGTGTGTGTGTGTGTGTGTGTGTTGAATCTTTGAACTGAACAATTTTACAGGACAAATGATTTGACACCAAATGTCTAGTTTGTGGTCCTCATGGAGGCCATATACCAGATGCTCTGAGGTGTGCAGGCGCCTCAGTAGGTGGAGCAGCTGCCTAAAACTGCTACTGCCTTGATCTCATGACATTTTCATTGCCAGCAAATGGTCAAATATAAACCACATCATGAAGAAAATATATTATAAAATGATATGAATAATATTTCGATTTGGTGTTCCGTATGGGTGAAAATATTCAGAATCCCTAAATATCTGTTTTTGGATTCGGTCTAGAATATGGACGTCTCTAAAGCATATTTTTGTTGATATGCACCATATCTGGTCAAATACGAACCCACTATGTGACATGAAGACAAAATATTGTATACAGTAAACATTTTGAAGTCCGTCAGTATGTTCTATTAAGCCGGCCGAACATACTGACGAACTTCAAAATAGATATGGCCATATCTAATCACACATTTTGTTTCTGGAATATGGATCAAATACATGGCATATCATAATATGTTAATTAAACAGTCTATATTAGATTAATGTATCACATAAACCGCTATAGATTTTCCAATGCATATGGTTGTGTTGACACATCTCATCAAATACGGATTAAGTATACAGCTCCTTATGACTATGATGCAATGCGCAATACAAAAATATAATGATACTCTAATTTGAGTAGAATAATTGCAAGATTTGCAAAAGTATACCATATCAAAGTTCAACCTTGTGAAAGTTGACCTTGATTTTAAGGCACTTCTGGACCGGACACTAAATTCATGTCAGTTGTACCTGGTGAGTCACAGTCATCAGAATCTGCCCTCCATTTGTCTCAGTGTCATTTCTCGGCCTTTTAAGCCATAAGTAATAACAATAATAAAAAGTATCAGCAGCCCACATTGAAACCATGTCACATCAATGTAGAGATATTCAACATTGAAAATGCAACATCTATACAATGTCAAATCAATGACAATTCTTCAATTGTTGAAATAGTAACTGTAATTAAACATTGAAACAACATCGCTTTTTCAACCTCAACCAAAAATAACCAATCTGACCAAAATCCAACGTTGAATCAATGCCTTTTGCTATCTGGGTCAATGTCTGACTGGGACTTGTGGTAACGGTGGATCCTGTGCGCCTTTTAGCTCAGACCCATTGTGGTATCGCTTCTCGGCCTTTTGGCTAAGATCAAGTGTAGTATCTGTTCTTATCAGTTTAATATCTGATATGTCCCCTATCTGGGGACTGTATATTAAATTGATTTTTGGAACAGGGAGATGGAATAGGAGCTTGCTCTGTCCACTCCACGCATCGACCTGGTATTGCAGTTCATCTGGGAATGGTGCACCCTCCTCTGCTGTTGAAGGAAACCTCAATAGTTGTTGGTAGAAGGAGTTTGCTCAAAGTGGAACAAAGAAAGCAAGTTTCACCAGCAGTGTAAAACAAAGAGCTTCTCCTGTCTGTGCCAGCAGGGGTGTGAGCCTGTCGTCTCTGACACCTTAGCACCTCTCTCAATGCACTCAAGGGGGAGGTGAATGAAATGTTGAGGCAAAGGCCCAGCAAGAATGCGGGCCCAGAATCACTGTCTCCCCGTCCACCTCCAGGACTCTGAGACGTACAGGAAAGATTGTGGATGATATCTCACAGCCCGCTCAATCTGCTGGAGCCACTGCCCTGTGGCCGGAGGACGCACTGATATGTGGAGGTCAATGGCTGACTTGGAGATATGTGGTTGTTTGTGTGTGTCGTCAGAATTCCTATGTTTTCTCATGGTTTTCCCTGAAAAATGGCAGAAAAACTGAAAACGACCCTGGAAGCCATTTTGAAAAAGGAGTGTTTTCACTGGCTCGGACTGCTGTTGCCGTGGAAACACCCCGAAACGCAACAGAAGATTGTGGTTTTCACCTGAAAACCATGTTGTGTGAGCGGCGCGTGGACAACTCGTCCATGGATAACTCGTCCACAAAACTGCAAACGTGGACAACTCGTCTACAGGATGCTGGACAACTCGTCCACGACAAGCTTTGTCAGCATTACTGATTCGAAGGATTCCATTTTAATATATATTTAACACATTTGGAAGGATAACTAACTGTATCTGACACAAAAACATCAGATGTATCAACATATGTGACACAATAATGACGTTGAAACGCCACTTCATAGGTGACGGCTTTGAGTGATGCGTCCAGGTGCTGGTTAACGTGTCGGAAGCTGCTTTGTGACACGTTAAGGAGCTGCGGGGCTCGTACAGTTTTCCACATGACATGTTTTTTCAGCAGTACAGTGGTCCCTCGTTTATCGTGGGGGTTACGTTCTAAAAACAACCCGCAAGAAGCGAAATCCAGGAAGTCAACTCTTTTTATTTTACAAGTATTATATATGTTTCAAGGCTGTAAAACATTCCCTCACATTTCTCTCTTGTTTAAGCTCAATTTTGGGATGTTTTGCAATCTCCTATTGGACCAGCAGCTTACATGTGGCTCAAACACAATGCCCATTACAACAATATCATTACGCAAGTAAAAATAGTGCCGACTTTAAACATTGGTTTAAACAAAAGCAAACTGCCGGATTACAATAGAAGAACTTTTGACGTCTTTCTCATGACTAATATATCTTGGTAACAATGTAAAGATGTTACCTGTTGGATTAAGAACCTTGTGCCCTCCCCATTCCTGTGCCTTCCCCTTCATGTGACTTATTCCTCCTACGTAAATAGCCTGCGATTACTGCAAAAAGTGTCCAAATGAAGCATCACCAACAAATATCCAAGTAACCTTGAATTCACATTTCTATCTTGTTTAAGCTCAATTTTGGGATGTTTTGCAATCTCCTATTGGACCAGCAGCTTACATGTGGCTCAAACACAATGCCCATTACAACAATATCACTACGCAAGTAAAAATAGTGCCGACTTTAAACATTGGTTTAAACAAAAACAAACTGCCGGATCACAATAGAAGAACTTTTGACGTCTTTCTCATGACTAATATATCTTGGTAACAATGCCCATAACAACAATGTCATTATGCAAGTAATGACGTGTCGCCTCCCACAAGGACAACATCATCCTGAAGTTCGCAGATGACACCGCTGTGATCGGACGCATCACAGGGGATGATGAAGCGGCTTACAGGAGGGAGGTGGCTGGTCTAGTGGCTTGGTGTGAGGACAACAACCTCTCCCTTAACACAGACAAGACAAAGGAGATGATAGTGGACAGGAGGAAGGAGAGGAGACCTCATCATCCACTGTCTATCCGGGAGCTTGAGATGGAGAGGGTGAGCAGCTTCAAATACCTGGGTGTCCACATCAGCGAGGACCTCGCCTGGACATTCAACACCACACAGGTGGTCAAGAGGGCCCAACAACGGCTGTACTTCCTGAGGAGGCTGAAGAAATAGGGCATGTCTACCAGGATACTCAAGAACTTCTACAGCTGTGTGGTTGAGGGCACCTTAACCAGCTGCATCACAGCCTGGTACGGCAACACTACTGTGGCGGACCGCAGTCGCCTGCAGAGAGTGGTTAAGACAGCCGAGAAGATCACCAGAACACCACTGCCCTCTCTGCAGAGCATCCACCAGCACAGATGTTACCTGTTGGATTAAGATCCTTGTGCCCTCCCCATTCCTGTGCCTTCCCCTTCATGTGACTTATTCCTCCTACGTAAATAGCCTGCGATTACTGCAAAAAGTGTCCAAATGAAGCATCACCAACAAATATTCAAGCAACCATAAAAAGTAGCCAAAATGACTCTTGCACGCATATTGTTGTGCAGAATTCCTTAAATGGGCGTGGCTCAATGTCTGACTGGGACTTGTGGTAACGGTGGATCCTGTGTGCCGTTTAACTCAGATCCATTGTGGTATCGCTTCTCGGCCTTTTGGCTAAGATCAAGTGTAGTATCTGTTCTTATCAGTTTAATATCTGATATGTTCCCTATCTGGGGACTGTATATTAAATTGATTTTTGGAACAGGGAGATGGAATAGGAGCTTGCTCTGTCCACTCCACGCATCGACCTGGTATTGCAGTTCATCTGGGAATGGTGCACCCTCCTCTGCTGTTGAAGGAAACCTCAATAGTTGTTGGTAGAAGGAGTTTGCTCAAAGTGGAACAAAGAAAGCAAGTTTCACCAGCAGTGTAAAACAAAGAGCTTCTCCTGTCTGTGCCAGCAGGGGTGTGAGCCTGTCGTCTCTGACACCTTAGCACCTCTCTCAATGCACTCAAGGGGGAGGTGAATGAAATGTTGAGGCAAAGGCCCAGATAGAATGCGGGCCCAGAATCACTGTCTCCCCGTCCACCTCCAGGACTCTGAGACGTACAGGAAAGATTGTGGATGATATCTCACAGCCCGCTCAATCTGCTGGAGCCACTGCCCTGTGGCCGGAGGACGCACTGATATGTGGAGGTCAATGGCTGACTTGGAGATATGTGGTTGTTTGTGTGTGTCGTCAGAATTCCTATGTTTTCTCATGGTTTTCCCTGAAAAATGGCAGAAAAACTGAAAACGACCCTGGAAGCCATTTTGAAAAAGGAGTGTTTTCACTGGCTCGGACTGCTGTTGCCGTGGAAACACCCCGAAACGCAACAGAAGATTGTGGTTTTCACCTGAAAACCATGTTGTGTGAGCGGCGCGTGGACAACTCGTCCATGGATAACTCGTCCACAAAACTGCAAACTTGGACAACTCGTCTACAGGATGCTGGACAACTCGTCCACGACAAGCTTTGTCAGCATTACTGATTCGAAGGATTCCATTTTAATATATATTTAACACATTTGGAAGGATAACTAACTGTATCTGACACAAAAACATCAGATGTATCAACATATGTGACACAATAATGACGTTGAAACGCCACTTCATAGGTGACGGCTTTGAGTGATGCGTCCAGGTGCTGGTTAACGTGTCGGAAGCTGCTTTGTGACACGTTAAGGAGCTGCGGGGCTCGTACAGTTTTCCACATGACATGTTTTTTCAGCAGTACAGTGGTCCCTCGTTTATCGTGGGGGTTACGTTCTAAAAATAACCCGCAAGAAGCGAAATCCAGGAAGTCAACTCTTTTTATTTTACAAGTATTATATATGTTTCAAGGCTGTAAAACATTCCCTCACATTTCTCTCTTGTTTACGCTCAATTTTGGGATGTTTTGCAATCTCCTATTGGACCAGCAGCTTACATGTGGCTCAAACACAATGCCCATTACAACAATATCACTACGCAAGTAAAAATAGTGCCGACTTTAAACATTGGTTTAAAAGAAAACAAACTGCCGGAATACAATAGAAGAACTTTTGACGTCTTTCTCATGACTAATATATCTTGGTAACAATGTAAAGATGTTACCTGTTGGATTAAGATCCTTGTGCCCTCCCCATTCCTGTGCCTTCCCCTTCATGTGACTTATTCCTCCTACGTAAATAGCCTGCGATTACTGCAAAAAGCGTCCAAATGAAGCATCACCAACAAAGATCCAAGCAACCTTGAATTCACATTTCTCTCTTGTTTAAGCTCAATTTTGGGATGTTTTGCAATCTCCTATTGGACCAGCAGCTTACATGTGGCTCAAACACAATGCCCATTACAACAATACCACTACGCAAGTAAAAATAGTGCCGACTTTAAACATTGGTTTAAACAAAAACAAACTGCCGGATCACAATAGAAGAACTTTTGACGTCTTTCTCATGACTAATATATCTTGGTAACAATGCCCATAACAACAATGTCATTACGCAAGTAATGACGTGTCGCCTCCCACAAGGACAACATCATCCTGAAGTTCGCAGATGACACCGCTGTGATCGGACGCATCACAGGGGATGATGAAGCGGCTTACAGGAGGGAGGTGGCTGGTCTAGTGGCTTGGTGTGAGGACAACAACCTCTCCCTTAACACAGACAAGACAAAGGAGATGATAGTGGACAGGAGGAAGGAGAGGAGACCTCATCATCCACTGTCTATCCGGGAGCTTGAGATGGAGAGGGTGAGCAGCTTCAAATACCTGGGTGTCCACATCAGCGAGGACCTCGCCTGGACATTCAACACCACACAGGTGGTCAAGAGGGCCCAACAACGACTGTACTTCCTGAGGAGGCTGAAGAAATAGGGCATGTCTCCCAGGATACTCAAGAACTTCTCCAGCTGTGTGGTTGAGGGCACCTTAACCAGCTGCATCACAGCCTGGTACGGCAACACTACTGTGGCGGACCGCAGTCGCCTGCAGATAGTGGTTAAGACAGCCGAGAAGATCACCAGAACACCACTGCCCTCTCTGCAGAGCATCTACCAGCACAGATGTTACCTGTTGGATTAAGAACCTTGTGCCCTCCCCATTCCTGTGCCTTCCCCTTCATGTGACTTATTCCTCCTACGTAAATAGCCTGCGATTACTGCAAAAAGTGTCCAAATGAAGCATCACCAACAAATATTCAAGCAACCATAAAAAGTAGCCAAAATGACTGTTGCACGCATATTGTTGTGCAGAATTCCTTAAATGGGCGTGGCTCAATGTCTGACTGGGACTTGTGGTAACGGTGGATCCTGTGCACCTTTTAGCACAGACCCATTGTGGTATCGCTTCTCGGCCTTTTGGCTAAGATCAAGTGTAGTATCTGTTCTTATCAGTTTAATATCTGATATGTCCCCTATCTGGGGACTGTATATTAAATTGATTTTTGGAACAGGGAGATGGAATAGGAGCTTGCTCTGTCCACTCCACGCATCGACCTGGTATTGCAGTTCATCTGGGAATGGTGCACCCTCCTCTGCTGTTGAAGGAAACCTCAATAGTTGTTGGTAGAAGGAGTTTGCTCAAAGTGGAACAAAGAAAGCAAGTTTCACCAGCAGTGTAAAACAAAGAGCTTCTCCTGTCTGTGCCAGCAGGGGTGTGAGCCTGTCGTCTCTGACACCTTAGCACCTCTCTCAATGCACTCAAGGGGGAGGTGAATGAAATGTTGAGGCAAAGGCCCAGCAAGAATGCGGGCCCAGAATCACTGTCTCCCCGTCCACCTCCAGGACTCTGAGACGTACAGGAAAGATTGTGGATGATATCTCACAGCCCGCTCAATCTGCTGGAGCCACTGCCCTGTGGCCGGAGGACGCACTGATATGTGGAGGTCAATGGCTGACTTGGAGATATGTGGTTGTTTGTGTGTGTCGTCAGAATTCCTATGTTTTCTCATGGTTTTCCCTGAAAAATGGCAGAAAAACTGAAAACGACCCTGGAAGCCATTTTGAAAAAGGAGTGTTTTCACTGGCTCGGACTGCTGTTGCCGTGGAAACACCCCGAAACGCAACAGAAGATTGTGGTTTTCACCTGAAAACCATGTTGTGTGAGCGGCGCGTGGACAGCTCGTCCATGGATAACTCGTCCACAAAACTGCAAACTTGGACAACTCGTCTACAGGATGCTGGACAACTCGTCCACGACAAGCTTTGTCAGCATTACTGATTCGAAGGATTCCATTTTAATATATATTTAACACATTTGGAAGGATAACTAACTGTATCTGACACAAAAACATCAGATGTATCAACATATGTGACACAATAATGACGTTGAAACGCCACTTCATAGGTGACGGCTTTGAGTGATGCGTCCAGGTGCTGGTTAACGTGTCGGAAGCTGCTTTGTGACACGTTAAGGAGCTGCGGGGCTCGTACAGTTTTCCACATGACATGTTTTTTCAGCAGTACAGTGGTCCCTCGTTTATCGTGGGGGTTACGTTCTAAAAATAACCCGCAAGAAGCGAAATCCAGGAAGTCAACTCTTTTTATTTTACAAGTATTATATATGTTTCAAGGCTGTAAAACATTCCCTCACATTTCTCTCTTGTTTACGCTCAATTTTGGGATGTTTTGCAATCTCCTATTGGACCAGCAGCTTACATGTGGCTCAAACACAATGCCCATTACAACAATATCACTACGCAAGTAAAAATAGTGCCGACTTTAAACATTGGTTTAAAAGAAAACAAACTGCCGGAATACAATAGAAGAACTTTTGACGTTGAATCAACCTTGTTTCAACCATGTTATCAACATTGATAAATTACTATTAAAAGGCCATTTCAGCACTTTTAACATTCCTTTATTTTTTAATGCGTCAAATAAAGCCAAAATAATCACTTTAATCTCCATTTAGTGAAGTTCCACAGGGATCATGCCAAAGTCATCCAGTAGTGACATCACTGCACTGAAGGGAAGCGATGTCACTGCTGGAAAACCAAGTTTGGAGCAACTGCAGAACTTTAAAACCAAATAGAATCACGTGATTATTTCCTACAATCATAAAATACAGGGGAAGGGTGAAACATTCTGAAGTGGTTCATTAAGTATGCGTACAGCAGTGGCTCTCAAACAGTTTATACAGACTTCAATGTACATACTCCAAAATTGATTATAATTATGCCATTAAAAGGTAAATATTTGAAAATAAGTAGAGTGCTTGCAGATTACTTTTTTTTTTTTTTTTTTAAGGAAACCAAGGTTGAGAACAGTTGCTTTACTTGCTGTCAGGCTGGGACTGGAAGCAGGACTCAGGTGCAGAGGATATCAGTAAAATGAGTTTTATTAAAACCAAAAATCCACAGTTGTGGAAAAAAAAGGACAACTCAACATGAGGTAGGGGTGGGGAGACAAGGGGGCGAACATCAGCTTGTAGTCCCCATGGAACGCGCCACGCCACCACTCCTCTCAGGTGCATAGCGCAGCCACTTCTGCATTGCACCCTCGTACTGCTTTTCAGTCAGCCTCCGGTCAAACTGACGAGCAGCCGCTGTGAGAAAGAAAGAAGGAAACACGGTACTTGTTATAAAAGCAGCAATGCACGCTACAAGTTCTAATCTGAATAAATCTAAAAATACATTCACTATATGTAAAGCAAATAATAAAACAGGTTCGAACAATATGGTATGAAAGGTGCTGCTATTACTTGGCCAAGTTTAATGTACAGGAGTCCTCTTGTAAAACTGTAAAGAGAGGAAAACAAATATGAACACATATACATATTTTATATTTGTATGTCCATGTGTATATATACATGACACTGCTGACAGAGCAGCTTAAAAGCCTTAACATATTCGCTGCCTCGTCTGCTGACTTCATGCAGGTCGCGGGTGGTTCATGCTGATGGCCCCATTCTGGACTCACTTTGCATTGCTCAAGATGGAGGATCCATGCACAGCCGGCAGCTCAGGCCATGCGGTCAAACATTTGGCTGCACGTGCACTAACAAAGTAGGGCCGCACTTTAGGCCGTGCAAAGTGTGGCCCTACACCCTTCCTCCCACGTGCTCCAACAAAGTAGGGCCGCATGGCCTGAGCTGCCGACTGCGCATGGATCCTCCGTCTTCCCGTCAGAACAATCACAAATTAAAAGCCAATAAAGATACCCAGACGGCTAAACTCCTACAATGAAACCCAAACTACTTTAGGAAAGATGGAGAACACTGGGCAACAGAAGTGGGGATATTTCCGTTCATGTTATGAAACGAAGTGAGTCCAGAGTGGAGCATGGCCATCATGAACCACCCGCGGCCTACGCCATGGCCATGCAGACGAGCATTGCGGTGTGTCAAGCCACGTGGCTTAACACACCGCAATGCTCGTCTGCATGGCCATGGCGTTGCCCCCCCCACCCGACTTTCCCACCGGAACTCTCCGGACACCGGGACCACAGTGTTCGTTAGCAGTTGGGACAGTTGTCGACCGCATGTAACGTTTGAGTTTCTACGATTTACGTTACGAGGGCGAGTTTAGCTAGCTGGCGAACAGCACATCGCTCCTACCTTTTTTTTTTTTTTTATGAAACCTGGCAATAAAACTTTGCAAGCAAATACGCTCATGTCACGTATTTAACCTTAATGTTATACGGTGACTCAAGACAATTATTATGCTGAAATGCTGACAATGAAATATCCTCTTACCTTCCGAAATGATGCTGTGACCGCGCGCAACAATTCCTTCGCAGCAATGAGACCTCTTCTCCCGCAGCGAGCACACCTGATTCTACCCACAATGCAAAGCGCGCATGACGAGATCACGTGCGTTCTCACGATAATGAACATCGCGGGGCGGCGACATTAAGCTGCAATCTCCAGACAGTTTCCAGCCGTCTGCGAAGCACAATGTGTGTGTGTGTGTGTGTGTGTGTGTCTGTGTGTGTGTGTGTGTGTGTGTGTGTGTGTGTGTGTTGAATCTTTGAACTGAACAATTTTACAGGACAAATGATTTTACACCAAATGTATAGTTTGTGGTCCTCATGGAGGCCATATACCAGATGCTCTGAGGTGTGCAGGCGCCTCAGTAGGTGGAGCAGCTGCCTAAAACTGCTACTGCCTTGATCTCATGACATTTTCATTGCCAGCAAATGGTCAAATATAAACCACATCATGAAGAAAATATATTATAAAATGATATGAATAATATTTCGATTTGGTGTTCCGTATGGGTGAAAATATTCAGAATCCCTAAATATCTGTTTTTGGATTCGGTCTAGAATATGGACGTCTCTAAAGCATATTTTTGTTGATATGCACCATATCTGGTCAAATACGAACCCACTATGTGACATGAAGACAAAATATTGTATACAGTAAACATTTTGAAGTTCGTCAGTATGTTCTATTAAGCCGGCCGAACATACTGACGAACTTCAAAATAGATATGGCCATATCTAATCACACATTTTGTTTCTGGAATATGGATCAAATACATGGCATATCATAATATGTTAATTATACAGTCTATATTAGATTAATGTATCACATAAACCGCTATAGATTTTCCAATGCATATGGTTGTGTTGACACATCTCATCAAATACGGATGAAGTATACAGCTCCTTATGACTATGATGCAATGCGCAATACAAAAATATAATGATACTCTAATTTGAGTAGAATAATTGCAAGATTTGCAAAAGTATACCATATCAAAGTTCAACCTTGTGAAAGTTGACCTTGATTTTAAGGCACTTCTGGACCGGACACTAAATTCATGTCAGTTGTACCTGGTGAGTCACAGTCATCAGAATCTGCCCTCCATTTGTCTCAGTGTCATTTCTCGGCCTTTTAAGCCATAAGTAATAACAATAATAAAAAGTATCAGCAGCCCACATTGAAACCATGTCACATCAATGTAGAGATATTCAACATTGAAAATGCAACATCTATACAATGTCATATCAACGTAGGGAAATTCAACATTGAAAATGCAACATCTATACAATGTCAAATCAATGACAATTCTTCAATTGTTGAAATAGTAACTGTAATTAAACATTGAAACAACATCGCTTTTTCAACCTCAACCAAAAATAACCAATCTGACCAAAATCCAACGTTGAATCAATGCCTTTTGCTATCTGGGTCAATGTCTGACTGGGACTTGTGGTAACGGTGGATCCTGTGCGCCTTTTAGCTCAGACCCATTGTGGTATCGCTTCTCGGCCTTTTGGCTAAGATCAAGTGTAGTATCTGTTCTTATCAGTGGGGCTCAAAGTGGGAAAGGGTAAGAAGAGAAATAATGAAAAAGCCAAAAGAGAAAGGAGGAAAAGGAGTCCCGGATTTCTATTTAACACTGGGAAGTTTTTACATGGCACAGCATATGGCTATTGCCACGGACCCCTCCAGGAACCCAAAGACAAGTGCAATGTCTCGTTTCTGGATGGGGTCCTACCTCCGAAAACTCAAGATTTTACCCACCGATCTTAAAGTACCAGTGTCTTTTAACCTGCCACCGGCCTATGGTTTTATCAAGACATTTCTTAAACATTTGAACCTGGAACAGGAGGAGTTGCAGATTTGAACTAACCACAGATGTCTGATCTCTGTTGTGCAGGAACGGGAACCAGTGAGTCCAGTGCGCGGGCTCGCACTCGGTGAGCCCTCCACAGTTTGGCGCAACGTGAACCATCCTGTTCTCCCAAACAGACTCCGGGACCTGTCATGGCTGGTGGCTCACGAGGTTCTCCCAGTCAGAGCCGTCATGCACTCCCGAGGAATGGCGGCGCACTCAACTTGCCCCCGGCCTGGTTGTGGCGCTCCTGAGTCGGTGAGGCACCTCCTCTGGGAGTGCAGCGCTGCCGTAGACCAGTGGGCAACGGCCGGCTCCTTGCAATTCCCGTACTTGCCAGCAGGGGAGGTCCTTACAGCACAGCTGGTGCTATACGGGGTGAGCCAAAAGGTCAGGACAAAGGAAGACTTTGCAAAGATGTGGCTCACCCTGGCCGCCATCAAAGACGCCACCTGGACCTCCAGAAACCTGCTGGTGAGAAGGCATAGGCAGATCCCCCCCGTGGCTGTGATCCAGATGGCCGCAGCGACGGTCCGGGAGGTGGAAGCTGCAGGCGGCAGGCCGAGGACACAGCCACAAAGAAGAATCGCCTCCCTGCCCATTCGGACGAAGGAGCCGGAGCCTCACAAGAAAAGGTCAAGGCAGCGGCGGCCTGGCTCTCCGGGTGTGTCTGGAGGGAAGGAGCACGAGGGAGAGGACCTCCTCTGAGCACCATGGCAGAACCCCGAGAGACCAAATGTTTGGGAGAACAGGATGAGTTCCCCTTGATAGGGACTCACTGCTCTCCTGCACCACAGAATAGACTTTTAAAACTGAATGCACTTCCTTTTAGTGACTTTTACAATGATAGGCACTTTTTGTATTCCTCATGTTTCATCATTTTACTCAACAGGTCTTGTTTTAGTCATGAATATCTATTTATTTAAACTATTGTATTTATGATATTTTAAACAAACTTATACCTTCTTTGTTTTTGTGTCGAATGACGAATGAAGAAACTGACCTGTAAAATGTGCCAATAAAATCTTGTAAAAGAAAAAAAATCTGTTCTTATCAGTTTAATATCTGATATGTCCCCTATCTGGGGACTGTATATTAAATTGATTTTTGGAACAGGGAGATGGAATAGGAGCTTGCTCTGTCCACTCCACGCATCGACCTGGTATTGCAGTTCATCTGGGAATGGTGCATCCTCCTCTGCTGTTGAAGGAAACCTCAATAGTTGTTGGTAGAAGGAGTTTGCTCAAAGTGGAACAAAGAAAGCAAGTTTCACCACCAGTGTAAAACAAAGAGCTTCTCCTGTCTGTGCCAGCAGGGGTGTGAGCCTGTCGTCTCTGACACCTTAGCACCTCTCTCAATGCACTCAAGGGGGAGGTGAATGAAATGTTGAGGCAAAGGCCCAGCAAGAATGCGGGCCCAGAATCACTGTCTCCCCGTCCACCTCCAGGACTCTGAGACGTACAGGAAAGATTGTGGATGATATCTCACAGCCCGCTCAATCTGCTGGAGCCACTGCCCTGTGGCCGGAGGACGCACTGATATGTGGAGGTCAATGGCTGACTTGGAGATATGTGGTTGTTTGTGTGTGTCGTCAGAATTCCTATGTTTTCTCATGGTTTTCCCTGAAAAATGGCAGAAAAACTGAAAACGACCCTGGAAGCCATTTTGAAAAAGGAGTGTTTTCACTGGCTCGGACTGCTGTTGCCGTGGAAACACCCCGAAACGCAACAGAAGATTGTGGTTTTCACCTGAAAACCATGTTGTGTGAGCGGCGCGTGGACAACTCGTCCATGGATAACTCGTCCACAAAACTGCAAACGTGGACAACTCGTGTACAGGATGCTGGACAACTCGTCCACGACAAGCTTTGTCAGCATTACTGATTCGAAGGATTCCATTTTAATATATATTTAACACATTTGGAAGGATAACTAACTGTATCTGACACAAAAACATCAGATGTATCAACATATGTGACACAATAATGACGTTGAAACGCCACTTCATAGGTGACGGCTTTGAGTGATGCGTCCAGGTGCTGGTTAACGTGTCGGAAGCTGCTTTGTGACACGTTAAGGAGCTGCGGGGCTCGTACAGTTTTCCACATGACATGTTTTTTCAGCAGTACAGTGGTCCCTCGTTTATCGTGGGGGTTACGTTCTAAAAATAACCCGCAAGAAGCGAAATCCAGGAAGTCAACTCTTTTTATTTTACAAGTATTATATATGTTTCAAGGCTGTAAAACATTCCCTCACATTTCTCTCTTGTTTAAGCTCAATTTTGGGATGTTTTGCAATCTCCTATTGGACCAGCAGCTTACATGTGGCTCAAACACAATGCCCATTACAACAATATCATTACGCAAGTAAAAATAGTGCCGACTTTAAACATTGGTTTAAACAAAAACAAACTGCCGGATCACAAAAGGAGAACTTTGGCACTCTCCTGATCATGCTTTCTGGGCTGGTCCCTCCAACCAACGCCAGGCAGGTAATCTGAAAATAGAGGGAAAATGTTGAGTGCTAAAGTGTACAGTGTGCCATGTCAAATGAGAACACATTTGAAAGCATACATTTAGTACATTTCTGCAGTGACATAAAGGCATGATGATCGTCTAGTTTAATCATTACGTGAAACTTTGGCTGAATCGCTGCTCCACACGGCCTCGGCCATCCGCCACCGGAGCCGACAGAACCTCAAGCTCTGGAGATCCGTACCCAGCGAGGACTGGCTCCTTTTCTGTTCTCTGTGTTTGTTAAATAAACTCTCCAGTGCATACGTCTGTCTCCAGCTGCTTTATCTGACCTGAGCCTCCGAAGTTGCACCGTAACAGTAATCGCATCATGTCTATTATGTATTGGCTGTGCAAGCTTTACATCGTTTGACATTTTATTTTTTACGTGTTGGAAAATGTTGGGCAGAATGGACACACAGGCCTACATCTTTTATTTGATGTTTGGCAGCATTGAAATAGATTTAAATTGAATAAAGCATTCAATGGCATAACAAACTTTGTGGCATGGTAAAAGCCGGTGCATTTTCTGAAGTAATTGCCAAATACACTGCTGACTAAATAACAATTATGGAAATGACCACCATTGTGGGAATTGTCAGAAATGCCCGCACAATGAAAACCATGGTTGTACTATGGCCGTAAAGTGTTTCATGAATTGAGCCCAATATTTCTCTGCCAAAAACTCCCTACAATTTCAGACATAAGGAAATACACAATACCATCTTCTGCCGGACTGTTTCCTCCTTCAGTGCAGTTTCAGCCTCATCAAACTGCTCCTCGGTGGTCAGTGGCAGCACCACAGGGAAGTGGTCTTCCCTCTGCAAGACAGGTTCATTTGTTGCTCTTGGAACCTCAACATGTGGCATTTCTGACAGCCTTTTAACAATTTGTTTTAGAGGTTGGTGTGGCTTACGCAAAAGATGCTTTATTTGACCAAGATAATTCTCAAAAGGGAATCCTGAAACATTATCTAGCGGTCCAAATTGTTTGTATTCATCAGCTAAATGTATAAGCTGGTGAACACTGAACACAATCTCATTCCTACCATACAACTGTCCAAAGTGTCCCACAAAGGAAATCATCAAGTTATGTGCAAATTCAACCATTTGGCCAGAAAGTCCAGGAGACAACAACAAATACATGGCCACTGAAAATAACATAAAGTTGCCATATAACTCACTGGGAAGGCAGTCCTTCGGCACAACAGGACCCCAGTATAACATGAAGGATCGGAGTTCAGTAGCTTTCCAACGATCAAGCTCATTCAAACCTCTTGGCTTGCGGTTGAATTCACATGGGGTATGGGAGTGTAACAGCAGCAGTCTGCTTGATATACTGTTCACAGTTTGTGAAGGAAGCCTATAGGCTAGATTGCCCTTTAACCACAAATTCAACAGTTTTCTCATCAACCCAAGACAACAGAGGTGCATATAATCTATTGGGATTGAAGAAACCATCTTTATGACCCCTGTTAAAGGACTGAGTTTCTGTTTCAAGTGGTGTTGCTCATCAATCATATCACAATAACTCGAGTCCGTCCTCAGCCTGACATTAGTTTCAGGATATGTCATTTTGTTGTTCATCCACACACCCTCTTGATCACACTTGTCGCACCCTGAATAACCATTATGTGACTTAATATTCTTAACAAAGGCTCTGGCAGGAGCATCACACACAAATGAGGAAACCTGTACACTCAATAGCTTACCATTATAAACAATGCCATTAGCCAGTACATTTGTAAGGTCATTAACAAACATCTTCAAATACTCAGCTACACACTTTGGCTTGCTTAGACCACTAAATATACCTACAATAAATGGGGACTTGGTGTAATCACATTTCAGGATTGCAAGTATAGGCCAGAATTGAAGTCTTGAACTTCTAAAGAGAGGGAGGCCATCTATGTTGAATTGCAAAGTAAGAGTTGCGAGGTTAACTGGTGAACTCAGACATTTCAACCGTGAAATTATTCCTTGCACCAACCCAAAGTGATCGTATTCGCCACCTTGTATTTGAGTGGTTGCAACATGAGATTGTGTTCAAAGCAGAGTCCTTGCATCTTTAGGGAGCTTAGGGTGAAATATCTTTAAGATGGACAGCAGAGCAGACAAAGCAACCAGACTGATTGAGTAGGATGTTGCCCAATATCTTAGACTACTTATGAGCAGATCTGGACTAGGCGGATGCTCACCATCACTGTCAGAGTCAGAAGAGTCATCATCATATGCAAGATAATCTTCCATTTGCATACGATCTGGTTCAACGTTCTTTCCAGCTACACTGCCGTCTGTATGATCAATTTCCATGTGTACATAATCCAGCTCAAAACCATTGACAACTGCACTGCCGTCAATATAATTTTCCAAGGGTACATGGGATGTTGTTGGTGCATCGTGTGAGATTGTGATGGGAGGTGCCCTATTTACAGAGGGGTATACATCTTCCCTTTGATTATTCAGAGCTTCCTCATATTCCTCAAGGATTTCTGCCTCCACCTCCCTTAGAGCTTTAATGACTCTACGTCTTTTAGACCAATAAGAGGCCATCCTAACCAATTTAGAGCTGATTTTTTCTAAAAATGACTTCAAAAAGCTAATGTTAAAAGCTACAAGTTCTAATCTGAATAAATCTAAAAATACATTCACTATATGTAAAGCAAATAATAAAACAGGTTCGAACAATATGGTATGAAAGGTGCTGCTATTACTTGGCCAAGTTTAATGTACAGTAGTCCTCTTGTAAAACTGTAAAGAGAGGAAAACAAATATGAACACATATACATATTTTATATTTGTATGTCCATGTGTATATATACATGACACTGCTGACAGAGCAGCTTAAAAGCCTTAACATATTCGCTGCCTCGTCTGCTGACTTCATGCAGGTCGCGGGTGGTTCATGCTGATGGCCCCATTCTGGACTCACTTTGCATTGCTCAAGATGGAGGATCCATGCACAGCCGGCAGCTCAGGCCATGCGGTCAAACATTTGGCTGCACGTGCACTAACAAAGTAGGGCCGCACTTTAGGCCGTGCAAAGTGTGGCCCTACACCCTTCCTCCCACGTGCTCCAACAAAGTAGGGCCGCATGGCCTGAGCTGCCGACTGCGCATGGATCCTCCGTCTTCCCGTCAGAACAATCACAAATTAAAAGCCAATAAAGATACCCAGACGGCTAAACTCCTACAATGAAACCCAAACTACTTTAGGAAAGATGGAGAACACTGGGCAACAGAAGTGGGGATATTTCCGTTCATGTTATGAAACGAAGTGAGTCCAGAGTGGAGCATGGCCATCATGAACCACCCGCGGCCTACGCCATGGCCATGCAGACGAGCATTGCGGTGTGTCAAGCCACGTGGCTTAACACACAGCAATGCTCGTCTGCATGGCCATGGCGTTGCCCCCCCCACCCGACTTTCCCACCGGAACTCTCCGGACACCGGGACCACAGTGTTCGTTAGCAGTTGGGACAGTTGTCGACCGCATGTAACGTTTGAGTTTCTACGATTTACGTTACGAGGGCGAGTTTAGCTAGCTGGCGAACAGCACATCGCTCCTACCTTTTTTTTTTTTTTATGAAACCGGGCAATAAAACTTTGCAAGCAAATACGCTCATGTCACGTATTTAACCTTAATGTTATACGGTGACTCAAGACAATTATTACGCTGAAATGCTGACAATGAAATATCCTCTTACCTTCCGAAATGATGCTGTGACCGCGCGCAACAATTCCTTCGCAGCAATGAGACCTCTTCTCCCGCAGCGAGCACACCTGATTCTACCCACAATGCAAAGCGCGCATGACGAGATCACGTGCGTTCTCACGATAATGAACATCGCGGGGCGGCGACATTAAGCTGCAATCTCCAGACAGTTTCCAGCCGTCTGCGAAGCACAATGTGTGTGTGTGTGTGTGTGTGTGTGTCTGTGTGTGTGTGTGTGTGTGTGTGTGTGTGTGTGTGTTGAATCTTTGAACTGAACAATTTTACAGGACAAATGATTTTACACCAAATGTATAGTTTGTGGTCCTCATGGAGGCCATATACCAGATGCTCTGAGGTGTGCAGGCGCCTCAGTAGGTGGAGCAGCTGCCTAAAACTGCTACTGCCTTGATCTCATGACATTTTCATTGCCAGCAAATGGTCAAATATAAACCACATCATGAAGAAAATATATTATAAAATGATATGAATAATATTTCGATTTGGTGTTCCGTATGGGTGAAAATATTCAGAATCCCTAAATATCTGTTTTTGGATTCGGTCTAGAATATGGACGTCTCTAAAGCATATTTTTGTTGATATGCACCATATCTGGTCAAATACGAACCCACTATGTGGCATGAAGACAAAATATTGTATACAGTAAACATTTTGAAGTTCGTCAGTATGTTCTATTAAGCCGGCCGAACATACTGACGAACTTCAAAATAGATATGGCCATATCTAATCACACATTTTGTTTCTGGAATATGGATCAAATACATGGCATATCATAATATGTTAATTATACAGTCTATATTAGATTAATGTATCCCATAAACCGCTATAGATTTTCCAATGCATATGGTTGTGTTGACACATCTCATCAAATACGGATTAAGTATACAGCTCCTTATGACTATGATGCAATGCGCAATACAAAAATATAATGATACTCTAATTTGAGTAGAATAATTGCAAGATTTGCAAAAGTATACCATATCAAAGTTCAACCTTGTGAAAGTTGACCTTGATTTTAAGGCACTTCTGGACCGGACACTAAATTCATGTCAGTTGTACCTGGTGAGTCACAGTCATCAGAATCTGCCCTCCATTTGTCTCAGTGTCATTTCTCGGCCTTTTAAGCCATAAGTAATAACAATAATAAAAAGTATCAGCAGCCCACATTGAAACCATGTCACATCAATGTAGAGATATTCAACATTGAAAATGCAACATCTATACAATGTCATATCAACGTAGGGAAATTCAACATTGAAAATGCAACATCTATACAATGTCATATCAACGTAGGGAAATTCAACATTGAAAATGCAACATCTATACAATGTCATATCAACGTAGGGAAATTCAACATTGAAAATGCAACATCTATACAATGTCAAATCAATGACAATTCTTCAATTGTTGAAATAGTAACTGTAATTAAACATTGAAACAACATCGCTTTTTCAACCTCAACCAAAAATAACCAATCTGACCAAAATCCAACGTTGAATCAATGCCTTTTGCTATCTGGGTCAATGTCTGACTGGGACTTGTGGTAACGGTGGATCCTGTGCGCCTTTTAGCTCAGACCCATTGTGGTATCGCTTCTCGGCCTTTTGGCTAAGATCAAGTGTAGTATCTGTTCTTATCAGTTTAATATCTGATATGTCCCCTATCTGGGGACTGTATATTAAATTGATTTTTGGAACAGGGAGATGGAATAGGAGCTTGCTCTGTCCACTCCACGCATCGACCTGGTATTGCAGTTCATCTGGGAATGGTGCACCCTCCTCTGCTGTTGAAGGAAACCTCAATAGTTGTTGGTAGAAGGAGTTTGCTCAAAGTGGAACAAAGAAAGCAAGTTTCACCAGCAGTGTAAAACAAAGAGCTTCTCCTGTCTGTGCCAGCAGGGGTGTGAGCCTGTCGTCTCTGACACCTTAGCACCTCTCTCAATGCACTCAAGGGGGAGGTGAATGAAATGTTGAGGCAAAGGCCCAGCAAGAATGCGGGCCCAGAATCACTGTCTCCCCGTCCACCTCCAGGACTCTGAGACGTACAGGAAAGATTGTGGATGATATCTCACAGCCCGCTCAATCTGCTGGAGCCACTGCCCTGTGGCCGGAGGACGCACTGATATGTGGAGGTCAATGGCTGACTTGGAGATATGTGGTTGTTTGTGTGTGTCGTCAGAATTCCTATGTTTTCTCATGGTTTTCCCTGAAAAATGGCAGAAAAACTGAAAACGACCCTGGAAGCCATTTTGAAAAAGGAGTGTTTTCACTGGCTCGGACTGCTGTTGCCGTGGAAACACCCCGAAACGCAACAGAAGATTGTGGTTTTCACCTGAAAACCATGTTGTGTGAGCGGCGCGTGGACAACTCGTCCATGGATAACTCGTCCACAAAACTGCAAACGTGGACAACTCGTCTACAGGATGCTGGACAACTCGTCCACGACAAGCTTTGTCAGCATTACTGATTCGAAGGATTCCATTTTAATATATATTTAACACATTTGGAAGGATAACTAACTGTATCTGACACAAAAACATCAGATGTATCAACATATGTGACACAATAATGACGTTGAAACGCCACTTCATAGGTGACGGCTTTGAGTGATGCGTGCTGGTTAACGTGTCGGAAGCTGCTTTGTGACACGTTAAGGAGCTGCGGGGCTCGTACAGTTTTCCACATGACATGTTTTTTCAGCAGTACAGTGGTCCCTCGTTTATCGTGGGGGTTACGTTCTAAAAACAACCCGCAAGAAGCGAAATCCAGGAAGTCAACTCTTTTTATTTTACAAGTATTATATATGTTTCAAGGCTGTAAAACATTCCCTCACATTTCTCTCTTGTTTAAGCTCAATTTTGGGATGTTTTGCAATCTCCTATTGGACCAGCAGCTTACATGTGGCTCAAACACAATGCCCATTACAACAATATCATTACGCAAGTAAAAATAGTGCCGACTTTAAACATTGGTTTAAACAAAAGCAAACTGCCGGATTACAATAGAAGAACTTTTGACGTCTTTCTCATGACTAATATATCTTGGTAACAATGTAAAGATGTTACCTGTTGGATTAAGAACCTTGTGCCCTCCCCATTCCTGTGCCTTCCCCTTCATGTGACTTATTCCTCCTACGTAAATAGCCTGCGATTACTGCAAAAAGTGTCCAAATGAAGCATCACCAACAAATATCCAAGTAACCTTGAATTCACATTTCTATCTTGTTTAAGCTCAATTTTGGGATGTTTTGCAATCTCCTATTGGACCAGCAGCTTACATGTGGCTCAAACACAATGCCCATTACAACAATATCACTACGCAAGTAAAAATAGTGCCGACTTTAAACATTGGTTTAAACAAAAACAAACTGCCGGATCACAATAGAAGAACTTTTGACGTCTTTCTCATGACTAATATATCTTGGTAACAATGCCCATAACAACAATGTCATTATGCAAGTAATGACGTGTCGCCTCCCACAAGGACAACATCATCCTGAAGTTCGCAGATGACACCGCTGTGATCGGACGCATCACAGGGGATGATGAAGCGGCTTACAGGAGGGAGGTGGCTGGTCTAGTGGCTTGGTGTGAGGACAACAACCTCTCCCTTAACACAGACAAGACAAAGGAGATGATAGTGGACAGGAGGAAGGAGAGGAGACCTCATCATCCACTGTCTATCCGGGAGCTTGAGATGGAGAGGGTGAGCAGCTTCAAATACCTGGGTGTCCACATCAGCGAGGACCTCGCCTGGACATTCAACACCACACAGGTGGTCAAGAGGGCCCAACAACGGCTGTACTTCCTGAGGAGGCTGAAGAAATAGGGCATGTCTACCAGGATACTCAAGAACTTCTACAGCTGTGTGGTTGAGGGCACCTTAACCAGCTGCATCACAGCCTGGTACGGCAACACTACTGTGGCGGACCGCAGTCGCCTGCAGAGAGTGGTTAAGACAGCCGAGAAGATCACCAGAACACCACTGCCCTCTCTGCAGAGCATCCACCAGCACAGATGTTACCTGTTGGATTAAGATCCTTGTGCCCTCCCCATTCCTGTGCCTTCCCCTTCATGTGACTTATTCCTCCTACGTAAATAGCCTGCGATTACTGCAAAAAGTGTCCAAATGAAGCATCACCAACAAATATTCAAGCAACCATAAAAAGTAGCCAAAATGACTCTTGCACGCATATTGTTGTGCAGAATTCCTTAAATGGGCGTGGCTCAATGTCTGACTGGGACTTGTGGTAACGGTGGATCCTGTGTGCCGTTTAACTCAGATCCATTGTGGTATCGCTTCTCGGCCTTTTGGCTAAGATCAAGTGTAGTATCTGTTCTTATCAGTTTAATATCTGATATGTTCCCTATCTGGGGACTGTATATTAAATTGATTTTTGGAACAGGGAGATGGAATAGGAGCTTGCTACGTCCACTCCACGCATCGACCTGGTATTGCAGTTCATCTGGGAATGGTGCACCCTCCTCTGCTGTTGAAGGAAACCTCAATAGTTGTTGGTAGAAGGAGTTTGCTCAAAGTGGAACAAAGAAAGCAAGTTTCACCAGCAGTGTAAAACAAAGAGCTTCTCCTGTCTGTGCCAGCAGGGGTGTGAGCCTGTCGTCTCTGACACCTTAGCACCTCTCTCAATGCACTCAAGGGGGAGGTGAATGAAATGTTGAGGCAAAGGCCCAGATAGAATGCGGGCCCAGAATCACTGTCTCCCCGTCCACCTCCAGGACTCTGAGACGTACAGGAAAGATTGTGGATGATATCTCACAGCCCGCTCAATCTGCTGGAGCCACTGCCCTGTGGCCGGAGGACGCACTGATATGTGGAGGTCAATGGCTGACTTGGAGATATGTGGTTGTTTGTGTGTGTCGTCAGAATTCCTATGTTTTCTCATGGTTTTCCCTGAAAAATGGCAGAAAAACTGAAAACGACCCTGGAAGCCATTTTGAAAAAGGAGTGTTTTCACTGGCTCGGACTGCTGTTGCCGTGGAAACACCCCGAAACGCAACAGAAGATTGTGGTTTTCACCTGAAAACCATGTTGTGTGAGCGGCGCGTGGACAACTCGTCCATGGATAACTCGTCCACAAAACTGCAAACTTGGACAACTCGTCTACAGGATGCTGGACAACTCGTCCACGACAAGCTTTGTCAGCATTACTGATTCGAAGGATTCCATTTTAATATATATTTAACACATTTGGAAGGATAACTAACTGTATCTGACACAAAAACATCAGATGTATCAACATATGTGACACAATAATGACGTTGAAACGCCACTTCATAGGTGACGGCTTTGAGTGATGCGT
Organism: Blennius ocellaris; assembly: GCF_963422515.1. NCBI lineage: Eukaryota > Metazoa > Chordata > Actinopteri > Blenniiformes > Blenniidae > Blennius > Blennius ocellaris. The sequence continues at coordinate 26,729,768 of NC_137659.1, read as the reverse complement.
CCAGGTGCTGGTTAACGTGTCGGAAGCTGCTTTGTGACACGTTAAGGAGCTGCGGGGCTCGTACAGTTTTCCACATGACATGTTTTTTCAGCAGTACAGTGGTCCCTCGTTTATCGTGGGGGTTACGTTCTAAAAATAACCCGCAAGAAGCGAAATCCAGGAAGTCAACTCTTTTTATTTTACAAGTATTATATATGTTTCAAGGCTGTAAAACATTCCCTCACATTTCTCTCTTGTTTACGCTCAATTTTGGGATGTTTTGCAATCTCCTATTGGACCAGCAGCTTACATGTGGCTCAAACACAATGCCCATTACAACAATATCACTACGCAAGTAAAAATAGTGCCGACTTTAAACATTGGTTTAAAAGAAAACAAACTGCCGGAATACAATAGAAGAACTTTTGACGTCTTTCTCATGACTAATATATCTTGGTAACAATGTAAAGATGTTACCTGTTGGATTAAGATCCTTGTGCCCTCCCCATTCCTGTGCCTTCCCCTTCATGTGACTTATTCCTCCTACGTAAATAGCCTGCGATTACTGCAAAAAGCGTCCAAATGAAGCATCACCAACAAAGATCCAAGCAACCTTGAATTCACATTTCTCTCTTGTTTAAGCTCAATTTTGGGATGTTTTGCAATCTCCTATTGGACCAGCAGCTTACATGTGGCTCAAACACAATGCCCATTACAACAATACCACTACGCAAGTAAAAATAGTGCCGACTTTAAACATTGGTTTAAACAAAAACAAACTGCCGGATCACAATAGAAGAACTTTTGACGTCTTTCTCATGACTAATATATCTTGGTAACAATGCCCATAACAACAATGTCATTACGCAAGTAATGACGTGTCGCCTCCCACAAGGACAACATCATCCTGAAGTTCGCAGATGACACCGCTGTGATCGGACGCATCACAGGGGATGATGAAGCGGCTTACAGGAGGGAGGTGGCTGGTCTAGTGGCTTGGTGTGAGGACAACAACCTCTCCCTTAACACAGACAAGACAAAGGAGATGATAGTGGACAGGAGGAAGGAGAGGAGACCTCATCATCCACTGTCTATCCGGGAGCTTGAGATGGAGAGGGTGAGCAGCTTCAAATACCTGGGTGTCCACATCAGCGAGGACCTCGCCTGGACATTCAACACCACACAGGTGGTCAAGAGGGCCCAACAACGACTGTACTTCCTGAGGAGGCTGAAGAAATAGGGCATGTCTCCCAGGATACTCAAGAACTTCTCCAGCTGTGTGGTTGAGGGCACCTTAACCAGCTGCATCACAGCCTGGTACGGCAACACTACTGTGGCGGACCGCAGTCGCCTGCAGATAGTGGTTAAGACAGCCGAGAAGATCACCAGAACACCACTGCCCTCTCTGCAGAGCATCTACCAGCACAGATGTTACCTGTTGGATTAAGAACCTTGTGCCCTCCCCATTCCTGTGCCTTCCCCTTCATGTGACTTATTCCTCCTACGTAAATAGCCTGCGATTACTGCAAAAAGTGTCCAAATGAAGCATCACCAACAAATATTCAAGCAACCATAAAAAGTAGCCAAAATGACTGTTGCACGCATATTGTTGTGCAGAATTCCTTAAATGGGCGTGGCTCAATGTCTGACTGGGACTTGTGGTAACGGTGGATCCTGTGCACCTTTTAGCACAGACCCATTGTGGTATCGCTTCTCGGCCTTTTGGCTAAGATCAAGTGTAGTATCTGTTCTTATCAGTTTAATATCTGATATGTCCCCTATCTGGGGACTGTATATTAAATTGATTTTTGGAACAGGGAGATGGAATAGGAGCTTGCTCTGTCCACTCCACGCATCGACCTGGTATTGCAGTTCATCTGGGAATGGTGCACCCTCCTCTGCTGTTGAAGGAAACCTCAATAGTTGTTGGTAGAAGGAGTTTGCTCAAAGTGGAACAAAGAAAGCAAGTTTCACCAGCAGTGTAAAACAAAGAGCTTCTCCTGTCTGTGCCAGCAGGGGTGTGAGCCTGTCGTCTCTGACACCTTAGCACCTCTCTCAATGCACTCAAGGGGGAGGTGAATGAAATGTTGAGGCAAAGGCCCAGCAAGAATGCGGGCCCAGAATCACTGTCTCCCCGTCCACCTCCAGGACTCTGAGACGTACAGGAAAGATTGTGGATGATATCTCACAGCCCGCTCAATCTGCTGGAGCCACTGCCCTGTGGCCGGAGGACGCACTGATATGTGGAGGTCAATGGCTGACTTGGAGATATGTGGTTGTTTGTGTGTGTCGTCAGAATTCCTATGTTTTCTCATGGTTTTCCCTGAAAAATGGCAGAAAAACTGAAAACGACCCTGGAAGCCATTTTGAAAAAGGAGTGTTTTCACTGGCTCGGACTGCTGTTGCCGTGGAAACACCCCGAAACGCAACAGAAGATTGTGGTTTTCACCTGAAAACCATGTTGTGTGAGCGGCGCGTGGACAACTCGTCCATGGATAACTCGTCCACAAAACTGCAAACGTGGACAACTCGTCTACAGGATGCTGGACAACTCGTCCACGACAAGCTTTGTCAGCATTACTGATTCGAAGGATTCCATTTTAATATATATTTAACACATTTGGAAGGATAACTAACTGTATCTGACACAAAAACATCAGATGTATCAACATATGTGACACAATAATGACGTTGAAACGCCACTTCATAGGTGACGGCTTTGAGTGATGCGTGCTGGTTAACGTGTCGGAAGCTGCTTTGTGACACGTTAAGGAGCTGCGGGGCTCGTACAGTTTTCCACATGACATGTTTTTTCAGCAGTACAGTGGTCCCTCGTTTATCGTGGGGGTTACGTTCTAAAAACAACCCGCAAGAAGCGAAATCCAGGAAGTCAACTCTTTTTATTTTACAAGTATTATATATGTTTCAAGGCTGTAAAACATTCCCTCACATTTCTCTCTTGTTTAAGCTCAATTTTGGGATGTTTTGCAATCTCCTATTGGACCAGCAGCTTACATGTGGCTCAAACACAATGCCCATTACAACAATATCATTACGCAAGTAAAAATAGTGCCGACTTTAAACATTGGTTTAAACAAAAGCAAACTGCCGGATTACAATAGAAGAACTTTTGACGTCTTTCTCATGACTAATATATCTTGGTAACAATGTAAAGATGTTACCTGTTGGATTAAGAACCTTGTGCCCTCCCCATTCCTGTGCCTTCCCCTTCATGTGACTTATTCCTCCTACGTAAATAGCCTGCGATTACTGCAAAAAGTGTCCAAATGAAGCATCACCAACAAATATCCAAGTAACCTTGAACTCACATTTCTATCTTGTTTAAGCTCAATTTTGGGATGTTTTGCAATCTCCTATTGGACCAGCAGCTTACATGTGGCTCAAACACAATGCCCATTACAACAATATCACTACGCAAGTAAAAATAGTGCCGACTTTAAACATTGGTTTAAACAAAAACAAACTGCCGGATCACAATAGAAGAACTTTTGACGTCTTTCTCATGACTAATATATCTTGGTAACAATGCCCATAACAACAATGTCATTATGCAAGTAATGACGTGTCGCCTCCCACAAGGACAACATCATCCTGAAGTTCGCAGATGACACCGCTGTGATCGGACGCATCACAGGGGATGATGAAGCGGCTTACAGGAGGGAGGTGGCTGGTCTAGTGGCTTGGTGTGAGGACAACAACCTCTCCCTTAACACAGACAAGACAAAGGAGATGATAGTGGACAGGAGGAAGGAGAGGAGACCTCATCATCCACTGTCTATCCGGGAGCTTGAGATGGAGAGGGTGAGCAGCTTCAAATACCTGGGTGTCCACATCAGCGAGGACCTCGCCTGGACATTCAACACCACACAGGTGGTCAAGAGGGCCCAACAACGGCTGTACTTCCTGAGGAGGCTGAAGAAATAGGGCATGTCTACCAGGATACTCAAGAACTTCTACAGCTGTGTGGTTGAGGGCACCTTAACCAGCTGCATCACAGCCTGGTACGGCAACACTACTGTGGCGGACCGCAGTCGCCTGCAGAGAGTGGTTAAGACAGCCGAGAAGATCACCAGAACACCACTGCCCTCTCTGCAGAGCATCCACCAGCACAGATGTTACCTGTTGGATTAAGATCCTTGTGCCCTCCCCATTCCTGTGCCTTCCCCTTCATGTGACTTATTCCTCCTACGTAAATAGCCTGCGATTACTGCAAAAAGTGTCCAAATGAAGCATCACCAACAAATATTCAAGCAACCATAAAAAGTAGCCAAAATGACTCTTGCACGCATATTGTTGTGCAGAATTCCTTAAATGGGCGTGGCTCAATGTCTGACTGGGACTTGTGGTAACGGTGGATCCTGTGTGCCGTTTAACTCAGATCCATTGTGGTATCGCTTCTCGGCCTTTTGGCTAAGATCAAGTGTAGTATCTGTTCTTATCAGTTTAATATCTGATATGTTCCCTATCTGGGGACTGTATATTAAATTGATTTTTGGAACAGGGAGATGGAATAGGAGCTTGCTACGTCCACTCCACGCATCGACCTGGTATTGCAGTTCATCTGGGAATGGTGCACCCTCCTCTGCTGTTGAAGGAAACCTCAATAGTTGTTGGTAGAAGGAGTTTGCTCAAAGTGGAACAAAGAAAGCAAGTTTCACCAGCAGTGTAAAACAAAGAGCTTCTCCTGTCTGTGCCAGCAGGGGTGTGAGCCTGTCGTCTCTGACACCTTAGCACCTCTCTCAATGCACTCAAGGGGGAGGTGAATGAAATGTTGAGGCAAAGGCCCAGATAGAATGCGGGCCCAGAATCACTGTCTCCCCGTCCACCTCCAGGACTCTGAGACGTACAGGAAAGATTGTGGATGATATCTCACAGCCCGCTCAATCTGCTGGAGCCACTGCCCTGTGGCCGGAGGACGCACTGATATGTGGAGGTCAATGGCTGACTTGGAGATATGTGGTTGTTTGTGTGTGTCGTCAGAATTCCTATGTTTTCTCATGGTTTTCCCTGAAAAATGGCAGAAAAACTGAAAACGACCCTGGAAGCCATTTTGAAAAAGGAGTGTTTTCACTGGCTCGGACTGCTGTTGCCGTGGAAACACCCCGAAACGCAACAGAAGATTGTGGTTTTCACCTGAAAACCATGTTGTGTGAGCGGCGCGTGGACAACTCGTCCATGGATAACTCGTCCACAAAACTGCAAACTTGGACAACTCGTCTACAGGATGCTGGACAACTCGTCCACGACAAGCTTTGTCAGCATTACTGATTCGAAGGATTCCATTTTAATATATATTTAACACATTTGGAAGGATAACTAACTGTATCTGACACAAAAACATCAGATGTATCAACATATGTGACACAATAATGACGTTGAAACGCCACTTCATAGGTGACGGCTTTGAGTGATGCGTCCAGGTGCTGGTTAACGTGTCGGAAGCTGCTTTGTGACACGTTAAGGAGCTGCGGGGCTCGTACAGTTTTCCACATGACATGTTTTTTCAGCAGTACAGTGGTCCCTCGTTTATCGTGGGGGTTACGTTCTAAAAATAACCCGCAAGAAGCGAAATCCAGGAAGTCAACTCTTTTTATTTTACAAGTATTATATATGTTTCAAGGCTGTAAAACATTCCCTCACATTTCTCTCTTGTTTACGCTCAATTTTGGGATGTTTTGCAATCTCCTATTGGACCAGCAGCTTACATGTGGCTCAAACACAATGCCCATTACAACAATATCACTACGCAAGTAAAAATAGTGCCGACTTTAAACATTGGTTTAAAAGAAAACAAACTGCCGGAATACAATAGAAGAACTTTTGACGTCTTTCTCATGACTAATATATCTTGGTAACAATGTAAAGATGTTACCTGTTGGATTAAGATCCTTGTGCCCTCCCCATTCCTGTGCCTTCCCCTTCATGTGACTTATTCCTCCTACGTAAATAGCCTGCGATTACTGCAAAAAGCGTCCAAATGAAGCATCACCAACAAAGATCCAAGCAACCTTGAATTCACATTTCTCTCTTGTTTAAGCTCAATTTTGGGATGTTTTGCAATCTCCTATTGGACCAGCAGCTTACATGTGGCTCAAACACAATGCCCATTACAACAATACCACTACGCAAGTAAAAATAGTGCCGACTTTAAACATTGGTTTAAACAAAAACAAACTGCCGGATCACAATAGAAGAACTTTTGACGTCTTTCTCATGACTAATATATCTTGGTAACAATGCCCATAACAACAATGTCATTACGCAAGTAATGACGTGTCGCCTCCCACAAGGACAACATCATCCTGAAGTTCGCAGATGACACCGCTGTGATCGGACGCATCACAGGGGATGATGAAGCGGCTTACAGGAGGGAGGTGGCTGGTCTAGTGGCTTGGTGTGAGGACAACAACCTCTCCCTTAACACAGACAAGACAAAGGAGATGATAGTGGACAGGAGGAAGGAGAGGAGACCTCATCATCCACTGTCTATCCGGGAGCTTGAGATGGAGAGGGTGAGCAGCTTCAAATACCTGGGTGTCCACATCAGCGAGGACCTCGCCTGGACATTCAACACCACACAGGTGGTCAAGAGGGCCCAACAACGGCTGTACTTCCTGAGGAGGCTGAAGAAATAGGGCATGTCTCCCAGGACACTCAAGAACTTCTACAGCTGTGTGGTTGAGGGCACCTTAACCAGCTGCATCACAGCCTGGTACGGCAACACTACTGTGGCGGACCGCAGTCGCCTGCAGATAGTGGTTAAGACAGCCGAGAAGATCACCAGAACACCACTGCCCTCTCTGCAGAGCATCTACCAGCACAGATGTTACCTGTTGGATTAAGAACCTTGTGCCCTCCCCATTCCTGTGCCTTCCCCTTCATGTGACTTATTCCTCCTACGTAAATAGCCTGCGATTACTGCAAAAAGTGTCCAAATGAAGCATCACCAACAAATATTCAAGCAACCATAAAAAGTAGCCAAAATGACTGTTGCACGCATATTGTTGTGCAGAATTCCTTAAATGGGCGTGGCTCAATGTCTGACTGGGACTTGTGGTAACGGTGGATCCTGTGCACCTTTTAGCTCAGACCCATTGTGGTATCGCTTCTCGGCCTTTTGGCTAAGATCAAGTGTAGTATCTGTTCTTATCAGTTTAATATCTGATATGTCCCCTATCTGGGGACTGTATATTAAATTGATTTTTGGAACAGGGAGATGGAATAGGAGCTTGCTCTGTCCACTCCACGCATCGACCTGGTATTGCAGTTCATCTGGGAATGGTGCACCCTCCTCTGCTGTTGAAGGAAACCTCAATAGTTGTTGGTAGAAGGAGTTTGCTCAAAGTGGAACAAAGAAAGCAAGTTTCACCAGCAGTGTAAAACAAAGAGCTTCTCCTGTCTGTGCCAGCAGGGGTGTGAGCCTGTCGTCTCTGACACCTTAGCACCTCTCTCAATGCACTCAAGGGGGAGGTGAATGAAATGTTGAGGCAAAGGCCCAGCAAGAATGCGGGCCCAGAATCACTGTCTCCCCGTCCACCTCCAGGACTCTGAGACGTACAGGAAAGATTGTGGATGATATCTCACAGCCCGCTCAATCTGCTGGAGCCACTGCCCTGTGGCCGGAGGACGCACTGATATGTGGAGGTCAATGGCTGACTTGGAGATATGTGGTTGTTTGTGTGTGTCGTCAGAATTCCTATGTTTTCTCATGGTTTTCCCTGAAAAATGGCAGAAAAACTGAAAACGACCCTGGAAGCCATTTTGAAAAAGGAGTGTTTTCACTGGCTCGGACTGCTGTTGCCGTGGAAACACCCCGAAACGCAACAGAAGATTGTGGTTTTCACCTGAAAACCATGTTGTGTGAGCGGCGCGTGGACAACTCGTCCATGGATAACTCGTCCACAAAACTGCAAACTTGGACAACTCGTCTACAGGATGCTGGACAACTCGTCCACGACAAGCTTTGTCAGCATTACTGATTCGAAGGATTCCATTTTAATATATATTTAACACATTTGGAAGGATAACTAACTGTATCTGACACAAAAACATCAGATGTATCAACATATGTGACACAATAATGACGTTGAAACGCCACTTCATAGGTGACGGCTTTGAGTGATGCGTCCAGGTGCTGGTTAACGTGTCGGAAGCTGCTTTGTGACACGTTAAGGAGCTGCGGGGCTCGTACAGTTTTCCACATGACATGTTTTTTCAGCAGTACAGTGGTCCCTCGTTTATCGTGGGGGTTACGTTCTAAAAATAACCCGCAAGAAGCGAAATCCAGGAAGTCAACTCTTTTTATTTTACAAGTATTATATATGTTTCAAGGCTGTAAAACATTCCCTCACATTTCTCTCTTGTTTACGCTCAATTTTGGGATGTTTTGCAATCTCCTATTGGACCAGCAGCTTACATGTGGCTCAAACACAATGCCCATTACAACAATATCACTACGCAAGTAAAAATAGTGCCGACTTTAAACATTGGTTTAAAAGAAAACAAACTGCCGGAATACAATAGAAGAACTTTTGACGTTGAATCAACCTTGTTTCAACCATGTTATCAACATTGATAAATTACTATTAAAAGGCCATTTCAGCACTTTTAACATTCCTTTATTTTTTAATGCGTCAAATAAAGCCAAAATAATCACTTTAATCTCCATTTAGTGAAGTTCCACAGGGATCATGCCAAAGTCATCCAGTAGTGACATCACTGCACTGAAGGGAAGCGATGTCACTGCTGGAAAACCAAGTTTGGAGCAACTGCAGAACTTTAAAACCAAATAGAATCACGTGATTATTTCCTACAATCATAAAATACAGGGGAAGGGTGAAACATTCTGAAGTGGTTCATTAAGTATGCGTACAGCAGTGGCTCTCAAACAGTTTATACAGACTTCAATGTACATACTCCAAAATTGATTATAATTATGCCATTAAAAGGTAAATATTTGAAAATAAGTAGAGTGCTTGCAGATTACTTTTTTTTTTTTTTTTTTAAGGAAACCAAGGTTGAGAACAGTTGCTTTACTTGCTGTCAGGCTGGGACTGGAAGCAGGACTCAGGTGCAGAGGATATCAGTAAAATGAGTTTTATTAAAACCAAAAATCCACAGTTGTGGAAAAAAAAGGACAACTCAACATGAGGTAGGGGTGGGGAGACAAGGGGGCGAACATCAGCTTGTAGTCCCCATGGAACGCGCCACGCCACCACTCCTCTCAGGTGCATAGCGCAGCCACTTCTGCATTGCACCCTCGTACTGCTTTTCAGTCAGCCTCCGGTCAAACTGACGAGCAGCCGCTGTGAGAAAGAAAGAAGGAAACACGGTACTTGTTATAAAAGCAGCAATGCACGCTACAAGTTCTAATCTGAATAAATCTAAAAATACATTCACTATATGTAAAGCAAATAATAAAACAGGTTCGAACAATATGGTATGAAAGGTGCTGCTATTACTTGGCCAAGTTTAATGTACAGGAGTCCTCTTGTAAAACTGTAAAGAGAGGAAAACAAATATGAACACATATACATATTTTATATTTGTATGTCCATGTGTATATATACATGACACTGCTGACAGAGCAGCTTAAAAGCCTTAACATATTCGCTGCCTCGTCTGCTGACTTCATGCAGGTCGCGGGTGGTTCATGCTGATGGCCCCATTCTGGACTCACTTTGCATTGCTCAAGATGGAGGATCCATGCACAGCCGGCAGCTCAGGCCATGCGGTCAAACATTTGGCTGCACGTGCACTAACAAAGTAGGGCCGCACTTTAGGCCGTGCAAAGTGTGGCCCTACACCCTTCCTCCCACGTGCTCCAACAAAGTAGGGCCGCATGGCCTGAGCTGCCGACTGCGCATGGATCCTCCGTCTTCCCGTCAGAACAATCACAAATTAAAAGCCAATAAAGATACCCAGACGGCTAAACTCCTACAATGAAACCCAAACTACTTTAGGAAAGATGGAGAACACTGGGCAACAGAAGTGGGGATATTTCCGTTCATGTTATGAAACGAAGTGAGTCCAGAGTGGAGCATGGCCATCATGAACCACCCGCGGCCTACGCCATGGCCATGCAGACGAGCATTGCGGTGTGTCAAGCCACGTGGCTTAACACACCGCAATGCTCGTCTGCATGGCCATGGCGTTGCCCCCCCCACCCGACTTTCCCACCGGAACTCTCCGGACACCGGGACCACAGTGTTCGTTAGCAGTTGGGACAGTTGTCGACCGCATGTAACGTTTGAGTTTCTACGATTTACGTTACGAGGGCGAGTTTAGCTAGCTGGCGAACAGCACATCGCTCCTACCTTTTTTTTTTTTTTTATGAAACCTGGCAATAAAACTTTGCAAGCAAATACGCTCATGACACGTATTTAACCTTAATGTTATACGGTGACTCAAGACAATTATTATGCTGAAATGCTGACAATGAAATATCCTCTTACCTTCCGAAATGATGCTGTGACCGCGCGCAACAATTCCTTCGCAGCAATGAGACCTCTTCTCCCGCAGCGAGCACACCTGATTCTACCCACAATGCAAAGCGCGCATGACGAGATCACGTGCGTTCTCACGATAATGAACATCGCGGGGCGGCGACATTAAGCTGCAATCTCCAGACAGTTTCCAGCCGTCTGCGAAGCACAATGTGTGTGTGTGTGTGTGTGTGTGTGTCTGTGTGTGTGTGTGTGTGTGTGTGTGTGTGTGTGTGTTGAATCTTTGAACTGAACAATTTTACAGGACAAATGATTTTACACCAAATGTATAGTTTGTGGTCCTCATGGAGGCCATATACCAGATGCTCTGAGGTGTGCAGGCGCCTCAGTAGGTGGAGCAGCTGCCTAAAACTGCTACTGCCTTGATCTCATGACATTTTCATTGCCAGCAAATGGTCAAATATAAACCACATCATGAAGAAAATATATTATAAAATGATATGAATAATATTTCGATTTGGTGTTCCGTATGGGTGAAAATATTCAGAATCCCTAAATATCTGTTTTTGGATTCGGTCTAGAATATGGACGTCTCTAAAGCATATTTTTGTTGATATGCACCATATCTGGTCAAATACGAACCCACTATGTGACATGAAGACAAAATATTGTATACAGTAAACATTTTGAAGTTCGTCAGTATGTTCTATTAAGCCGGCCGAACATACTGACGAACTTCAAAATAGATATGGCCATATCTAATCACACATTTTGTTTCTGGAATATGGATCAAATACATGGCATATCATAATATGTTAATTATACAGTCTATATTAGATTAATGTATCACATAAACCGCTATAGATTTTCCAATGCATATGGTTGTGTTGACACATCTCATCAAATACGGATTAAGTATACAGCTCCTTATGACTATGATGCAATGCGCAATACAAAAATATAATGATACTCTAATTTGAGTAGAATAATTGCAAGATTTGCAAAAGTATACCATATCAAAGTTCAACCTTGTGAAAGTTGACCTTGATTTTAAGGCACTTCTGGACCGGACACTAAATTCATGTCAGTTGTACCTGGTGAGTCACAGTCATCAGAATCTGCCCTCCATTTGTCTCAGTGTCATTTCTCGGCCTTTTAAGCCATAAGTAATAACAATAATAAAAAGTATCAGCAGCCCACATTGAAACCATGTCACATCAATGTAGAGATATTCAACATTGAAAATGCAACATCTATACAATGTCATATCAACGTAGGGAAATTCAACATTGAAAATGCAACATCTATACAATGTCATATCAATGACAATTCTTCAATTGTTGAAATAGTAACTGTAATTAAACATTGAAACAACATCGCTTTTTCAACCTCAACCAAAAATAACCAATCTGACCAAAATCCAACGTTGAATCAATGCCTTTTGCTATCTGGGTCAATGTCTGACTGGGACTTGTGGTAACGGTGGATCCTGTGCGCCTTTTAGCTCAGACACATTGTGGTATCGCTTCTCGGCCTTTTGGCTAAGATCAAGTGTAGTATCTGTTCTTATCAGTTTAATATCTGATATGTCCCCTATCTGGGGACTGTATATTAAATGGATTTTTGGAACAGGGAGATGGAATAGGAGCTTGCTCTGTCCACTCCACGCATCGACCTGGTATTGCAGTTCATCTGGGAATGGTGCACCCTCCTCTGCTGTTGAAGGAAACCTCAATAGTTGTTGGTAGAAGGAGTTTGCTCAAAGTGGAACAAAGAAAGCAAGTTTCACCAGCAGTGTAAAACAAAGAGCTTCTCCTGTCTGTGCCAGCAGGGGTGTGAGCCTGTCGTCTCTGACACCTTAGCACCTCTCTCAATGCACTCAAGGGGGAGGTGAATGAAATGTTGAGGCAAAGGCCCAGCAAGAATGCGGGCCCAGAATCACTGTCTCCCCGTCCACCTCCAGGACTCTGAGACGTACAGGAAAGATTGTGGATGATATCTCACAGCCCGCTCAATCTGCTGGAGCCACTGCCCTGTGGCCGGAGGACGCACTGATATGTGGAGGTCAATGGCTGACTTGGAGATATGTGGTTGTTTGTGTGTGTCGTCAGAATTCCTATGTTTTCTCATGGTTTTCCCTGAAAAATGGCAGAAAAACTGAAAACGACCCTGGAAGCCATTTTGAAAAAGGAGTGTTTTCACTGGCTCGGACTGCTGTTGCCGTGGAAACACCCCGAAACGCAACAGAAGATTGTGGTTTTCACCTGAAAACCATGTTGTGTGAGCGGCGCGTGGACAACTCGTCCATGGATAACTCGTCCACAAAACTGCAAACGTGGACAACTCGTCTACAGGATGCTGGACAACTCGTCCACGACAAGCTTTGTCAGCATTACTGATTCGAAGGATTCCATTTTAATATATATTTAACACATTTGGAAGGATAACTAACTGTATCTGACACAAAAACATCAGATGTATCAACATATGTGACACAATAATGACGTTGAAACGCCACTTCATAGGTGACGGCTTTGAGTGATGCGTCCAGGTGCTGGTTAACGTGTCGGAAGCTGCTTTGTGACACGTTAAGGAGCTGCGGGGCTCGTACAGTTTTCCACATGACATGTTTTTTCAGCAGTACAGTGGTCCCTCGTTTATCGTGGGGGTTACGTTCTAAAAATAACCCGCAAGAAGCGACATCCAGGAAGTCAACTCTTTTTATTTTACAAGTATTATATATGTTTCAAGGCTGTAAAACATTCCCTCACATTTCTCTCTTGTTTACGCTCAATTTTGGGATGTTTTGCAATCTCCTATTGGACCAGCAGCTTACATGTGGCTCAAACACAATGCCCATTACAACAATATCACTACGCAAGTAAAAATAGTGCCGACTTTAAACATTGGTTTAAAAGAAAACAAACTGCCGGAATACAATAGAAGAACTTTTGACGTTGAATCAACCTTGTTTCAACCATGTTATCAACATTGATAAATTACTATTAAAAGGCCATTTCAGCACTTTTAACATTCCTTTATTTTTTAATGCGTCAAATAAAGCCAAAATAATCACTTTAATCTCCATTTAGTGAAGTTCCACAGGGATCATGCCAAAGTCATCCAGTAGTGACATCACTGCACTGAAGGGAAGCGATGTCACTGCTGGAAAACCAAGTTTGGAGCAACTGCAGAACTTTAAAACCAAATAGAATCACGTGATTATTTCTTACAATCATAAAATACAGGGGAAGGGTGAAACATTCTGAAGTGGTTCATTAAGTATGCGTACAGCAGTGGCTCTCAAACAGTTTATACAGACTTCAATGTACATACTCCAAAATTGATTATAATTATGCCATTAAAAGGTAAATATTTGAAAATAAGTAGAGTGCTTGCAGATTAAATTTTTTTTTTTTTTTTTAAGGAAACCAAGGTTGAGAACAGTTGCTTTACTTGCTGTCAGGCTGGGACTGGAAGCAGGACTCAGGTGCAGAGGATATCAGTAAAATGAGTTTTATTAAAACCAAAAATCCACAGTTGTGGACAAAAAAGGACAACTCAACATGAGGTAGGGGTGGGGAGACAAGGGGGCGAACATCAGCTTGTAGTCCCCATGGAACGCGCCACGCCACCACTCCTCTCAGGTGCATAGCGCAGCCACTTCTGCATTGCACCCTCGTACTGCTTTTCAGTCAGCCTCCGGTCAAACTGACGAGCAGCCGCTGTGAGAAAGAAAGAAGGAAACACGGTACTTGTTATAAAAGCAGCAATGCACGCTACAAGTTCTAATCTGAATAAATCTAAAAATACATTCACTATATGTAAAGCAAATAATAAAACAGGTTCGAACAATATGGTATGAAAGGTGCTGCTATTACTTGGCCAAGTTTAATGTACAGGAGTCCTCTTGTAAAACTGTAAAGAGAGGAAAACAAATATGAACACATATACATATTTTATATTTGTATGTCCATGTGTATATATACATGACACTGCTGACAGAGCAGCTTAAAAGCCTTAACATATTCGCTGCCTCGTCTGCTGACTTCATGCAGGTCGCGGGTGGTTCATGCTGATGGCCCCATTCTGGACTCACTTTGCATTGCTCAAGACGGAGGATCCATGCACAGCCGGCAGCTCAGGCCATGCGGTCAAACATTTGGCTGCACGTGCACTAACAAAGTAGGGCCGCACTTTAGGCCGTGCAAAGTGTGGCCCTACACCCTTCCTCCCACGTGCTCCAACAAAGTAGGGCCGCATGGCCTGAGCTGCCGACTGCGCATGGATCCTCCGTCTTCCCGTCAGAACAATCACAAATTAAAAGCCAATAAAGATACCCAGACGGCTAAACTCCTACAATGAAACCCAAACTACTTTAGGAAATATGGAGAACACTGGGCAACAGAAGTGGGGATATTTCCGTTCATGTTATGAAACGAAGTGAGTCCAGAGTGGAGCATGGCCATCATGAACCACCCGCGGCCTACGCCATGGCCATGCAGACGAGCATTGCGGTGTGTCAAGCCACGTGGCTTGACACACCGCAATGCTCGTCTGCATGGCCATGGCGTTGCCCCCCCCACCCGACTTTCCCACCGGAACTCTCCGGACACCAGGACCACAGTGTTCGTTAGCAGTTGGGACAGTTGTCGACCGCATGTAACGTTTGAGTTTCTACGATTTACGTTACGAGGGCGAGTTTAGCTAGCTGGCGAACAGCACATCGCTCCTACTTTTTTTTTTTTTTTATGAAACCGGGCAATAAAACTTTGCAAGCAAATACGCTCATGACACGTATTTAACCTTAATGTTATACGGTGACTCAAGACAATTATTATGCTGAAATGCTGACAATGAAATATCCTCTTACCTTCCGAAATGATGCTGTGACCGCGCGCAACAATTCCTTCGCAGCAATGAGACATCTTCTCCCGCAGCGACCACACCTGATTCTACCCACAATGCAAAGCGCGCATGACGAGATCACGTGCGTTCTCACGATAATGAACATCGCGGGGCGGCGACATTAAGCTGCAATCTCCAGACAGTTTCCAGCCGTCTGCGAAGCACAATGTGAACCCGTGTGTGTGTGTGTGTGTGTGTGTGTGTGTGTGTGTGTGTGTGTGTGTGTGTGTGTGTGTGTGTGTGTGTGTGTGTGTGTGTGTGTGTGTGTGTGCGTGTGGTTGAATCTTTGAACTGAACAATTTTACAGGACAAATGATTTGACACCAAATGTATAGTTTGTGGTCCTCATGGAGGCCATATACCAGATGCTCTGAGGTGTGCAGGCGCCTCAGTAGGTGGAGCAGCTGCCTAAAACTGCTACTGCCTTGATCTCATGAGATTTTCATTGCCAGCAAATGGAGCCTGGTCAAATATAAACCACATCATGAAGAAAATATATTATAAAATGATATGAATAATATTTCGATTTGGTGTTCCGTATGGGTGAAAATATTCAGAATCCCTAAATATCTGTTTTTGGATTCGGTCTAGAATATGGACGTCTCTAAAGCATATTTTTGTTGATATGCACCATATCTGGTCAAATACGAACCCACTATGTGGCATGAAGACAAAATATTGTATACAGTAAACATTTTGAAGTTCGTCAGTATGTTCTATTAAGCCGGCCGAACATACTGACGAACTTCAAAATAGATATGGCCATATCTAATCACACATTTTGTTTCTGGAATATGGATCAAATACATGGCATATCATAATATGTTAATTATACAGTCTATATTAGATTAATGTATCCCATAAACCGCTATAGATTTTCCAATGCATATGGTTGTGTTGACACATCTCATCAAATACGGATGAAGTATACAGCTCCTTATGACTATGATGCAATGCGCAATACAAAAATATAATGATACTCTAATTTGAGTAGAATAATTGCAAGATTTGCAAAAGTATACCATATCAAAGTTCAACCTTGTGAAAGTTGACCTTGATTTTAAGGCACTTCTGGACCGGACACTAAATTCATGTCAGTTGTACCTGGTGAGTCACAGTCATCAGAATCTGCCCTCCATTTGTCTCAGTGTCATTTCTCGGCCTTTTAAGCCATAAGTAATAACAATAATAAAAAGTATCAGCAGCCCACATTGAAACCATGTCACATCAATGTAGAGATATTCAACATTGAAAATGCAACATCTATACAATGTCTTATCAATGTAGGGAAATTCAACATTGAAAATGCAACATCTATACAATGTCAAATCAATGACAATTCTTCAATTGTTGAAATAGTAACTGTAATTAAACATTGAAACAACATCGCTTTTTCAACCTCAACCAAAAATAACCAATCTGACCAAAATCCAACGTTGAATCAATGCCTTTTGCTATCTGGGTCAATGTCTGACTGGGACTTGTGGTAACGGTGGATCCTGTGCGCCTTTTAGCTCAGACCCATTGTGGTATCGCTTCTCGGCCTTTTGGCTAAGATCAAGTGTAGTATCTGTTCTTATCAGTTTAATATCTGATATGTCCCCTATCTGGGGACTGTATATTAAATTGATTTTTGGAACAGGGAGATGGAATAGGAGCTTGCTCTGTCCACTCCATGCATCGACCTGGTATTGCAGTTCATCTGGGAATGGTGCACCCTCCTCTGCTGTTGAAGGAAACCTCAATAGTTGTTGGTAGAAGGAGTTTGCTCAAAGTGGA